>NC_060261.1:10141663-10746890 GCF_021901455.1 Neodiprion lecontei
ACGCAACCTGGAGTAAATCAATTTTCACCAGGATACTTATTGCATTTTCCATATCAACGGCTACGCTGACGGATATGAATTTTTAAGTACGCTGCACTTTTTATCATCAGGAAATTTTCGTGCCATTCACCGAACGCCCGTTGCAGCATGAACATTGAATTCAACGTCATAAATTTTCAATCCGTTTATACCAGAGTCTAACAGATGTGTCAAGGTTATACTTCACATTGTGGGTGTCTTGTCAATTTCACTTTGAATTCATCAATTTTAGCCACTTCTGTGAATAACTAACATAAACGGGATCAGAACGATTTCAAATGGATGCCAAATAATATCTGCGGACACTCGTGCCGTTCCTTGGTGAGGGTTGTTATAATGGTAAAGACTTGAGGGCAGCGTTGTTCGAGACCAAGGTTTCCTGAAGTAATCGTTGAGGAAATTCATCGCGAGCTTGTACCTTGTACCCGGTGAGGATTTATAGCGATCATTTTGGACCACGTACCTATTTCTCAGACGTTTTGTCCGTGACCCGAAGGAACCAGTACCTCGATCTTCGCTCACGAGTAATATCGTTCCGGTGAATCAATCGGCTCGTGCTCCTTACCGCCCCGTAAAATGGTTCGTACATTAGTCGATGATTGGAGAATGTGTCGAACATGGGTGAGTGTGAGTGTGAATTTCTGCCGGGATGTGTAATATATTTACGAAGGGAAAAACCTATAAGCAAGCCTGTGGTGCTGAACAATGGAAAAGGTCGGTGAAACAAATGCCCATTGTCGAAGAGGTGAACTCGTCTTCCTGTGTGGCCCGACTCAATCAAACTCAACGGACGTCGAGGTATTCAAGGAATTTCAAGGTGTATTCCATGCGTATATTCGTGTACACACCACCTCCGTACCCGCCGGAACAAAGCCACCTTAGTGACCTTTATTCATGCCTCAGGATTAGGCGGAACAAATTAATGACGGTGTGAATGGAAGGTGTTTAGCTTTTATAATTGCGTTCAGTGATTTAAACTCAGGGATTAATTATGCATGTAACACGTCTGAGAACAAGTTGTTTGCTTGTATGCTCCGATCAAATCCACCGAACAATGGCCAAGTGAAACTTGAATATTGCGTGTCTGATGGCATAAGGTCGTAACCGCCAAAAATGTTATTTTAGTATGTATAATTATTTTTTCTCCTTTTCACTATTCGCTCTGAAAATCAATCAAAATGTATAATTTAATCCAAATTGAGCGTTTGAAACTATGAAGGCAAATACGATCTCTTCCCATTAATGAGTACATAAAAAAAAATATCGTTGAAACAGTAGCAGAAGGTTATATCTGCTAGTACATATAGCATTTTCTCTTAAACCGTTATTCAATTTCAACGTTTTTGGGCATATTTTAATGTTTTAAGCCTAGATACGACTAAAAAAAAAAAAGAAACCATAATATGTTCTTTCATTCTCTCTCTTTCTCTAATGTAGATTATAACACGCTTTTGGCATGTTAAGTTTTCTTTCATAAATTCATTTTTTAGTCACCCAGAAGGGCGTTTGTAGCGGTTTTTGAGAAACCTTAAGCTCACGAACGTCTTCGGCTGAAGATTTAATGAGGTAAAGAAGCTCAAAGTGTGTCTCGACTTTCAAACTACGTGTCAAGTTCTCCAACATTCCCTGACCCTGATCTGAAACCCGAACAAAAAGCTCCCCAAACGTCTTATATTGTGATTCTGAACTTTGTTGACTGAAACACCAGACTGACAGACCTTTTTCCGAGCGTGTGGATTGCAATTGTTAAATACCAAGAAAAAAAAAAAATCAAAAAACCAAATACGTCATTTTCAAGTTGTGCCGGTCCACCCGCGTAGTTATAATATCAAACTAGAACACATTGCTCCACCATTCAACTCAAGATATTATTTCACGCCAATTTGAGCATTCGAGGATCACAATAACGCAAGAACTAGGCATTGCGGCATTGTTTATAACAACAAAGTTATAGTTCAGCGGCAGCCTTATCGCATTATAACGTGACACGGTTCCCCTGTTTCGACATACTGTATTATGAAACGACGAACTGAGAAGGCATTATATTATACGATGTTTTCAACTATGAAATGACTACATGGATGGAAATAATATAATTCAAGATTAGGACAATAATTTGGGAGCTCAAGCGTGTTGCGGCGAACTAATTTCTAGTCTGCAAGAGGATTAAGGTGAAACTTGAGAGTCCATTTTGGCCTGATCGATCCGGCGAACAATCCGGGATATTTTTTGGTCCGAAATGGTTTGGTAAGACCATGGATTAGGCCCGTGTATACACTGTCCCGGTTCAAACTGTCTTTTGCTTAACAATAACTTCCAAACGGGGGGTAATTGGTTATGAACGATATTTCTTTCAGTTTCAAAAGTTCGAGGATCTGAATTGTTCAATATACCGAGGTTGGGCGTACTTTGCTTCATTTTTCGTCCGCGTCTTAGGGCGAATCTGATGGAGGAGTATACTTTTCAAGTAATCCAACGTCAGCCGTTGGGAATAAATGAAGAGTGATGTACTCGCGGTTACGGAGCGTGAAGGAAGGCGAACACGCGGCGGTTCAAGACTAAGAGAAGAAAGTGAGAAAAAACGGACAGAACGATATGAGAAACAAAAGAAATTAGTAAAAATAAAATGAAACTCGGCAAAGGCGAAACTCTGCAGAACAATGGAAAACTATGGTCAGGATATATACGTGGACACGGCGTTGTAGTAGACGAGAATGGGCGGTGAGAAGAGAGAGAGAGAGAGAGAGAGAGAAAGAGAGAGAGAGAATGAGAATGAGAAGGGAGGAGGACAGAAGGTGGAGATAAATGAGGAGAGAAAGAGGTAAAAAGAAAAAAATAGGAACGTTACAGAGAGAAATGGAAAAGAACATTACGCGGAGAAAATAAGTGAGCGCACATACCTTTCTCTAAACGTTTCGTTGATTATGGGTATGTATGAACATACCGGGACAATCTCTTGAAACCTGAAAATCAACCGCGCATGCGCCAAATAATTCAATCTCATTGGTCGGCGAAATCTTCCCGCAGCGACATTTTGGTCTGCGATGCAGGCGGGCCAACTTACGCAAAATATGTACGTTTGAATTTTCAAAGAGGATAAGCATTAAATTCCGACCGGTATTTGAAGAATCACCTTTGCGACCCAATAAAAAATGCTTCCCAAACCTTTTCGATTCACTACCTCAATTATTTGAGATTCTAACCTCGAAAATTTGTATCGACTACGTCGTCGCCAGAAACAGTTTGACAGCTGAAACTCGGATCCTGACCGTTGACGGATAATTTTTAGTTATCGCAGGCCGAAAACCGAATTTTACGCTTGCACAGGACGAAAAATATTGTTCGCTTCAAACTACGCCCTTGGTACGAAAATAAGTCATTTCCAAATTGTTTGAATGTGCAAAGTTCGATTTTGCGCACCGGTTTGAGTGTACAAAGTGACTCATTCCCGTACTATGAAAGAACGTGCGCAAAGTAGTTACTTTGGACTTGAGTAGGTGAAATTAGTGGTTCTACGTGTAATATTGTCAAGTTATTAAACAGAAATGTTTCTATCCAATTCAACAATTGTATCACGGCAAACGATATTATGAACACAATTATTCAAATCAAATATAACAAACGAAACATAACTTTCAGATATAAATTGTTATTTCATCACTCTATGTAAAATAAAAATAGAATATAATACGAATATAAAAAGCGTTATATCCACACAAAAATCATATGAAAAGTCTATAGCTTTTTGACGGAAAAAAAACGAATCAAGACTATTACAAACATGAGAACTTTTGTTTTTGTGATGATTATGAAATTTTTCAACTTTCCAATTATTCGGAACATCTTTTACCTTTCTCATGATTATAGATTAAAAAAAAAAAAAAAATTCGTTTGTGATCCTTTTGAGTATTTCTCTTCAGCAGGGGGAAGGAGGCAGCTCGCTTTTGCTCGGACAACAAACTACATTCGTTCAAAAACCACCTACTTTGCGCACTCGTTGCTTAATGAAAATTTTCACAAATCGATTTATTGCAAATGAGGTATTTTTGAAATCCAATTTTCTGTTATATTTTAACAATGTGTACTTGAAAATTTCTGAGACGGTTATAATACGCTCATTTCCAGTACTTGTAAAAATCGAACAAGTGCAATATACGGCATAATAACATACACTATACGTGTATGTGTCACATAGGTAAACAAATACGTCTCTCAAGGCCTCTTCAACAAAGTTTCAAGCAAGCCAGAACTGGTTTAACTTTATCGCCAACTCTCGGAGTGCGGAGCTGTGCTCTCTGTTTCGGATTGCTTGAATTTCATCTTGCAGGGGTATGCAAACAGTTTTCTCCGGAAGAATTAAACCCGCGGCTAAGAAATTTCAAATTGTCTACAGCACCGTTTCAACGAGGCAGCCTATCCTTCTTCTTTTGTGATTAAAATTATTAAATAAGAACAAGGATAAAGATGAGAAAAAGGTTGCGCGGAGCGTATTTCAATTCCGATTACATTTCATGCAATATATTCAATGTCATAAAGCTCGTCCCTGTTCTCGGATTGAATTACAACGAAGGAAAAATCACTCATACATTGAAAGTTGTGTAAAAATTGCACCAGACTATGCATAAATTTATCCATAATACCAGCTTGCAGGATGAGCTCGTAGTTTTTTTTTTTTTTTTTATCAACACGCGCTTCTTTGATGTCAATAGACAAGATGTAAAAATTGAAAACTACAGTCTTACCTACACAAAGCTGATTGCGACACATTTTTCCACAATTTTACTGAAATTTGAACGAATGCCAAATGTATAAATTCAATTTTATCACCCGTCTATCTTTTCACTTCCGTTGAATAAAAATAATTAATTCATTGAAATTTAAGGTTCGCAGGATTCGATTTCAAAAAATTTCATCTTTCACTTTGTTTTGCCACGTTTTTGCAGTTTCAGAATTCGAAAAAAAAAATGTGTTACGAGTTATCGAAAAATTTCCGATCAATCGAAATTCGCTCGCTGAATATAACATACAATAATAATAATATTCCATTGTCATTCGAGTTTCGAAATCGTACTTCCAATGGTGAATTCTTCAACTTGTCAACGTCGTCGTGTCCGTGGAATGGATTCTCAGGATTCTCTCCGCGAAATTATGATATTGGTACGAGATAATCTAATTCAAACGTTCCCAGCTCGCGGAGGGTGAGCAATGTGAAGTAAAAAAAAAAAAAAAAAAGGGAAATGCAAGAAAAAAGAGCAGAAAAAACCCGTATAAAATAAAGAAGACGGTAAAAGCAGGGCGCAAAATTAAAGCGAGAAGACCAGACGTTATAAGCCCGAGGCAAGGCAGCTTTAGCTGCGTGACAATGTCAGTACTTGTTCCGTTGTATCCGGGAAATATTTGTCAACCAGTTTTATCCCGAAGAGCCAACGAAGCTCTGGACATCCGGAGAGGCTTCTCGGGGCAGCGTTGATACGCCCGGGAAATTGGAGAACTCCGTATTATATCAATTTGCAACACTCCATTAGTCCTTCGTTTATCCCATTCCGGCAGGATGATTGAAATTTATCCGGAATTATGGTAGGAATTATACAAGAAAATTCTTACAAATCTAAGACAATTCAAAGATCAAAATAGATTTCTTTTCTTTTCTTTTCTTCGTTTTTTTTTTTTTTTTTTTTTTAATTCATTTTATTCGTCACATTAATTTCGGCAGACGCGAATCATCGAGACGTTCAATTTTACACTTTAATTATACAATAATAACAATAGTTGTGAAACACGGTATTTACTGAAGTTGCAGATCGAGGCTTTCAATCCCGGAATTGGGTATTTCATGACGTTCTAGTTGAGCATAGAATGACTCGAGCTTGCGGATCGATCGCATTCGACGGTCGAATAGACGAGACCCGACTTCCGAGCTTACAATTTGAATAGCCAAACTCTGTTATTCAAAGGTATTGCCCAGCTTCCAAGAAGATCCATCTTTTCCTGTTACCCTCTAATAACAGGGATGCGACTTCCGGTGTATGGTCGGCGGTATCAACGGTTATGAAAGCGTTATTATTTGACCCTTCGTCGAGAATCGCCACCGCAACGCGACGCCCTTTTAACGACTCTTCTATGGGACGCAAATAGCTGTGCTGGCACTCCGTAAACCGCAACTTGCTAATTAAATTAAATTTAAATTACTCTCTCGGCTCAGGTGGTGAAGAAGGAGAAATATTCCCAGCTCTTTTTACACCACAGACCTTAAATATTTAAGTTTTTTACCGTGACAAATAATTATTTTTACCATGAAAAATAACAGGAATATAAATTAATGTCGTCGTTTTGTTGAACAGGAAAAATCTAGTTCACTGAACAAACAGATTTGATGTTTCAGTGATCAGAACACAAAATAAAAAATCACCGAGTTTGTAAAAGTAATAATGAATAAGCCTGATAATACAATGGCATATTATGTAAGCCCCTGTTTATTAGCAATTCAAGGTCGGAAGTGCAGAACTACACGATAAGATTTTGGCTCAAATGATCCAAAGTCTCCTTAAACATCAAGTCGTTTAGGTCGAGTTCCTTAACATCCGCTACACCGATATTAAGCTCGTTATCACTGCAAATGGTGCCGTTACGATCTTAGATATTAGGAAGAGCTAAACGAACCTCGCTTTCAGGTTTCACCGTCGCGCAGTTCTCCATTTATAGTTTAAACGGATTAACTAACGATCAACGATAATCACACAACGCTCCGAGTTGCTTTAGCGTAACGTCTTTCACAGATTCTTATTCGTATGGATGTTTTTTTTTTTTTTTTTTTTTTTTTTTTACGGTGAAGCTGAAAATTAATCGATGCAAAATAAAATGATCGGTAATTTCCCAAAACTCAATGTATAAATTTATACGAATATTGCAACTGACAACTAGAATAGTTCGGAATTTGAGACCATTTTAAGATCCAACTACTCGCACTTTTTTCCTGCACTTGCAAATTCGCAAGTCGTATTAATTGCACTGTACAATTAGAGAACAGATGTAGAAATCGTGATCCTTGAAATTGGTACGCATGAAATCAAGAAATTAATACGCGAATTGTAAAGGCGTTCAATATCGGCGAAAATCGCGTTTTAACGATACGAGGGTTAACCGCAAACGGGCGAGAATATTCGCGTACGAAATTGCAGAGCTTGCGGAAGATTGCTTTTCGTTCTTTTGTGCAGACGGGCGAACAGGAAGGACCGAGAATTTTACTTTGCGATGCGAAGAATCAGACTCGAACTGGAAATGATGTTTAATGGTCCCGATGAGCGCGGGGAACATTTATCCAATTTGTCTCGCTATCAAGAACGCGAAGGTTCTTGTAAACCCGGTAATTTCATTGTAGCTTAGAAAACTTAATCGATCTTGCCCTTCGGCTCTTTACTACGAGACAAGCTCTTCAATGATTTTGACCGAAGGAATGGAGGAATAAAGAAGACGAGATGCTACTTGGCGTTAATTGATTGGGGAGAAAATGGGACGGGGTTGAAGTTCCAAATTTGAAAAGTACCGAAAGAGTCTAATTATGAATTATCTGGTGACAAAATTTCAAGGGAAAAAATCAAACTTCGAAGAAACAGCAAAGTTTCGAATGGTCGGAAATCCACGGCTCAAAGTTCCGTATTGCAAGATTACGAAAATGAAGTTACGATAGGGTAAAATATCGAAAAATAAAATTTCGATCGAGTAAAATTCCGAAAATTAAAATATATATAAAATAATTCACGGAACTGAAAATCTACGATCATTCGGAATTCTGATGTTTCAGAGTTTTCAATTTTCTCATTCTCACACTTACGGAACCTTGACTTGTCGGAGTTATGCCCTTTCGAAACTTTTCAAATTCGGAATTTCAACCCCGCTCCGAGAAATCATTTGCTGATGCAGCAAAAATTTGGAATCCCTGAACATTTCCACCAAATCACTTTATTCGTTTTATTTTATTTTTTTTTATTTCGGCACCAAAAGCTAGTTACTAAATTTACAAACCGATCGTTAACACAAATTATCATCAAATTAATGAAAAATCTGTATCCTAATTAACCCGGTATACAATTTCATCCAATTTTCTTTAAAAAACGTACGATATTTCACGTACCCAAATGTGAGTACATACCGACGTTATTGTTTTTCGTTTATCTTTGTTTTTTTTTTTTTTTTTTCATCATTCACTTTGTCATCCGTTTCGGGGGTGTCGGTGAGAAAAATGTGTCCGCTTATATTATTGGAATTTTTACCACGCGGTCAGAATATTCGCACAAACACGTACAATAATGTAGTAAATATTTCCTCAGGAATAACGTGTGTGAAAAATTTCTATACATGTATATAGTGTTATATATATATATATATATATATATGTATATATATATTCGCGTGTATAAATTTCCGTCTCACACAACGCGAAAGCATATTATCACGTACAGTAATGTCCGCTTCGACTTAAAAAATTTTTTTCAAAGCCACACGAAAACTCTGTGACGAATTTATTTACCGTAAGTTGATTTATACAAGAAAATCGTTCATAAATGCATTTTTGGTATTTTTTTTCTGAAAATTATATTATATTTTGAAACGAAAAAATATCATCGGTTGCATTAACCATACATTTAGATGATATATTTATATATTTATACAGGGAATTTCATCCGAATCCAACCGACGCCTGACCCACACCATTTTTGATTATCGTCAAAAATTTTTGTGCAATTGTTTCAACTATAAAACAGTACCCTGAACTTCTTAAGATTTCAATTCGACTCGTTGATTATTTATAAATATTGAGAATGATTTTGAATTGGTTCTTTTTTAAAATTCTCAAAAACTGTAGCTTTTTTTTCAAACATTTCAAGACCAGGCTCATCATGAGATGACCCTTTTTCTATTCTTTTTTTTTTTTTTTAAGCACTTTCAATTTTTGTTTGTCAACTGTAACATGGTTTGCACAATTGATAAAAAAAAGTTGAATGTGCCAGACAAACAATATCAAAAAGTATTTCGTCATTGTTCATTTTAGGTAAAATTTGTTAAGAATTATTATCATTATCAATATACTCGCTCGGTTTATATTAAAGCGCATTAAAGGAGCAATAAACGGACAACTCGTAGAAATTCCGACATAATTTGACTCTTTCTCGTCTCGCACGGCTATGGATATTATTTTGCGACCTCCCTTCGGAAAGTTTGAAAAAAAAATAAAATTCTTCAGAAACTCGAGGGTCACGACGACTCGATCAGCGACGGACGTCAGAACCGCAAAGTGATTTTCGCACTTTCCAAACGTTCGCAAACTTTTTCTGAATTGCTTTTTCTTTTGTATCGTACTACCAGCCTTAATTTTCCTGTGACGTATAAGCGATGTGACCTATTTTTTCACGACGTCCGAGTCCTCGTTATTCGTCAATGTCGATGATAAATATAGCATTAAAGAAACAATATTCGATAAGCGGATGTTGGAATTTCAAATATCGCGGAATTAACGCATTGATAAACAGTAAATAAATTCACATTCCCTTCAGCCGTCGAAGAATTGTGAATATTGTGTAAATGGATTAAAAATTTTACAATAAAAAAAAAAATATATATATATATGTCGGAAGGTAAGAAAAAATACACTACATACATATGTATGTTATAACATTTGCGCAATGAAAGTCAACTTTTTTTTTCATCTCTTTAGCTGTCATCCCCCCCCACCCCGATATGAAAACCTGCAAACCAAAGGTATGTTTGTTTCCCAGAATGTATGCGAGTAGCATCCCCGTGTATTACCGAAACTCTGCTATCGCTTGAATCTTTTTGAATGCAGAAGAGCCGGAGTGAAAGGCAAACGCGGAGGGCGATCCGTTGTGCCAACGCCGGCGATATTACGCCACGGCCATTATGCGGGATAGTACTTAGCGGGTAGTTTATTCCCCGCAATGCACAACTTATAAGACCGAACAAAGGTCGAGCGATCTACGTTTTGCAATATCAGAAGAGAGAGAGAAAGAGAGAGAGAGAGATGAAGAAACACGTATAACGTGAAAAATTTCAGCGGGGGAAACAAGGTTAACAACAGCTGGCTTCAAACAATTCTCTCCACGTATCCTAGACGCGATCCTCGGAGACGGATAGTTCGCCCTTTTCATTTCCTCAGTCTTATTTTCCCATTTCACGATACGCATGAAAGTATAACGCTGATTTTCGTGGAAGTATTTTCAAAGAAGCACGAGCAGTCTTTGATTTGGGAGGAAACAACGCGCTTCAACATTTACATATTAGTTCTTGTGTTCTAAATTCTGGATAAATTCTTTAAGCTTGACCCGCGGGTCGGAGCAGATTTTCAATCTAAAATCAAGTTCCTCGGTTATACCGTAAACGTGATTCCCGATACTTTTGAAACTCCCACCGCTTCCTGTTATGTAACCTCAAAACTGCACGCAAAACTTATTACGCGTTATATACCGAATTCTTGGAAAATATCTCGATCGAAACGGATTACATTTGAGCGAAAGATTGAAATATTTTGCGGAGTTGAATAACGTGATCAAACATTTTCAATTTTCCTCAACTTTCGATTGCCGAACGACGGCCGTTTGAAGTTTTTAGAAAGCAATAAATCTTACGGTTTGCCATGGGGCTTGCAGAATTCATTTAGAGTTTGTCAAAAATTACGTATGAGTGCGTGGTAATTAATTGCGTATCGAACGGACAATAAGTGGTCCCTCAACCTTTATCGTTGTCACTAAAAATAAGAAAATTATTAAGCCTATCGTTGAATATTACAAAATTTGAAAAATGCGGTTGTATCTGATGCAAAAAACAAAGTTTTCTGATCCGTTTCACCAAGAAAATGCAGTGGTGATGTTGTGCATGATTTTGTGAAGGTTCGTTATAAAAAAAAATAACATCATCGATAACAGATAAATGAATCAACGATACTGACAAAATGGATAAAATATTGATGCACACCTTCTAACGTCCCCTTAAACGTTAAATAAAATACATAATATGCATGTAAATACGTCTAGGTATAAAATACAAAAATTCAACAACGAAAATTTATATTACAATTAAACTGTCCTAACAAAAGAAGATAGATAACAGTCGATTAAAAATAAAATATAGCAAACAGACCGAATATAATAAAAATAAATGAAAAATAACAAAATGACTCGTATAATAATAATTTTAAAGAAAAAGTCTAATCGACAATTAAACGCGAGTGTATAAAAATGAAATAGACAGAAAGAGAGAAAGGGGTGAATTCCGAAGCACGGACACAAATGTTGTTTAAATTTAGGGTTAACTCGATTGTTACGAGGGTCGAGCATCGCTCAGCATCCGGTCTGACTTCAACTCAATAACGTTTTCAATATTTTTAAAACCATTTAAAAATGACTGACGAAATTTGAATCACAAAAAAACGAAGTGAAAAAATATCTCTCATCGCGGATCTGTCTTAGGATTGATTAGAGAAAACAATTTTAAAAATTGCGGCATGTATAATAACAGATTTTCAACGGTTAGGAAAATGTAAAAAAACAATCAAAAAAATCTAAAACATAATTAAATAAAATGTAAAAAAAAAAACGTCCTTCCGCTTTGAATCTTGGGTGAAAACTTTTTATTTCGAAAGTGGAATGTTTTTTTTTTCTATGAAAAAAAAAAAAGTCTTGAGATGAATTCAAAAATTCAGAGGACAAAAGCGAGTGATCCGAGAAATTTGATAATATTTTTGGAAGGTTTTCAGTAGTCGTATTAAGAGAGGGAAATTTTTTTTTATGAAATTAAATTAAATTCATGTTAAACAGTCTGTAAAGTTGGCGTGAAAAATCCCATTCTTATGTTATGTGTAATATATTTATAACGCTTATCTACCGCTCTCTGACCACGGCTATACAATCCCTGTTCAAAATTCATACTTTCGACCGACTCCCTCGCTTCCCTCACTCCATGACCTGTCACGATTTGGCCACCGGTGACATATATTGGACCGTCGTTTAATCCCTTCTGTCCTGCACATGTGCGCAGCAGTTACGTATAAGCATATATGTTTAAATATATATGCATGTATAATAGGTCAGAGTTGAAATTGTTTCAAATTGTGGCGATATTATTTTCATTTTATTTTATTTTTTCTTGCTAGACCAACCTGTCCCAACATCAGCGTTTAGATCTAGTCGGAAAATAACACATTTTGTGTATTCAAATAATTGGCTCTAGGAAAAAATATTTTCATTAAAAACAAAACTACCGTTCGGGTACAAGAACGATCCTTTATTGAACGTTGAAATCAATTTTGCAAGCGTTTTAGGCGCGCGAGAAAATTGGGAATATTTTTATCGGGGAGCTGAGACTTGTTTACGTAAAAATATTATTTCTGTTTTATTTTTATCTTCTTTTTTTTACAATTTAGACGAACGATTGTTATTTATATTTAATATTAATATTGACATTGGGTAAGATAAGTTTGTTTAAGAATTGACGAAATAAATCATATGCATAAAAGCGTGTGGATAGTTGAATGATCTTCAAAAATGATGATGGCTGATCTCACGTCGAAGAAATCAGAAACCGGATTTTATGATCATCGGGACTTTTTGTGTTTTTTGTTAAAAATGTTCGTCTAAAACTGACTTTTCAAGTTTTACGAAAATATACACTTCATCGTTCTTTATTAAAATCAAAATTAAACTAACGAACCGGGATTATCGAATTTCTTGTTCCGATTACGCAGATAAGAAAGAAAGTTCCTCCTTTTTCGGTGAAATATCAACATTTAGTTCCGTTATTTGATTGTAAAATTTTATTCCGATGCAAACAATAGTTAAGTAATACGTTAAACGAAACATGTTCCAGAGGAATATCTCAGAATAAAAAACATGCGTATTAAATTTATATGTATTTTCTAAACCAATTGTAAGACTTTCCTGCGGAAAATATAATTCTGCAGCACAGGGTGATTATTTTTTAATAATTTTGCCTACCTAACAATGCAGGGAAACTAACAAAAGATCTCTGAGATGTTTTCTACGTTTACAGAATCCGCATGAAAACATGTCGAAGGTTTGCAAAAACAGTGTAGCAGACACTGAAAAAACGTAATCGAATACGGGTTCATGCAATGTCGACTGAATTATACGAAAATGTATACCGCATGTATTATCTGTGCGGCTGTCCAACCTCGGCAGATCGGTTTATCGGTATTGAATAAAAACCCCAGAGCGTACCGAGGCGGCAGAGGAATTCGTTAAATTGGCAAAAATTCGATGTGCACAGTCTGGGTGGAGAATGTAACGAATTCGCGATAAGGAGTCGCATATACGTGAGAAATTCCACGGCAAAACGACCAGACTTCGAACCTCGAGCTCGTGGATTCGTTCGACGATTTTTCACGTTGTTGTTCCAACTCTAAAAAGCACCAAAATATGATTTTATACTTTGTTTTTTCACAAGTAAGTTTGTTTTACTTACAATTTTTGTGAACGAGCATGTCTCTGGACGTAATTTAAAAAACTAAAAATATTTTAACTTACACTGAGAAAAATTTCATTTGTTGTAGTAACTAGAAAAATTCAGTATAACAGGTATGGTTAAAAAAAAAAAAACTGTTTGAATATCGTTGGAATTACGAAAAACGAGGCACGCCTAACCATTTTGCGCTATCGTCGATCGTAAAAAAAATTAGTTATTTGTAGCAAAATGAAATTTTAAATATGATAAACAAAAAAAAAAAAATCATAAAATAGTAAAATTCATTTGACTCAAAAACTCGTGACTCGCTGAATTTTCAATATTTTGAGATGAAAAATTGACTTAGTAAGTCCCGAGACACAAATATTTGAGAAAAAGAATCTAGAGATAACGGGCGACGAAAAAAAAGGTATTTTTTTGAGCAAGTGACGTTGAATTTTTTTGAAAAAATTCATCAAATCAGATTACAGCTAAGTCTATGGTCTGAAATTTTCTACAATCACTGGTCGTAGTTGGCGAGCTAATTACGTTTTTTCCACCAAGGTTGAAAGATTAGAAGAAAAACAAAGGGACGAAAGAAACGAAGATAAATACTTCAGACATGATCGATGGGCGCTGACGAAGGAATGGAAACGAATCAACCGGAGCAAATTTACTCGCAAGAGATTTGCTCGCGTGTGGGTGACAAACAGTTCGCTAGGCAAACAGAGAATTCGGAAAAGGTTCATCTCACGGCTTTAACATATATATATATATATCAATATCAATACCTCATTATATCCGTACCGATTCTCTGCTATCTCGACTGACGCACGTCAGCGTTAATCATTGTAGAAAAACCGTCTGAGATTAAGAAATATTGGAATCTCTGTTCTTGGACTTCGGTTTTTTCGATGGTCGAGTCTGAATTTTTTCGAGAAGTTATCGGACGCGATTAATCAACTGCTTTCATATTTTCTACGCCTCAAAATTTTTCGTTCGCGTAAAAAAACATGTCATCAAATTTTCTCAAACATATGAATACGTCATTTTAAGATGCGTTGTCAGTTGACCTGTCAGCATATTCTGTTAGTATAGCATATGACGTCACAATTTCAAAAATATTATAGCTTCTATCCGGAGTTTCATCATTTTTATGGAAAATGGTGTTTCGAATTACCGAAAACTGTTTTGTTTTATTTATTTTTTTTTTTTCTTGTAAAAATTACGAAGCTCCAAGTTTCTCAGCTAGTAGATATCTTTATCGTAACGTGACTACGCGCATTGATAACACAGATTCACAAAAAAAATAACATTTTTTTTTTGAGTTTATATTTAAATAAATCAATTTTGAGCCTGTACATCAAATAATAATCAAAATCTTCACCGATTACTCATAGAATTTGCTTTCGTCTTTTTTGGCCAGGGCCAATTTTGAATCTGTATTCTAGATGTCAAATTTTAATTTTTTCCCTACGTGACTAATCGAAGAAAAAATAATTTCATTCGATAAGGTTTGCGTTTGTAAAAACCAGAATAATATTTCGAATTTTGAGAAAATTTATCCATTCTTTCCAACAATTATTGTGAACAACAATTGAACAAAATACAGTTCAGCATTTGAATTTTTTGAATCAGAGTTATTCAAGTGCAAAACTGAATTTTGTTGAACAATTATTTACAAGAAACGTTTGAGAAGATGTGTAATTTTTTTTTTAAATCTAACTTTGTCCAATACAAACAATATCTTCTCTCATTCGTTACGTGGAAGAAATAAAAACTTGACGTCTGGAACTCGGACACAAAATTTGTATTGACCATTATAATCGTTTCATTTGGACAGAAAGGTGTTAAAGAAACAGTCCTCCAGTTCCATAAATTGATTCGTAGTTGCCAATCAACAACAGAAATACACTTAGGATACAATTAATAGGATAATGTGTGATTACAGATAACGGAGTTCGTAACGTTTGATTACCCAATCATTTGGCACGCCGAAACTATGGTGTTATATAAACGGCATGGGGTAATTCGGCGATGATTTTCATGATTGGAAACACTTGCGCGTAATAAAATATATACATACATACCATATGCCTTTATACGATGTGACTAATTGGGTTAGCAAAAGTATGCTATAAAATGATAGTATTCGCGTAAAAGATGACATAGACCTTGGATCAACACGGAAACAGACACACAGATACACACACACACACATTGTAGCTTTACGTAAAGATCAGTTCAATGAAGTGTACGGATCATCAAAGCTGACGTCACGCCGCAATTTCATCATGGAGGGATCGACGATCAAAGTATTCTTTGAAACGGATCAATAATCGATTTTTTTTTTTTTTTGTTAGATTAAGGATACGATACGATTCAACTTTTCATCAAATTTATAAAATTTCTTTCCATGAGACTGAATAGCTTATAAACCGCACACTTTTGTGACATTTGTTTTTTTCATGAATGTTGGAAAATTTTGATCGAAGCTGTTTTATGAAAAATGAAATATATACGTATCGTTGATGATTTTTAAATGAATACTTTCAAAAAAAAGAAATTACACGCATATGGGTATATTAGGTGTGAAATGTAAAACTAAAAAAAAATAAAAAAAATAGAATTTCAAAAATTTTTCTCTCGAGTAAAATCGACCGAAGTGAAGTGAATTTTACCTAAAAAATGAATTTTGAAAATTTCATTCACGTTTGGAAAAATGGTTGTTTGTCCAGAATTAAAAAAAATATCCTAGATGAAGAGCGACACGAAGGAAATATCGAATTATTGAATAGTGAATACGAGTACGTTTTACAAATTCGGTCAGATTAAAAACTTTGAAAAGTCGGAGAGAAAAAAAAAAAAAAATCAGATTCAGAGGAAAGGAAGCCGGGATCGCCTGTTGGAGATGGATGCTTTCGTGAATTTTGATGGAACAGTCAAATGTGTGGAAATCGTGCTCGAAAGGAAGCGTGCCGTGGCATCAGAAGGGAGAAAATGGAATCCCAAAATCTCGCGATCTTTTTAAGGCCGTTCTATATTAATGTTTAGCCAAGGCAGTATTATATGCATACAGAAGGAGTGCCTGTCCCCAAGTTGAGCTGCCCGCTATCTGAAATTGAAAAAGGTGAAACAAAGGCGAGAGCTAGCCTGTTCAATATTAATGAAAAGAAAAGCAGCGCTAATCGCGGACGATGATAAATCAGCGCGCATAATTATTTCGACGAAATTTTTCCTCAGCAAATTTCGTCCAATGAACGGTTGGACGTAAGATGTTTACAAAAGTATCATTGAAATTTGACGAATGACTGCCAGAGATTTTTTCCTTTTGAAACTGACATGCGTAAAACGTGTTCCTAAATTTCGTCGAAATTTAACGTGGAAATTGGTTGGTTGATGATTTGAATTTTGTCACCGAGTCCAAACTCTGAATGTATGACACGGAAACACGGAAGACTATGCGGAGAAAATGGTGGAGAGTAGTGTGATAATAGGAACTGCGGTTTCAAGTTTTTTAAATTCTAAATTTCGAAGAGCAATTCAGTGGAAAATTGGGGGTTTTTCTTTTCGAACTTTCTCGAGGAAAATTTTCCAGACGTATTGACAATTTTGAAATTAACAAAAGGAATTTGAAAAGTTCTGAAAGCGCCAAATTCCGAATTTTGTTGTCGTGAAAGTTAAAGTAAAGAAAACAAACTGAAATTCGGCGCTCAAGGTTCAGAAAGTGCAAACTTTCGAAAGCGCAAATTTCCAAAAGGGCGTAACTACGACAAGTCAAAGTTCCAAAAATGAGTATATTGAAAAATATGAAATATCGAAATTCTGAATGATTGAAGATTTTCAGTTCCGTCAATTTCTGACTTATCGTTAGTGAATTTTCACCACTTCTATCTTTCTACGTTTTGGATTTTCGATATTTTTACTTTCAGAATCCTGGTCATTATAATCTTCGGTTTTTCTGATTTTTGAAACCCACTCGTTGAGTAAACCAAGTTGTGCGAGTATACTTCAAAGTTTGGAATTTTTCTCTATGGAAACATGAGTTTTCGGAACTTTGAGCCGTCAGCATTCCGTCCATTCGAAACTTTGTTGTTTCTTCAAAGTTTAATTTCTTTACTTCAAATTTCGCCACCAAATGATTTGGAATTAGGCGCTTTCGGAACATCAACCCTGTCGCGCTGATTGACAAAAGGACCAAAACATCGAATTGTCAAAGACACGAAAATCTAATTTGCGGAATTATCAAAATGTAGAAAGCTCAAGTACATAAAATCGATAAAACAGAAACTCAAGATTCACAAAATACAGAAATGTCAAAAAATAGAACAACGAAATCTGAAAATCTATGCACGATTCTATATCGTCAAAACGAATTCTGACCATTCTACATTTTGTCATTCCAACCTCTGACCTTTTAATTTATTCGCATCTCCATACTTCGACTTTCCAAGTTTAAAAATTCTACACATCGAATCGATTCGCAAAATCTTCGCCACTGAAATTCTCCATAACGGTCCTTCCGTACTTCGAAATCTCTTTAATTTCACCTCAATTATCGCCTGAAAAATAATCTTATACAATAACGAATCTCGAAAGTAAGGTCAAGGTTAAAAATAATTATTCGAGTATTTCTGGTTACGAATTTCATGCGGCTTTCGAGCGTGGGAAACTCGTCAAATGTCGGAGAGTAAAATACCTCGACGATCCCCGTGACCAAGAGACCGAGAAAGTCTTTCGTCACGCGTGGCTTTGCCCGGCTGTTCAGTATTCACCGGGTCTTTCCGCCTCTTTCCCCTTTGAAATACCTAACGAACGTGCGCGTTACCTTACTTTCGCTTTCTCTCCTTCCCTCCACCTTCTTCTTCATCCTTCACCCTTTCCTTCACCCCACTCCCGAGGGCGAGACAAGCTCTTTATTTCGTTCCGCACTATAATGCGATACCACCAGCTGACTAATCAGAGACGCCTCGTTCTGCAAGTCCTGCAAAGCTCGAAAGCTCGAACATACGTCTCGTGCTTATTTCCTCCTTCTCCCCCCCCCCTCCCCCCCCTCCCCTCCACACACACACACACACCTGCCAACGTTACGTGTCAACCACTTAATGTTTTATAAACCGTAACGCGTATCGTGGCGCATGAAAGTTCCATCGCCTAAGTGCGAATCTCGCATACCTCATACGCCCCCGCATTCTCGCGTATCGCACCCCGAAAGAAAAAAAAAAAAAAAAACAAAACAAAACCTCCGTACGTTACCTTTCTTTGCGGGCGCGGTTATTTTTTTCCCCCCCTTCCAAGCTTTTCCCACGTGTATTTTTTTTTTTTTTTTTTCTTTTTCATCATCATTACTTTTTGCCTGCCGCTTCGCATTCCTCGGGTGGAGAGAGAGAGAGAGAGAGAGAGAGAAAAAAAAAAAAACACACAAAACTGATTTTCGTTTCTTTCATATTTATTTATTCTATTCCTTGCGTGAAAAGACCTCGGAGTTTCAGACTCGAAGGTGTACTTACGGGAATGGTTGGTTTTTTTTTTTTTTTTCTTTTTTTTTCTTTTTAGAGAGTAATCAATACGCGAATCGATCGATGGATCAGAGAGAAACAAATTTTTGGCGCTGATGACTTTGAGGAAAATTCTGACACGATCCGTGAATGGTCATGTAATTATACTACCGATTTTATTCGCTACAGTTCTAAATAATAGTTGAGAATTGAAGAGGATTGAAAAATTTTCATTGATATTAAAATTTTTATGAAACGGCAGCTTTGTAATTGTTCAAGAGTATGTGAACTATAATATTTTAAAACGTAAAAATAGGTGAGAACGTGTTTTCAGATAATGTGCATAATCGAGTGTGATATCACTGAAAATTTATTGACAACCTACTTTGTTTCCCATTTTCTTCCCCACTTTTCATTTATCGAGATTTTCCGTATTTGGGATAATTCGAGAATTGCCATAGAATGAAGTTTTATAGAATCGGTACACAAATTAATTTATCTTGGAAATATATTGAAGATCAACAATCTCAACCGATAAAAATTGGTTACATCGGTTTTTTTTTCCTCGACTTTTTATTTTAATCTGGTAATTTTTTAACGATATTGTAAAAACGGTTTCATCAACGATTCTAATGCTTCTCAATTCTTCATTTTCTGTATTTTTATCAGCGCATATACTCCGTACCTCGAACTTTAGTGTTCAAATATCTGGAACATGATCGTTAATTATTAACGTGTCCTAAGGAATTCGCAATTCCCATTTAAAAGTTATCAAAATTTAACTCGCCGACCTTTCTTTGACTCCATAAAATCGCAGAAGCACATTAAGTAGAATACCTATCGTCAGTTAATTCCGTCTGAGTGTAAAACTTTGTTCAGCGCATAATTGGCGAATATAATATGTCTGCCCTTAAATAGTCTGCAAGTTTGAATACATTGTTAAGCGGTGATTTTTTATGCCTGTGATAATACAAGGGCTACAATATTTTGCAATATTTTCTGCCTCCTGCCGCAAGGTTCATATCGCACCCTGTGAGCTTTAAAGCTTAATGCAATGTAGATTAGACGGGTCAAAAAAAAATCGACTATTTTTTTTTTTCATAGTCACATCTTTAACAGCTCTAGCAAGAGAAAATAATACATCCGTATTAAATTAAGACTTAAATATTAAGATTTAGGGATTCCTAAACGAAATTTTCCATTTTCCATTTGATTAACAATAAGATGGGAAAATAATTTTAGTTATTTCGGAAATTTGTAGCTCAGTAACAAGGCAGTATACATAACTGTAAAATACATATTTTTGTAGGGAATTGAATGCTCTACTAAAAATGTTCGTTATAATTTTTTGATAACTCAACTACTTTAAAAGTTATTCAAAGTTAAACTTGAAATCATGTAAAAATTCGCTTCTTTCGAGATCAACAGCGAAAATGCTAGACTTGTGACAAAATATTAGGGATTTTGTGTGTAATGCATTTCTGCCACTATAAAATCACGTAATTTAATTAATTTTCGAATCTCGAAACTATGTATTTTGGCTAAAAAAAAAAGGTACTTTCAAAGTGGAATTGCATATATTACATATTATTACTTGTAATAACTACAAAATAAATTTGATGAAGTTGAAATTTAATTCAATGACATGATTTTACAGCGGTTGAGATGCTTTACAAACAAAACCTACAACATTTTGTGATAATCTAGTATTTTCGCTGTTAAACTCAAGAAAAAGTGAATTTTTACATGATTTTAACTTCAACCTTGAATGGCTTTTGAAAAAGTCTAGTTATAAAAAAATTATTAGTGACCCTTTTTGTAGAGAATTTAATTCCCTACAAAAATACGTATCGAATATTATGTATATTGCTTTATTGCTTCGTTACTGACCAAGTAAATTTCTAAATAACTACACCTATTTTCTAATACAAATCAAATGAAAAATGAAAAATTACGTTCAGGAACCTCCAAGTCTCGATATTACAGGCTCAAATTAAACCTGACGTTTTATTTCCTCTTTCTACAACTATTAAACATGCACTGAGAAAGATTTAATTTGTTACAGTAACTAAAAAAATTCAGTAAAACAGGTATCGTTGAAAAAACTGTTTGAATGTTGTTAGAATTACGAAAAACGAGGTACACGTAACCATTTTGCGCAATTGTCGATCCTTTTTTGGCAAGTGCAACGCAAAATCAGTTTCTTCGGTTAACTCTACTTTTTTAGTTAAATCAGGCTTTAACGTCAATTTATTCTTGCACAAGAATTAAATTTTTGCAACAGTTGGAAAAAAATATAGCAACAGTGATCGTAATGAGAAAGATTAGTAACGGATACTAGACTTTCCGGCAACAGCTAGAAAACTAATTTTCATTTTCTACCTAGAACTATATTTTTCGATTACGGTGAAAAATGAGAATAAGTGTATGACTTTGAAAAAACAAAAAAATAGATTTACAACAAATGTAGCCAATAAACTTCCAAAATCTATCCGAAAAGTAATCATCAATATGCGACGGAATTGATTCAACGACCTTTATACGTTTACGTGGTTAAATTTTCCCGACAGGGACCGAGGCATTTTGCAAATGCGAATCAAGCCCGGCCCTTCGCCCTTTTGTACCCATACTCAGCCACCTAATAATCACGGGATTAGCGTCCGCCGCTGATCCCAAATTCCGAGAGAATTTTCCTCCGCAGTTTGCCTGTCGTCCGGGATTGTTTTAACATGCATGCGTGTGCTTTTTTTCGTTGAACTATTTTTTTCGGTCGAATCGCGACAAAAAGCTTTGCATGATTACGGGAAAATCGTTTTCGAAATTTTTATTCATTTTTTTTCTCCCGTCGCTTTGAAGTACAGATTGCAGCCTGCCCTTGACATTCATGGTATTTTGGTATGTAGCAAAGAGAAGAGTTCTTTTTGGTATGAATTTTATCGAAAGCAGAATTTTTTATAACGACGATTTGCACGGTAATGTTTAACTTTCAGCGGTGCGCGAACACAATGTAATGTACCGGCATGTTTTCAGGCAAATTAACCGACGCGTTTCAATATTGAAACAAGCTTTTGCAAAGGAATAATATTACACTCGTTTGATAAATGGCATATTAGTCGGATTGGATGGTTAATCGAGGCACATAGCAACTTTGGATACCGATTTTAATTCTCTGTGCTAGAGCAAAATAACCGTGAAATTGTTTCAAATTATTGACAAAAAAAAAAAAAATGTATGACGCAATGCGAAGTAAGCTTTTTTAAAAATCCTAATCTTCGACAACATTACGTGATCGAATATCTGGGAACTTATTGAAAATACAATCAATCCAAATAGAAGGCAGAAAACTACTCGTTTCATATGAAACTTTATCGAAGCTCAAGATTTTATGTTAGTAAAAACGGTTTATCAAAACATGATATATTCTCGACTATTTCAAATATTTGTCTCACAGTTTTACTTTCACATAACCTGTTCGAATATAATTTCGCCATCATCGTTGATATACCGATTTATTTCCGATGACATACGTATGGACGATACATGTGTAGAAAAACGTCAGAGAAATTATTCACACTTGAATGAAAATAACAGTCGCCACAAATATATCGAAACACGTGACGCATTCTGTTCGGCATTATTTTTTTTATTATATATATCGACACACATGTATATGACATGTGTATAAATGTATAAGTAGAATGAATTTTTATTTTTGCGTGACGTTGATAAATCTCGGGAAGCTTAGGGAACGAAATTTCTCCGATGACGTTTGGGGGGGAGTTTTTGGGGCAGAGGTAGGGAGCATAGTGAAAAACGGAGTATAATTGATAACACAGGTAGATGGGAACGCAGTGTAGAAATAGTTATTGGCTGTGGGTGTGAAATAATCGACAGTAATCCTCGTCGAAGTTCCTTATGCGAGTAAAAAAAAAAAAATTGTTCAAGTTATATCATGTGAAAGTATGGGACCGATTAGTGAAAGAGATTAGAGAAAAGAACCGAATCTCCTCGATTGCGAAATCCGGAAGATCAATTCCGTCGGGACTTGGTTGAAAGTCGCAATCAACGGATTAGGCTCTGCATATGGCATCGTGTGTATAGTTATGAGACATTCCAAGCCAACTTGTGAATAATTGTTCCTGATCTAGAAGAATGTTCTCTGGTTTCAAAAATACATCAAACTTATTTTCGTTCATTCTATTCTTCGCTTACTTTTGAACCATGATTATTTTTTTGTGTCGACGCTTGCAGTATTTTCAGAAAAATTCAGAGCATAGTTTTAACGCGCACGCGCTACAATCCGAGACAAGTTTTTAGCCATTGTGACCAACCGTCACGAACGTAACCTAAAAAATTTTGACAAACTGTCCGTATTGAGCACAACAGCCGGTGCCAAATGTCAAAACTTTTGAGGTTACGTTAATGACGCGCATGCGCATTGACTCTCGATATAACTGTTTCGCATAATTTAATGCAAAATAAACAGAACTGTACGATGAAAGTGTGCGACTGGACGTTGACAAAAAAAAAAAAAGGTAGAGCAAGATGTATCCAATCAAATGTGAGAGATAAATATTCTTTCCGTATGATTGAAAATATCAATATCTCCCGATTTCCTCTAAAAGAAATCGAGGTTAGAGGGGAAGGGTTGCATGATTGGTGGTTTCGATCAGCCAAGAGCGGTAACCAGAATGGCACTACGGGATTTGTTATCTGGATGAGATATGGTTACGGGACCAAGGGTGGGAATTTCGACCGGTGAATAAATAAAACCCATTGGGGGTAGGTTGGCCGGGTGTCCGCAGCATAGCGCGTCCCGGGAATTAAGTGCACAGGTGGTGCCACCGGCGTTCAGGCCTGTTGCTCAGTCTCACCGTGACGCGAGCGCCGCTTCCAAACGACCGACACGAATGATCAAAGACCGTTCAGGGTGAGTGGGGATTTGGTTGAGGATAGCGAGAGACGAGGAGGGGTCGGAAAGAGGGGCGGGGTTGGGGGGGGGGGGGGGAAGGGGCAGTAGATGGCGGAATTTTAGCGAATAGCTTCCGTCCGGTCATGTTCTCGCGAAATCCTTGCATTCGCACCTTGACCGGCTTAGCATTAAGCTCGAGGGTGAAATAACGACGCAGGCATACTCGCACGACTGCAAAATTATCGTTAGTGATGGTGAGCTGTTTGCGAAAGAAAAAAAAAATAAAAGAAGAAAACAGGAAAAAAAATTACCAGAACCGAGGGGAAAACGGTATAATCTTTTTTAGTCGAGAAAATCGATTCAACTAATGGGATAACTTGGAGAGAAAAAAATTAATTGGTAGAAAGTGCGGTGGTGAGATTCTCGAGAAAATCTCAGTAAGTACGATGACGAATGTCGTGAATTCGATAAGTTTAGGGAAGTTTTACTGGAATTATGACACCCTCGAAATACTGCGTGTATCACATTGTTATGGGGGAGGGAGTTCAGCTGAGTTTTGAATTGAATTTACTGGTAAACTAACTTTCCAAAATTCATGAAATTCTAACGTCAGCTTGTTCTTGTTAAAAGTAACCAACGAGGATTTTTTTTTTTTGGAATATTATAGAATCAAACTCGTGAGTGAGAATATTTTGGTCGATGAATTTTCGATCTTAATTTATTTCTCAGATTCCACCGAACATATGTTCCAGGTTTGGAAAAACACACTCGGTCACGTCAAACGATTTTGGACAGCGTATTTTAGGTATACTGCATTTATTTTGAAGATGAAATCATGCTTTCTCAATTTTAGATTCAGGTGCATCCGATACCAGAAACACGATTATAGGAATTAGTTTTGCGATCGGAAAGAATAAGCTGTAAAATAGACATGAGGATTTCTGTGGTCAGTTGCTGAGAAAATTAAGCATTATGCTAAACAGGAAATCCATGGACATCCCGAAACCCGCGTTATACATCGCAACATATTTTGACTTAACGAATTAAAAAGTGGTTCGCAAAGTACAACAATAAGAAACCACGAGTTATAACCAAACACGTGAGAGAATTAATCATATTGTGAAACTCGTTTGTCGAGCAATAATTACGATAATAAACGAGGAAAGATGGATTTCTGGGACGAAGAGTGGTCTAGACTGCCAGTTCAGAACATCAGGAGCACACGTGTATGCTTTATTACTGGGAAAGTGAAGAACAGGTCAAACTCACGTGTAAGAGTTACTCGGTGAGATAGGCAGAGTTTTCTAAGATGTGATATTTAAGTGAATCAAACCACAAATCCACGTCGTTGTACCGTAGGGGCAAAAAATATGCTAATTTTGACACTTTTTCAACCACCCGGTGAGGCCATAAAAAATTTGCTTCTATTCAAGGCCACGTGCGTGCCACACGCCTATCAACGGCTGACGAGTGGGACGTGATGTAAAATTTACACGCCAATTCCACACTCTGGTTCTCTGTAACTATAATGTGACGAGTTCCTGGCGTCCTTCTGACGTCTATATTGTGTATTAAAGAGAATGAGTCTTCAAATGAAAGTGGACAAAGCGAGTGAGGAATGGATCATGTTTTTAAAATATAACGGTCGGTGTTATGAGGAATCACGAAAAACGGCGATCCTTCGAGTAGTAAACATCTTAACTAATCTATGTATTCGATGAAAGCTTTTCGATTGAATTCCCGCAATCACCACGCATCCATTATGGTTCTTAGTAACGGGGAAAGATTTTTCAAAAGCCACCGAACGTTGCGGTAAAGACTGAAATGGTCTGTCTGTCGGATGAGTGGATACAAGTAAACAACCCTTCGTCTCAATCAGGGGTATTAACGATTTCAGATAACAGATTAAAGGTCCCTCGAACCGCCAGCCAATTACGACCCATAAAAACAGACGCTGGTGGGTGTCCTGATCCAAGAAAGAAAGAGAAAGAAAAAGAGAGAGAGAGAGAGAGAGAGAGAGAGAGAGAGAGAGAGAGAGAGAGAGTCCTCGAGGCTGAATGGAAAGATGCCTCGGTAAATAGATCCTTTCAGAAATCCCAAACAATGATAGAGCAGTATTATCGTTAAGGTTGAAAAGTCATTGTACACTCAACAGTTGTACGGTTTCACCTGCACAATCGGCGAACGGTGAAATGGGATGAGAAGCTTCGAGGCGAGCCTCATTGTTCAGCATAGAAAAATATGATGCGCTTCACGACGCGGTGCCCGAAGAGTGCACCTTATCATCGTGTACTCAAGGTCCGCGTGTATCGCATTACCGGAGATAATGGGGCAGGTAGAGTAAATCAGAAAGATGGAAAGGGGTCCTTTTACCGTGCCACTCCGCATAACCGCAACCACGAACGAACCGGAAGAAAGACCACGTCGCAACTGGCTGCATAATGTAACGCCTGTTCTAAATAGCCGTCAGCGATATGGAATCAGTTTCTGTATTTATACAGGGCCAGTGGTGGCTTCAACCCGGTAACAACAATGGCTCGTCCAACCGAGAACAGGGTATGTAGGTAACTGGTGCGCCATGCTAAACGTGGTATAATTGATGACGTTGCAGCGTTGGGCCCTGCTGCTCCTTTTCATTTATCATCCTCCATTTCTGAGGAGGAAAACTATACGCAGTAGAAGGTAACGTCGAGACCACGATGCGCTACTGCAAGCGATGTGACTTTGCTGATGGTATAACCGTCGACCGTTATGGACTTGAAGGTAAAATTTTCCGGATTATACGGAACGGTTAAGCACTGCTCGAACCAACCGTTGCTTCCAAATTTGTAGCCTTGTAATAAAAAGAGCTGGGAATGCCGCTCTTGTTTCACGTCACAACGGAACGTCAACTGCGGTTTTGAACAATCGCTTTGCTGGCTTTTGCCGAAGCTTCAAGCGTCCCCGATTGAGTTAGTTATGGTAGAGAGGAGTTGAGAGATGGCGAATAAGTGCAGGTTATGGATGGGCTTAGCCGCGTTCTCCAGCTCGATTAGTCATTGGGTTCCGACGCGTTATCGAGATGTTGATCACTTCACAAGGTTGGCTGTACACTCGAGTTTGGACGTATAATCGAATTTCATAAAGATTTCACGGAAATTCCTGGATTTTCAAGTATTTCAAAGTGAGTTTGAAAGTTTTAAAATGACTTCAAAGTTTTTATCTAATATCGACGACACTTCGTGAGACTTTAGGCCTTAGGTTCTACAGATTCGATAGAATGTTACGATAACTTCATGTGACTTCAAGAGACTTTAAAAACTTCACCGGGTTATAAGAAACTACAAGATTTCGTTGAACATCGTGAAAATTTGCAGGTCTCTACGAAACTAAATCCTGTGATCTCATAGCGGATACCATTGACATGAAAATCACAAGTTTTCAAAGTGTTTCACGTGAATTTGAAGACGCGTGTTCATACCTTACTCAAAAACGATTCAGCGTCGAGGTCGATGAGAAATAGCGAAAAAGCAGTAATGAAGCACCGCGACATTTCGACCACTTTGACCGTATTCTCAAGTACTTAACGCTGTCTAGTCTGATCCGTGTTAAAATCGTAGACTCGAGCATTAACTTCCCGTGACTTGAACAAAGTGTTATGCCTGTTTCCAGTAACGTTGAAGCCGCAAGGTGAACGAGGAGTATAAGAACAAAGCTTTGAGGGGCGGTTAAACGAGGGTGGAAAGGAAAACGCCGGGGTGAGAAATGGGCGGAAAAAGAGACCAAGGAACTCGTTCGAAAGAGCTTTCGGATTCGAGGGTGAAAAGTTGGCGATTCGCAGTTCCCGGGGCGCTGCATCGCTATCAACCACGTGGCCGAGAGTACGAACGGCAATTATCCTCCCTCCCTGCTCAGCAATAAGCAGACGCGATAGTAATTAATTTCAGTTGACACTACCGGAGGGAAAGAATTTTCTCCTGTTTCATCTGCATCCACTTTTTTTCTCTGGGGGAATGGCGGTGGATTTTAGATTTAGAATACACAGACTTTCATCCACCTCTTAGCCACTAAGAGGCCTCCGAGTTGGAGGCTTATGTGACTCGGATTCCCCGCGAATCCATTGGCCTTGCTCTTTTAACCCAAACCATAAATCATTGAAAGTGCTACCACGTCCCACGGGGTACCAGAAAATTTATGTTCGATGGAAAATCGAACGTTCTCTATTCGCCGCCTCAAGTGGATCGTGTCACAAATCTCACCCACCAGATGAACACCTACGCAGTCCGTTACACGGTGAACACTTGACGTGCCCGTGTGATTCTGTTCCCATATGGTTGTGAGGATAACCGATCGTGAACTGTCCTAAATTGCGAAATGAATTTTTCCCCTTTAACGGACGGGAAAAAGAATGGAAAACGGTATCAACAAAGGTACATTTTCATCCGTTTCGAATGGCCTTTAACACAAAGTGGCAAGATCGTCGCAATTCCTTTGGTTATGTAGGTAATTAAAAAACTCTGAGTACATTCTGTCTTTCACACGACAAAGGGTTTGACAAGATTAAAAAATTGTTCAAAGTAACAAAATGGTCTCTTGACCGAAGACAATTTGATTTATTCGAAGAAGGAAAGAAAGAAAGAAAAAAAAAATACCGTCCTCCGTGTATTTTAGCTTAATGTACCCTCTTCGAAACGAGTATTTGGTTTTTACTCAAAGAATTTATAGGACCGCCGTTGAGTTACGAGTAGGTTCATTACTTTGGCAATTAAAAGCAATCGTAAAAGTGATTGAAAACCGACTCGTAACCGCTGCGAAGATTGTCAATACTATAAATAGAAAAGTAATTTTGATTTCAAAGCGCGACGTTTCTCTCTTTCCTCTTATTATACCTAAGTATAGAACCACTTGTGTAAATAAATTTTTCCAATTTTATATCACCTCAATTCACACCGATAGTAATATAAATTGAGAAATAGATCCAACACGCATTTTATCATCGATCCAATTTCAATGCAGTTCGAGTCAAGAGGAGAAGAGAAGAGAAACAAAAAGACATTAAACGCTTGAGGTCGTAAACTCGACCCGAGCAATTCTGGCGCCACCTGTGGCAGCGAGACAAACTTGATTTTTGCGCTTCTGTTTTTTGAACGTCGAACTCGCGTTATGAGGGAGTATAAAAAAAAATAAAACAATAAAAAAATTTCTAAACACAAAAAGCAAGAAGCCGAGAGAAATATTTTCAGCGAATAGACACCGAGGAGCTTCCAAGAGTTATTAAAGATCTCGGTATCCAAGCACGAATCTCTTCTCATCCGGTGTGTAATTCCGAATTGGCAGTGAGACAACTCAATCTGTTAAACATTCATTCGCGATGATCGATCATCGCACGTAACGCTATTAGTGATGCTTTCGGCGATTTCAGCGATCTGTAAAACAAACCTGATAATGGATGTCTGCTTAGATGTGTGCCAAAAAAACAAAAAAAAAAAAAAAAAAAAGAAAAAGGAAAAAAGAAATCAGGAGGACCGTGATTTTAATTTAACCGTTTCAACGCCTCGTATTCACACTTTCCGCTATTAACGCTTGAAACATTTAACGCATTCCTTGTTGAGTTAATCGGGATTTGGTTAGTTCAGTGTTTACAATTCTCTTCGTAGAAAATTCGATTGATAGTACATTACAAGACGCGAGACCCACAAATGTACATTTCTACACAATATTGTGCGTAATATATTGGCGTATATAAAGGATTTTGCACGTGTGTGTCCGATTTATTCCGAGATTTTTTCGTTTATCCCCAAGTTTTAAAGTAGTTAACCAAATGTACATAAATGGCACATTACGATGAATAATTTTACATTTTTACCCGGCAGGCTTTAATCTCGTACGTTGGCAAAACGAAAAACGGGGAATAGGGAGGAATTACACAGACACCAAAATTCCTGTGCTAAAATTCCAATTGTATCATTCTTGCTACATATTCATTTATTCCCCATGCATGTGTGCGGATACCTGCGTCAATAATATTATGTTTCGTAAAAACGTTTATAATCTATACGCCTGTTAAAAATAAACAAACAATGAAACCGGCAACATGTAAATATAATAATATAATAGTATCACAATTAGGAGTCGATCTCTAACAAAGATGTGAAATTGCATGAAATAAAAGTCGGTGTACTAAACTGATGCGTCATTATCAATTGGACGGTTAAATTTATTTCAGCCTATACATCATTACATTATAGCATGAATATACTAACATATTTTTTATTTTGTACTTTGAGGGAAAAAAAAAAAAAATTCAATTTTTTAGGATGCAAAATTTGTCCCTTTTTTCTGTGTTGTCCATCGAAAATCCATAATCTATGTACCGACGTGGTGGATATTATTTTTTCCTGACCCTGAATGAAAAATGCATGGATTCGACATCATTCTCTGATTCGTCGGTGTAGCAAATATCAATCACTATCGATCGACGGGAACTCGATGCTTGGGTGCCCCGATAACATAGTGTTATGATACTAGCAGGTGTTCGGGAATGGATTGCAATTCTCCTACACGTGCATATATGTACACATACAATGTACATGCAAGCATAAATACTCGTTTTACATCCGTTTCATTGTTATTGGATTTTACGTTCGATCAACGTTTTAGTACGCACGAAATACCACCGTGTACGTTATAGGTACACGTACCATTATACATTTCCCTATTGTGTGGCAAAAGAAAACTTGGGCAAAATCAAATAACCTGTACTTCGTACGATCAGTCAAAAGAATCGCAACGACGACGATTTAACACACCTTTCTTAATTAAAGTCGATATAGCGACGCGTTTTTTGGAATAACTACTCGTTATTTCACGGAACTTTGGAACCGTATGACATGAAATTCTGTGAACGGTAACACAGCATTAACATACTCATATTTTCCAAACTCAATTGCTTCAAAGTTGTGCCAAAATGTTGGGGAAACAGTGAGTTCACAGTCCACGTCTCGTTAGGATGAGGCAACTTTAACGTCGATCTCATCGTTCGACACATGTTGCTCAAGAACCATCGTAATCAGAAAGTAGTCTCCAAAACCGGCCAGAACTTGCGTACAAGTTCATTCCGCTCTTTAGCCTTACATCCGAGCTCAATTTCCGTTGTTTATTCGTCGTAACACCGATCCGGTAAAACTTCCCTTAACACGACGTGACGCAATTGAAAATCCCATAACTAAAACTAACGACGGCCGGATGGTCGGATGTTCCTTCGTTGTAGTTTCCGCCAAAAAGGCTGATACCAGAGCAGGTGTTGGGAACGAGTATGAAACGTGCCCGTGTACGAAAATCGTACCTACATGTATATAAAGTGGAATTTCGACAATAGAATTTCCTCCCTTTTTCCCAGAGCAGTCGTCGTCGAAAAGGGGTTTGAGAGGCGAAAATCGGGGGGTGAATTTGGTCGTAAATATCCACAGCGTACGCGTATACAAGGCACTGTGTCAGAGCTTGAAGAAGATTGATTCAAAGGTAAAAGGTAAACCTCGTCGATGATCGCGAATCGGGTAAAAAAAAAACAAACAAACAAAAAAAAAACAAACAAACAAACATAACGACACACATTAATTTCATACCAGTACATACATATACCAACCTTAAATTACTCGTTGAAATCATCCCCGACTATCGTAATCCCGTGACCAATTTAATCAATGCGAACGATGAATTAAGCTTCGTGTAGAGAATCGACTATGCCGTATGCAATGTGTATTTTCTCTAACGCAACCGAAGAATAACTCCACACGGTAGATAATTCGCTGATAATTGTGAGTTTAACGAACTCGCATCGAATCGATTCAATTCGACAAATATTATTAAGATACTACTACGAAACATAAATTCATGTCAGATTTAACATTCCATCGTGAGTTCGAGTCACCCGATCCTTGTAAAAATCAAAGAAAAAACCGATTGATCGTGCCAAGCGAATCCGTTGTACGGAATCGTTCCATCAATGATAAAATATTGGTAAAAATTATCTGCGGGATGTTCGGACCGCAACAGCATCAGGTCAAAACGCGAGAAGCATAAACAACATCGTCTGGTCCCAGTTGCTCGATGGTCGCAGATTCGCTGCAATTCGTCATTTTCGCAACATCGTCGAGAAAAACAACAACAACAAAACCAAAACCAACACGCATGCACAAGGGTGCCGGGTAAAAATCCAACCGTTGCTCGGTCAGTAAGTCAGTGAGTCAGTGAGTCAGTCAGTGAGTCAGTGAGTGATTACGTGTAAGTCAGTGTGTCGGTGTGTCGCCTATGTGTGAGTGAGAAGAGTCTGGACCCATAAAAAACCGAGTCGAGGGATCGAGGCACAAGTCAGTGGGAATGATAACCACGCGCGCGTATCACGGTGTGTCGGTGTCAACTGAGTTGCTCCTAACGGCGGATTCGGTGCGCAGGCGTCTTTCTCCCCTCACCCTCCCCCGCCGCCGCCGCCGCCGCCCCCCTTTTCCCGCCCCCCCCCCCCCCCCCCCGCCGCTTTTCCGCGGGTTCTCCGCCGCCCCTCTCTCTATATGGATCCTGCCGTACCTAACATCCCTTCCTTCTTCCATTCGTCCCCAGAACCCGGTGAGTTCTGCGCCCCCTCGCAGCATCCCATCCCCCCGCCCCCCCCCTTTGCGAGTGGATGAGGAACCCCCCCCCTCATCCTCATCCTCCTCCTCCTCCTTCTACAGCACCCCAGACACCAGACCACATATCCAGCCGTCCTCGCTAGCGAACGATGCACGTTTTGCACTTCGCGGTTCGCCCGCGAAGGTATCGGATTTGAGTGATCTTTGACCTCAGCTTCTCATTCTGGGAAAACCGCGTGAGTGGTGAAGACAGAAGACACAGTATGAACGGAACTTCATGTCTTTGGTCTCGTGGTTGTATTTTTCAGTTATTCTTTTCGTTTTTTATTTTTTTATTTTTTACTTTTTTTTCCCCTTTGTCGTGGAATTCTTACATCTCAATATTCAACGAACATTGCAACAATTGTGTTTTGGGATAACTGATATACATGGCGTTATGGTTTCAGGGGCATAAAGAGATCGAGTTAAATTTTGGTCGAGGGTGAATTATTTGAGAGCTAGGAAAAGGGGCGAGGAAATAATTTTAAAATCTTTACCAATCCTATTTGAGTCACTAACGATGAGCATGATAAGCTGAATAGAAGTGAATCTAAGTAAATTAGAAGGATATAAACTATGATATTATCAGCAGTTTGAAGAAAGATTTCTCAGCAGCTGGGATGTTTTGAATTAAGAAAACTCTGGTAATTTTTTTAATCGATTTTAATATTGTTCACAACAATTTGTTCACCGTAAAGGTCTAGGTTGATCACTTAAGAAAATTTTATTAATGATTATCCTCAAAAAAATATAAATTGATTTGTTTAAGTGTGATACAATAGATGTTGATCAAAACAACTAAATTTACAAGTTATCACTGTATCATAATATGAGAAACAATTATTGAATATTTTTCACATAATTTAACGAACATGAGCCAGAAAACATTTTTAGAATCAGATAAAAAATTAAAAAGTTCGATTATTTTGAATATTCTAATAAATAAAACATTTTCTTAAACTGTTGACACTTGAGTTTGTGTTATTTAACACCTTCAGTCACAGAAGCCTGTAAAGTGGCAGCCCTTTTTTTTTTGTAATTCCTTTCATATTCCATGTAAGATCATGATTTCTATTGCATTTTCAGGTAAAAAAAATACTTAAACTTTGGAATGATTAAGATATTTTGTGAATTCACGATTGTTTGCAATTATTATAAGTAAGCATATGCACAAAAGAAAACCATATTATCGTGAATGTAATTCGTTAGCGGAGAAATTTAATAAAATATCTAAAACAATGTTTATAATCCATTCTGTTTTCACCCGATTTCAAGGGTTGTATTTAGTTTTAATAAATTTTGACATCAGATTCGAATTTAGCGTCAAAAATTACATAGGAAACTTATAGTTGCACTTCCGTGCCAAAAAAAATTAATTGCGTGACTGAAAGGGTTAAATTAACTCAGATTCATTTCTATAGCATAATAAGTACGTTGTTTCACTCGCCTTTACTATCATTAACGGGAATAACGTTCCAATATTTCATGCATTGCTTGAAATTTAAAAAAAAAATCAGTACCCGACAAAAAATTATCTACAGCAACAAGATATTTCTTGCATCATACGCAGAGGAATATTTTGTTAAAACTGTGTCTTCTGAGTTCAAGTTTTATAGGCCAGAGTTTATCGTTTGTTCAGTTTTGTTTCGACACTTTTTTAATCGGACTCTACATAAATCATGATAATAAATCCTCAAACCGACACACAGAAATACAGATGTTTATTGAGCACGATAGAGAAAGAAGTGTGTTTTCACTTGCTTTCGAACTTTTAGAATCCGATATACAGGTTTTTAAAAAAATGTAGGTTTGTCCGGCAAACTCCCGCGATGATCTCGGAAACGGCTCGATGAAGGAATTTGAAACTTACAGGATTTTACAATCAAATGATGTTACAATCATTTGGCTGCCAAGTTCTGTTAGTTTCAGATTTTTTTTATAACAAGTATCGTGAAAAAACTATTTGTCCGGATTGTTTTTTTTTTTTTTAGCAAGAAAGGATACGTAAAGGATGTCGAGAGATCGTCGCGTTTCATCTTTTTGAAACTTTAAAAAATTTCTTAAGACGCGACATTTGTAAGTTTTTGCCACGTGGCCCGTCTATTAAATTCAAACAACCTCGTCAAATTACAGTAAAGCACGTTCATAACGAATGGAATGTATTTAATTAAGGGTTTTTGTGCACGAGTAGTTTTTTTCGAAAAGTTATCATTAGTTGCGTCGTAGCTTAATTTTTTTTTTTTCAAGTAGGTAATGAGTGAGGTTCATTTATGAAAACCTTAATCTCTTCTTTCATTAGAAAAGTCCTTTGTTATATTCTGACAAGACGTTTTTTTTTCAGCTTCAGAAGTATAACGTTATTTTTCACCTGTTATTATTCGAGCGGAAAGTAGAAGAAAAACTCAACTAAGGTTGAGACGCCGCTTAACTTTAGCGACGGAGCTCATCTTTGTAGAAGATTTTCTTCTTGTAACGAAAACTAACGTTCAAAGTGCCGAAGGTTAAGAACAGGATCAATTTTTTCAAGACCCTCTACTTTACAGTTGAGTTTAAAAGATGTATGCTAATCAAATAAAATGCTTCTAAGTCTACGAAATTTTGAGTTCTCGTACATGCAGGAATTTCGATGGAATTGAAAAAATTTTACCTTGGAAACGAAAATCTTTCAAAACGATGCGAGACAATTTTTTTTTTTTTTCATATTTGGAACAATTATTTACACATCATTGTTTTTAAATTATGTACATTTCAACACTTCGATGCCAGATTTGTAGGAAATTTATCACGAACAAGTGAAAAATGGTTGCTGAAAAATGGCCGTTACGCACTATTGGATTAATAAATTTTTCTTTCATAATTAAAGTACACTGTATTCAAAGTTTATCCGAGAACTGATTGATTACGAAGGTCAGTTTCTCAAAAACTGCACAACTCTTCGTAATTCAAAATACTCTTTAATCTTATAATTTCTAAAGACGTTCCATCGAGATTTATTGATATTTGATTTTTGAAACGTCATCAATATTCTGCAACAATGTTAGAAAACGTTCGGACATTCACGTTAATTTATACAGACGAATTTCAATTGCGTATCGGAACAATATTGCAAGAATGAAAATGTTTCGTTGAACGAATTTCTTTTTCTCGTCAATAAAATATCTACTAAAGAAAAATGTCTTACGATAAATTCTGGAGTTTAGTCATGCGACGATTCTCTTACAAATCTTTGCTGGAATGCAGCGATCAATTGTTGCAATTATTTTTCTACATGCCTAAAATTGCACACAGGGTAATTGGTAATGCAATGAAAAAATTGAGGACACGCTGTTTGAGCAATTTCGAACCAGGCCTTCTGAATTCCCCGACTTTTTATAGTGAGGATAAACTATGAACCCAGAGAAGATTGAAGAGGTTGAGTTACTGTCTGAGCGTATATCTTATAAAACATAGATCACACAAGTATAGAGAGACAGAAAGAGAGAGAGAGAGAGAGAGAGAGAGAGAGAGAGAGAGAGACGTGAAGTAAAAAGGCAAGCAACGTTTCACCCTTAAGATGTCGAGGCAACAGCTGCGTGCCGGTTTCTCATTTCATCGGAGTATGGATACTGCAGAAAATACAAAGGATAATGGGCTTGAATATCTTCCAGGTTTCGGTCGAGTATCATGTTCAAAGGCTTTACAAAATTTACGAGAAAGTTACAATTTCCCTAATTCCTGTACGTGCGTAATACCGTACATAGGTAAATTATTCAACAGTGGAATGAAAAATCTAAAAAAATTCAGAGCACCGTTTCAGAGTTGGGACAATTGTAGAAAAAATTTAAAAGAAAACAAAATATGGTAAGGTCCAGACGTTGATTCTGTTCGCATGGAATTCCCCGTGTATATCATCCGTAGAGTTGACGCACTTTTATGTTTCTGACCTGATTCCGGGTAAATATGTCATTCGAATATGAGGATTACATTATGCAGAAATAGGAGGAAAGAGGAAACTATGAAGCAGTAAATAATGTGGGTACCCTTATTTAGATGAACTGTTCTTAGCTGTGTTAGGCTTGAATTATTCCCGGTCGTTTGATTTGTGAACGATATCCTACGAACAATGTCGAACCAGTGAACCAAATCCTAAAGTTATATTAACGGAGAAGAAGTGTAGGTCTCAGCAAATAAGTGAGGAACAAGTTAACCGAATTTCAATAATCTATCCAAGTTCATCGAAGACTTGCAACGCTGTTCGAATTAATTTCAAGTGAGAAAAACGTCCACACTTGTCTAGACACTTTTTTGTTCCAGTGATGGTGACAATTTTGTGAACTCGGTGATAAGAATTCATCACTTTTATCCAACTTTGGCCTACTTGGATTCCGGTAGTTTCAAAAGTCGATCGAAGTAGAACAATTTTCACCACCTGCCGCCTGCGCGGATTGTTTCTTTGATCATAGATTCGATTGGACCAGTGGTTTAAAATGTGACTACACCAGGTGCAACTGGACGGCAGTATTCCATTAACCCAATTACACATCAACTCGTTCTTGAAACGGGTTCGATAGGACAACTTCTCCGTAGTGATTGGCGTATGAATTCCGACGAAGCAGTTGATTTTATGCACCAACAAACGATAGGCAAACGAAGTTCAGGAAGCCGCGAGCAAATTTAATAACAGGAACGACTTGGCTAATTGATTCCAGAATTCACGGTCGAGTAATGCAAATCGATATACAGTAATTTTTGTGAATACAGATTTCGTTACCGACACTTCAAACGAATATTTTAGAAAAAGGTTCGTGTCTTGGCTAAGAAAAGTGTCGGTAAGGGGATCTGCATCGGAAACCAGCACTGTATGTTTGTCGATGGGACAACTTGTCTGTAGTGATTGGTTTATGAATTCCAACGAAGCAGTTCATTTTATGTACCAATAAACGATACGCGAGTCCAGAAAGTCCCAAGCAAGTTTAATACCAGTAACAGCGAGTTGGCTAATTGATTCCAGCATTCACCGTATGACCATTGATCCTCACAGAGTGTTCATAACAGAGTACATTTCGCACAACAATTCGTGATAATTGAATGGAAGTTGCAGCTATAAGTTTGTCCGTGTTTTACTTCAGCAAAATTTTTTATTTTTCATGAAAATCAATCCTCGTTGCTCTTCTTCCGCCGCAGTGACACGCGGTAAACGTATCAAGTCCAATTCATCTCGCAGTGGCGTTCAATTACAGATTCAATTTCACCTGCCTCTGGTGCTGCTGGTTACTCTCGGGGTGTCCGTTTCCTACACCGACAGACTCGATCATACGTACGCGTACAAATCATGCACGCGATGCTTGCGGGTGAGCTTGCAAGCTGCTGCATCCCTGCAGCGATCAGTAAACACTTTGTTCTCGCATCTCATACGGAGAAACACCGGGAGTTTTGTTTCCATTTTACCTCTGGCGGGTGTAGATCTGCATTATGGAATATAACCTCTGTATGCGAATGAAATGTTACTTTTCAGTCTTGAAATCCATATGTAGGAGATACGCATTATTCATCCGACTGCTGAAAGCTTCGGTGCATCATTTTTTTTTATTTATAGAGGGGAACAAAAAAAAAAAACTGTTTTACCGGCTCGATGTGCTTTTTAGACAACTATCGTTCATATGTATCTTGTATGCCCACGTACTGCAAATACTGCTGATTGATTTTGCACAGTTTGCTTACTTCGGTTTATTCCCACTAATGAAATTTCTGAAGATTTAATTCAACTTTTAATTTGCGGTAGTTCAATTGATAGGAATTTTTTTCAAGTAATCGTGAATAACTGCGATCGGTTTATACTTCGAATCCAACGTTATAGGATTGTATAGAATTAGTGGGAATTATACGGATCAGGTATCAAAACTGTGTACAAGATTCAACAAACGAGTTTTACAATTTTCGCCGAAATTTACAATCTGGGAATAAAACTTACACACGTAGACAATGTTTTTTTTTTATGGAAATTGAGATAAGAAAAAAAATAACTTGAAGCTTCACTGAAACTTGATGAAAATGACCAACAAATCGATTTTGTTACTACAAAGTGAACGGTTTAATTAAGTCGAATGAATTATTTTTCTTCATCCAATGTAAACTTCATCAGTATATGTAAATATGATTACATAACGTAACGTACCGTTTGAGAATTTTTTCAATGAAATTCTTCGTGACTTTAATATTCTGTTATAGATGGTATTTGCAAAACTTTCAAGAATGTTCGAAACTTGAGAGATAAAAAAAAAAAACTAATTACGTATTTAAAATCATTTCTTATGTTTCTTTGGATACGAAGCAGAACCTACGAACAACGTACATAATGGGTATATGTTTAAATAAAACTGCGCGGATGCAGTCGACGAAAAAAAAAAAATAGAAGAAATTTCTTCGAAATGATATAATTTTTATTTTTTTTCTTCTCCATCGGTAAAGCGAGGTCACGAATTACTTTTTCCTCGTTTCTTTCTGCTTTTTCATTTCCTACCCCTGACATACATCACGGTGACGAGGTAAATGGGGTCCTAGATAGGCAGAAGAATATATACCTTGACACAGATGTACATATGTATACACTGCTTACACATGTTTCCACGATTGCTTTTATGTATCTGTATCCGTACCTCAGGAACGCTTCTGTCACGTTTGTGATATAATATGAGTATTACTACGGACTGCACAATGAAACAGAAAAAGAAGCAAAAAATCCACGAATCGAAAGGAGAGAAAGAAAGTACGAAAAAAGCTTATAGAAATTCCTCGATGAAATCAAGACACTGGGTGTATATATATATATATACATACATACATAAATATACACGGGTCGAAAGAAAGATTGATATAACGTCTGTTCGCTGCACGGTCGTTACTTCAATTTCAGCGAAATATATCTCAATCAAGTATTCCCCCTGCATCAGTATTCAGTACAAAAGAAGAAGCTTTGCATTTGTATTTTTATTTACGCCACAGGTATGCCATCAATTATATGCTTCGAAAGTTGTTTCGCAACTCTCGAATCTCGAATTCCTTCTTTCAACGAGCTTCTTTGAACTTTAAGTCGTCTAAAAATAAGCCCGCATTACTCGATCCGGTGAATTTGGAATCCATTTTGTTTCAGAAAGTGTTTCAATCGGCGCAGATTATGAAAAACTTAATAAGACCAGTACATTGAATTAAGTAAGTAAGTTAAGTAAGGCACGGATATGTATCCACATATATCGCAATTTTTTGTGCGAATTAGGGCTGATCGGAGTCGGTTGAAACAATTTCCGGAAAATCACTGTTTACAGCTGCAATTTCAACTAAGCGTAACGATAATATGCTTTAATAGAACGTTAGTAATCTGACTTATAATATACGTATAAGGCTGTAATGGTATTATCTGAATTGCAAAGAACATCTGGGGGCAATTTAAAAAATCGGAAAATATGTTTCCACCGATCCCATGTCCTGGATGTTGTAACACTAGCAGAATAATGAAAATAACCTTCTTATACGATCATTTATCGAGACAAAAATTACTGAACAATGCACAACATTAACGTCTCACTTAAGATTTAGTCCCTTTCAATGCAAAACTGAACTTTAACTGAGAAATAAAATGGGTTGTATTAAGTATTTCAACGGTAAAACATTGAATAAAACTGAAAGCTAATCAAATCTGACTGAAAGTAACAAAATTATCTTTTTCTAGGACAAAACACGAGTTTAATAGTTTTGAAATATATGGGATGAAACGTTTCAAGCGATTCCGAAAAAATTAGAAATGAAAATAATCGTAACTAACATAGTTTTGTGATTAGAAAAAAGAAATAAAAAAGTAAGATTAACAAAAATACTTGCATTTATAAACAAAAATGCGATGATGCGCCTCCCCTAAAACTTGAAAATTCTTCACGATCTTCAAAATCATCAATATAGGTAATATATATATATATATATATATATATATATACACACCTAGCTTAGTAAAGGTGGGATCTATTGTGCTTCAAGCTTATTACAGCTCTTTATAAATGTATAAAAGAAATAATTCGAGGTTGAGTAATATTATTAGCCATCCTGTAATAATGTAACGCAGTGGATGGCGCGGATTAAATAAGCGGAACACAGAGGCTTACGATAACTAGAATGGGGTTCGACTAAAGAGGGAAGAAAATTGCACTACTGGCACACCGGCCATTTAAGAGATAACAATCGGTCGAGAGATCGCCGTTGTTAGGTTGTATTATATATATATATATATATATATATGCGTAGTTGCTGGTGTGATGTACGTGTTACACGATTTAACGGCTATTATACAAGTACGCCAGAGCGATCTGCTCCCCCAGTTTAAAGATAAGCCAACGATTATTTAAGCGTTTGTTACGATGTACAGTAATACTTGGACTGCGATAAAATGGAAAGAAAGATAAAAAAGAAAAAGAGAAATAGATTCAAAAAAACCGGAATTAAAGTACGAGAAGAAGATGGAAGAATTAAAACGGGGCGGAAATAAGAGTTGGAAAACAAAATTTCACAGATAACGTCCCTCTGATCCGTATTTAAGTAACGCAATCTCAAGTTGAAAATTGTAATTATTTCATAACGAATTATTTCACTACGAGGAATTATCCTGACAGAAATTTCAAATTCGGCTGAAAAAAGCGGTTTGACTCGTACAGCTGTATTTCCATATTCGTTTCAAGTATTCGGCATTTTCGAAAAATCACGAGAAGGCAATATTACGAAACGGTAAACTGTAATTTTGATTTCACGATTACTAATGATTCTAAATAGTTTCCCAACTTTTTGGATTCGTGAAATTTTGCTTAATGATTTCAGGTAATATCACACGGATGTTCAACCTTATTTCCTTGTTTATTTTTTGAATAATCTCTTCGGCTGATTTTTAATGATGTTGTAATTTTTTCAACGAACAACAGAATTCGAAATCGATTGCAAACGAGGTATAATTAAATTCACCCATTCAAAAGTCAGTCGGGAAACTTTTATCTCTGTGTAACCTGTGTAATTAGTACGAGATTTATTTGGTTCGGCGAATTTCTGTTCAACAATAGGAACCAAGCCGAAGACGAGAATTTGAATACGACTTGAAAACGAGGCGGAACAATAAAGCAAAGAGGATATGTGTTGGTAATTGGATCTCGAGGCTCCGCTGTTCAACCGGATATAAAAGCATGCAAGATGCTACATCACGTACCTATTAAATACGCTTTCGCTGTCGCTGGTATTTCCGTAGAAATACAAATGAACTTTCAGCGTCACAGGATACTTCGATTCCGTGATCAAATGTTCGAAATTTAGCGAGGCGCGGAAGACGCGGCGAGGAAAACGTGAGAGAAAAACGGATGACGGAGGGATTAGACGAGTGGTTCGTATTGACTCGGACGAAACATCGACTCGGATACATGATAAATTATACAAAACGTGAGATAAAAGGGAAGTGATAAAATAAAAAGAAGGAGAAAAAAAAAGGGAAAAAATAAATACCACAAGGTTGAGAACGGGAAAAGCTTTTAGTATATTACTAACAATAAGCCGCAAGAGATGTGGCTGAGGTTGCCAAAATATTTCACTTTATTACCACCAATAACGTTGATTTTAATGCTGTGATAAATTTTTATGCGATACATATTCTTACGATATTTTATAAACGATTATCCGTCTATATCGCTTCGGTACATATTTACTTGGAACATAATTTTGCACGGCTGCTCGGGCTGGATAGATCATCAATTTACGATCAAAGCAAATTCAAACATCGATAAAACGCGTTATTCCCTCTTTCCGCTATTCTGTCACAAGCCGTATTCATGGTGGAGGGAAATCCAGAGTGAAGTGGAAAAAATTTATACGTAAAGTAATGATTGTGAAACACGACCAATCAAAGGACTTGAAATATTTAACGGTCAAGTTTTTCTATTTTTATTGTAAGACTGACAACGATGTATAGTAAGATCGGTTTATTGTAACGATAGTTCTAACTATGGAAATAAACATTTTAATACCGATTTGAATAATATTTATTATATTTTATTCCACAGTCATTTTTCTCGTTGAAAAACCTCATTAATGGCCGAAAAATTCATTTTTGACACAAGAGGGCGGAAACAAAAATCGTTCGAATAATGTAAGTCGATATACATATAGTGCTGGTTATAGAAACAGATTCCGTTACCGATATTTAACACGAATTTTCTAGAAAAGGGTTCGTGTCTAGGCTAAAATAAGTGTCGGTAACGGGATCTGTATCGATAATCAGCACTGTGTATCTACTAATGTAATTTCTGTAATGTCGTTCAATAATCGGGTTTCATCGGTTCAGATTCAAGTTTCTTATATGTTTTCATACAAGTAAAGGGATGTGGATTAGTTTCTTCAACCGTTTTTCCATATTGTTTTTACTTAGCCGCTTTTTCGCTACCATACCGGCTGAACAACCGTTGTAGAATCACCCATGTGGTTATACATACATATATACTTATAAATCATATTTTAGAGAGGAAAATAAGACGTAATGTAGTATATTTTGTTGCTTTCGCTCGGGCAGCGCCATCTGAATCTAAATCCCGCATCTCTCGAGGACCGTATACGATATTCCATGTAACACAGGTATGAATATGGCCGTCTTTTTAAGCCTGCAGAGCGGGCGTTGAAGCTCACTTCTACTCCCTAGGGAGTGAAAAGTATAACGTCGCAAGGACGATAAGTACATTTCTCCTTCCTAGGGAGGAAAAGTGTGACGTCAGCTGACTGCTGCCCCGGCTCGGTCGATAACTGGTAATTCGCGCCCGCTCCATAGGGATGAAAAATGGTCATTTTCGTGCCTGTGTTGCGTAAAAAAAAAAAAAAAATTAGGAGTAATTAATACTCCTGCATGTTACGTATAATTACAGCGGCAGGTGATTATGAAATTTTTGTAAACATTAATGTAGAGTGAGGGCGTTAACCACCCTTGCACAGAGCGTTCTGTCATTCACAGCTGCGGATAAGCCGAGCAGCCGTAATTAAAACGGCTCAAGGATACGCGGATCGTGCCGGAAGTATCAACCCCGTGAAAAGGGAAAGAGAGAAAGAGAGACTTCCGGGGAAATCTGTTTCAACTCTCCCTCTCCCGCGCAAATTTAAACGCGAGAAGTCGAACACGAACTAGAAAAGACTGAGAAGGTAAGATAGAAAGACGATAGGCACCGGAATCGAAGACATTGCCCGTTCCGTTTATGTTAATACGGCCGCGAATCGATTAACTATACGCGATATTGTAAAACTGCGATGTGTGCCAACGTAATCTGACCCAGCCGTTAATCTTTACAACATTTTTATTACACTCTCGATTATCAATCACTCTGAATAGGGTTTTTTAAACTCCATTAGCAGTACCGATGGCATGTGCTTCAATCAATGAACGCCCAGTCGTTGATGCCAAGATGTGTTTTGTGTTTACAAACACAACGTACGTTTGTACATGCGTATACAATATGAATACATAAAGCTTAGGGTAAATATAGAAAATCCGACAAAACAAGCAACGATATTCGTAGGTGGTGAAAAGTCCTCGATATTTCGAACGTTATTTTACACACACACTGATTCTTACTCTGATCCTTTGAGATATTTCGATATTGCGACTCGTACATACGTACACCGCACGGCTATATTCAATTTGTTTGACGAGACGACCGTTTCTTATTTTTTTTTTTTTTTTCTTTTAGCTTAGTTTCGTTTTGTACAATGCTTATCCATTGTATTAAACTTTTTCCCAACTTCTTCGGGAGGCTGAAACTTTGAGTAAACCGCGTCATTGGATATTCAAAAACAACGGTATAGCCTGCATTTGCGACGAAACTTTATTGGCTCAACTCATCGTAAAGATTATTTTGACAGGACTTTGGGGGTAGTTTTAGATTGTTATTTCAAGCTTTCTATACCACCTACAGATTTTCGTTCGTAATTCCGCGGACTTGGAACACCTGACTTTATGGAAAAAATCGATGAGTACCAGTAATAAAAGAAAGCTTTCTTTCCTCTTTGTCCCAATTTGTTTTACCGTTTCTCTTTTTCCTTTATCTTCACCGCGGTTTCCTTCGCCTTTTTTATTTGTTTCGTTTTTTGCCGCAACACTACTTGTCCCCCGGCTTCGTTTCCACCTTCGGTTTCCCTATCAGCTCCCTTGTCATGAACATGTGCTAACGACGCTTCTAATTAAATGGGACATAAGTAATCACCTGCTAATATGTATACTGCGCCTTCCTCGTGAGGCTAATTGCTTTTACAAACCCTTGCAGCGGTTTACCGGCTAATGTAGCGTCTATAATTTAGCTGTTTGTTACTTGGAAAGATGATTATTGAATGGTCAATATTCTCACTGCGGAAGAAACTTAAAAATAAAAAAAAAAAAAAACAATACATTAATAAGAGAACTGAAAATGGTGTCGAGAAAATTTGTAACAGCGATAATCAATCTCAATCCAACCGCGTTGATTAAGGAAAAATATTTTCATTTATTATTCAGATTCACGATACTATAATTTACAGAGATGCATGTGGTGTACGTACAGTCAGGTTGAAAAAGTGTCGAAACCAAAACGTAATGAAACATAGCTTTAAATATTTCCACCTAAGCTAATCTAGTTACATTAAACTATAACAGCACAAATGATGGAGGAGAAAATGTTTAAACACTGAAATTCAATTAAGTACACCCCATTGTTTCAACTAAATCATGGAAATCTTATTATTCTAATATTTTTTCACCGAATAATCCATCTTGCTTGTTTCATTCTAACGAGCAGCAGCTGATTTGATTCGTAAATAAATTCTCTTCGGATCCTCTGTGTCAAATTGTTATTAACGATGACGTATTCCTACTTGAAATACGGGTTCAACATTTGTAAATTATAAGACATCCGGATCACAGATTCTACTAAGACTTTCAGGCGCGTTTCTTTGCCTCAAAACATGGAGCTTCTGATACGTGCAGTTTCGCTAATTAGTGTTCAAAATTGTAATTAATATTTGAAACGTTTCCATTTGTATGTTGGAAAGTTTCTTTAATCAGATTCAACCTGATCAGTTTCGTGTAATTGCCTTGTTTACCTTTTGTTCTGTTATGTTTTGATTCGACGCATCCTTGACCTGGCTGTACATCCCACGCGTACTTGAATTCCGTGTAAATCATTCGAGAAAAGTGTCGCAATTGGTTAGTAGTTGGTCATATTTGATATACTTGTACCGTTTACGATCGGATACAAAAGTATTTACGACAAATGAAAACTGGATTACTCACATTTGATGCTGAAGTCAAGTTCCAAACGGCACTGCAGTTGGAGATGATTTCTTTCCACTCTTAGCATCACTGTCACATACACTGCACAATTAAGATGCAAATTGTCATCTCACAAGCGATTTTGAAATTAGAAAAAAATTTAAAAAAAAAAAAAAATTAGAGATTATACCGAGCTTTTTGATTTCAGAGCTTTACTCGAATTCGTGTGATATCTAGAATATTGATTGGAATAAGATCTAATTTCAATTTGATAGACAGTGAAATCAAAAGACGCGAGGATAAAAGTTTGAAAAATATAAAATCAACTTCCGTGACAATAAGAACGATTATTTCATACTGAGAGTAATAAAAATTCATCAACGACCCATCATTTCATAATTAATTCGTTCGTAACTTTATCTTTTGCACGTAGGTAAATTAATTCTGTATAATTTCTATGAAAGTTGATTAAACAAAAAGTAAACATTTCACGTGTCACCAATGAATGAATCAATGTTCTCACTTCCTCTTGACGTAAGAAAATTCAATTCCGTAACATCCGTAAGCGCGTTTACCAGATTACGAACACTCAAGACTGTCCGACGTAGTTGATGCGACTCGGCCGAAATCAAAACACGGACTGACTAACCGTGGCATGGCTTTCCGATCGGAGCTGAGCCATATTTTCCTGACCAATACGGTCGTCCATTGGGTACTATAATCTTGTTTATCCCGAACTAAACGGGACGAGGAACACCGAGGGTTGTATACCTATACTAGAGTCTAGACGGTGGATTTTCGCACGCTGTTTGTCACCCGAGTTTGATATTATATCGCTTTATGCCCGTATCCTCCACTTATCACCTCAGGTTGGTGACACTTTTATAGTCCCAGAATGGTGTTCTACATCCTCATTCGCACTCGACAGCCGCGTTATTAATACAGGGGCGAAAAGGTGACAGTTCCTGGTGGTGAGAAGATCGCCGCCCTCTCCCCCCGTCGTTGAATCTTCTAAATATGACTTTCGAAAACTTTTGGCGAAACTTTTTTACGCCCTGCGGGCAACGCGGTGATTAATCACCGAATATTATGGGATCTGTCGTACTTAATTGTAACGCCAAAGAAAATTATAATACGCTGTACCTTTTTTATACTCGGTCGTTGTGATTGAATATAAAATTAATGCGGAAAAAAAAAGAGAGAAAAAAAAAAACGACGACGGAATGATTTATACTTTGAGCTCAAAAAAAAAAAAGACTTTGAGGCAAAAACAATTTCGTCTTCGGTAAAAGCTCGCCATTTTTAATAATAAATAATTGTCAAGTGAAAAATTGCAATGATGAATCAATATTTCGTATGGATTTCGTGTGAGACCGACGTATGAACCAACTTTCAACGGACGCGTGCACACGCATGTACAAATTTATGTGCGAATTTTCCAGGCGAGTCGAAGGCGTGTCGTTAAATATTCAACGCAAAGTAAAATGCATGCAGATATGTAAGACCATGCGCATGCGCGTGTGTTTGTAATTGAAAAAAATGTTGAAAAAAAAAAAAAATTTATTTTTTTAATATCGAGATGTTATCAGAGGTTTGTTTAATACGTGTTGAATCAAAGTTTGCAAGATTTTTTTAGGGCAAAAACATGAAGTATACTACGCGAAAGTATGATTATCTGCGATATGGTTTTATAATAGCCGGTGTTTAAAATGGGCCAAGTGTAAAAGCTCACCGAGGAGGAAGAAAAATATTACCTAGAATATTTATAACGCAATTTCGATATTATAAATTTACGCTCGTTATTTTAAGCCCAATAGGTCGCTTGGGGTAAATTTCACCTCGGACATTTTTCAAACTTCTCGTAGAATCCCTTGGTTGTGGAAATGGGTCTCGCGGCGTCATTCTTTATGCGAAATAAAGAACTTTTTCAACATTTTTGGTGCTTTATTTAACTTTGCCGATGTTTTGTAATATTTAAACAATCTATTTTGAGTGAAAAAACTAAGACAACTTTTTTTGCGACCTTTAAACAATACTTAAATATTTTTTTTATGATTTTTAGAACTCATTTTTTAAGCAAAATATCACGTTTGGATGAATTTCGATTATTGTGACCGTCATGCGATTCTACTGAGGTTTGACCTGCTAAAGTTAAAAACGGTGAATAATATACAGTAGATGATACAAAAACCTTACGGCTGCCAGACTTAAATACCACTCGCGAGAGAAGATCGATTGATCCGCGATTTTTTATTTCAAGATTCAGGTTTTAGCTGAAAAAAAAATATTGCAAAACTGAGATTCTTTATTCCTCGATTTATTTCAACGGTATTTCAATGCGAGATGAAATTTTTCAGGTACAAATGACGTAGAATAACACATAAATGTATAAATCTTCACAATTTCAAAATGATGTAAAACTTCCGTCTCCCATCAGCGGTGAACGCGTAGATCAGCCCTGCAGTTCTGCTATTTTGAACTACAAGTATTTTTCTCATTTCTATTTTTCTTTTCGCAATTCTTAGACTCGACCCTCAAAGTGGTGCAAAAATCTTTCGGAAACTTAAGTAATCGTGAAGTGAATCTCCAAGGAAGGAATTCAGGATTCGATAGAAAAAAAAAAAAAACCATAACAAACCCGTAAGATAATAAATTCGAAATGAAAATACTCTGCAATCAGCGATAATTTTCTTGATTTTAGTCACGTTTTTATCGTGAATCACTGTATAACTGAAAAAAAAAAGTGTAAAAGAAATGTGCAGACGGTTTGATTCGTGAAATTTTACCGAACCGCGTTACTGCTCATTTTTTCGGTGTAAAATTCTCTGTTCGTCGTCTGACAAAGCGATTCGTGCTTTAACTACATGAGGTATGCATAATCAACGTGATAATTTATTTCAATCCATTAGTACTTGGTGCATAGTAAAAGCAGGTTCATCTGTGATCGTATAAAAATGTCTGATTCGCATTTAAAATCAAATAACCGATTCGATTCAATTTTTTTTATTTCCCATTTTTATTATTTTCAAACTATTAAATTCGCTATTGCCTTACCTCGCACAAAAATAAATGACACGAACGAATCAAATCGCGATCGCGACGTACAATCATCGCTGTATTAACCGCGAACTTTGGCTGAATTCTGCAATTACTTAACGAACAAATCCGCGCAAATGCAACCTGAATTATCCGGCACCGTTTCTGGTCCTTCACTGAAAAGTTTCCTTTTCCTTCTCACAAAGCATTCATCAATCTTGTACCATCTGCCCGAATGAATTCGTGTATTTTACAATCGGCGCCTCGAATAAATTCAATTAGCAGCTCAATTACTCAAGTTATTACCAAGTCTTGAATATCAAGAGTTTACACAACTTGACAGTCTCGTTAGGGTTCGTTTGAACCCTCTCCGTCCTTCTCTCTCGCCCTCCCTCTCTCTCACTCTCTCTTTCAAAAACATAGAAACCCCTGTGTTAACACAGACTAATTCGATATTCCACGGCAGTATGATTCTGTCTCGTTTCGTCTCCACCACACTTCAATTCACGACCTAATATCAAAATATTAGGTGTATACGTATCTCGTCGCTTTGCAGACTGCAGAAAAAATAGCACGTACATCAGTATGTGAAACGAAAGAGGCCGTACTCGCAAATTTCTTTCAATAACATGCGTTTAAAAAAATAAAACAACGAGCCTCCTGACTTCGATATTATTAGCGGTACGCTATTCTTTAAATATTGATTTCTATTTTTATATTACACAGATCCCATCACCGTGAGCTTAAACTTCTCTCCAAGATATAGAAGACGGTATATCTGTTGATTTTTATTCAGCTGAGGGAAAGAATTATGCAATTATAATTATCTCTATAAATATTTCACTTGATACTCGTATAACTTGAATTAATTATCGCACAATGCAAATTTCTGCTTATACACAAGTATTGTGTATCACATTTTACCAAGGCATTTTACACTTGAATTGTTAATTAGCCTTTCATCACTCTGCGATGCTTTTTTAATTCAAATCTTTATCTCTCGAAAAAAAAAATTTCAGATAATTATATACATGACATCTAAAATATTTCACCTTTTTTCAGTCGGAAAACTTTTTTCATGATTGTAGTCAGCGCTACACCGTAACAGATTTCAAATTTTCGTACTAAATTGACGGTCACTTGAAATCGAAAAGAGTATATGATAAATACTTAGGAAGGTTAGCGGTTTATCATTGTTTTTCGTTATTTTTTTTAATCTCATACGAAGATTACAGTTTTGATTTATAACGTACCGTTTGACTTACCGCTTTCAATTATAAAACTATACAGCAAAAGAACACTTTTTACACTCCTTGGTACATTCTGAACTCGTTTTGCGGGAAATTCGTCGAAAACAATTCAAATCCAAAACAACCCAACACAACACAACTCAACCCACTAAATTGTCATTCGATGAATTGATTTGTTTGGATTTGTTATTCGACGCGTTATTTTGTGTCAACAACAACAACGCAACAATTTTTTTGCACTGACTCCAGTCTCCGGTCGGAAATTTACTTTTCCCATTGAGCCGTTTGAGTTGAACCAGGGATTTCATGCGTTTTTCAGTCTTTTTCGTATTCGGATCAACGAAAGGCGTACCGACGTGCTAAATACGTTGAATACGTACCAGATTCAGTTCAATTCTACTAAACTGGCAACGCTGATTACTCGAGTGGCAAGATATTTCAAAGTCACACTGTTAAACGAAGGTGTCGAGGGCTTCCGGCACCGTTGACAGCTCAATGTTTCAATATGCGTGACGTGTATATCAAGTTTACTACCGACTAGCTATCGACTCCTCGAAATCAATCAACCCTCGGCGGTGATTAGATCTTACAGAGAGTTTTAAGGGTGGATCGGCCGGCGGCGGGTGTGGCCGAAATCAATGGCCGAACGTTAGGTTCGGTGGAGCGGAAGACGAGACACACCGAAAAGCGCTTCTCTTCTTTTAATTAGTTTTCCCCGAAGTGTTGGCCAGAGGCTCGTTTCCGGCACTTTGGCGCACCGGCCATTCGATTCCACCAGCAGCTCTGGACGTCGCGTCGTCGATCCTTGCGTAAACAATCGTCTCGATCAGACACATGTCTCCAGGTTGTCCGAAATTCCACGTACCGTCGCGAGCTTCAAGTGCCCTGTAACCACTTCTACCGAATTGCGGGCGTACTCTGGCTGGCTTTCCATCAGATCAACCTGAGTAATATCACTCGAAACACTGTTTTCATCGTCTGGGATAGAAAGCCAGAAATGACGGGAAAGAAGGTCGCAGGGTATGGAGAAGATTGATTATTTCGCATGTCATGAAGTGAAAGAAGCATCGAGCGAATTAAGAAGCTCGAATTTCGAACCTTCTAATCGTTCCGAAGTGAACCAGCTTCCGATTTCATCGTTTCATAACTTTTTCCTACACAGATCTTTCAATCCTTGTGCAACATCGCGATAAAACACAGTCAAATGGACTCCAAGATTCAGTATCGAGGCTTACAAAACTTTGAAGTACCTTTTTACCTCCCAAAGTCTCCAATCAATGTGTGAGAAAAATCTAGCGATGTTTGTTATACCTTTCGCTGTGTTTAGAGCTGACAGTCTTCGGGGTCAAAGAATTTATTTTGGCACTTGGCAGAGGAAATTAACCATCCACCACGTCGCTGTCGCCCTTGAAGTTTAATGGCTCGACAGTCTCGGAGCGCGGTCGAGTTCCTTGTACAGGTCGTAGAGTAGCGAGCTCGTCAAGGGGAAGGGCGAAGAGAAGACTTTGTAGAATGAAGGAACTTAGTTATTAAATAATGCAAACCTTGACGGGCCTGACTGATAGTTAACTGAATTGCCGGGGAAAAGTAACACGGTTGAACAATTTTCTGTGGCGTGAACTGATCGTGAGCCCCATCAAGTTTGACGGCCGTTCACCGAGCGTCTTTGGGGCTACGCGATCTTCCGGCTTGCGGAATTATTCCAATCTACTACATGTCTGGAGCCCGGCACTATTCGGGAGTGGCTAGAAGTAATGGCGCCTATAGAAACCCGACAACAGGTGGGCACTGCTTTAATATTCCGGTATTTCACCTCCACGCGGTGGCAGCTGGAAACATGACTAATTAAGAGAACCAGATTGACCTCGGCTATGCGACTCGCTACTGTCCAGCTCATTGGCTTCCGTAATTAACGACTTGCCCACGCCGCAAGCTTTGGCGTTCGTAAAATCCAACCCATGCTTCACGGGCGGTATAGTTTATTCGGAAACATTAGAACGGAACAAAATCCAAATTATTACCGACGCCCGACCAGTCCGAAAGAAAAGTTCCATTACTAGTTATTATTAAAACGATATGCACCCAATCTTTACAGGGATTTTCCCGTCCTTATTCAAACGATAATTGAGTTACATTAAATTTAATTGAAAGAAAGCTCTGTTCGGATCCGGAAGAAGGTTGGTTAGTTCCTTGTATTACAATCCTGTGGCTATCTGGCCTAGTTGATGCAAGACTTTCATCTGTTGCAACAATTGCATTTAAGTCTCTGGTTCCGTCGCGTTGAGAGACTAAAATGCCGTCGCCGCACTTCCATATGAACTGATCCTGAACTTGCAGAGCTTGCACTCGTTGCTGCACTGGCAGTGGCAGATTTGTTCAGCCCTTCCCGTGCCCCTGAATAAACCCTAGTTAACAGACCCAGGGTATAATCCCGTTGCCGTGTGGCGAAGGCAGGCTGTGAGCCCGTTCTCGCTTTCCTGTCTGAAATCCTTGCTTTGTTGAGAAGATAGTTAGCAAGAAAACGAGTACTTCGTTGAGAAGTAATTTTAATTAAATCAGTTAGATGAAAATAGAGGGAATAACAAAAGATGGGACTTCATGCGACATCAAATGTTCATAGTGCCAATTGCCTACCTGCTGATTGGAACATAAGAATATTCGAAACAATAATTTCCACATAATTCGCCAGTTACTCGCTCCTGCAAGTTTTTTTATGATTCTGAATGGTTTCCCCAAAACTTCTATCGTCCTTCTTTTGACACTGAGGCAGATTAAGCCCGTTTTGCATATCTCCTGTATCTTAACGTGGTTCTCTAGAACTAGAGCTTTGCCAAGACTCTACTAAACTGACATTTAATGTCGTTACCGGCTGTTTTTTGGTTACATAGAGATATAGAATGTATTGTAATGAATCAGCCGGGCACTTCGCCACGCGTCTGCGAGCTTGCCAGCCGGATTCTGCCTGTGTTGAATGATTCCTGCGGTACCGTCATCGCGGGCACGTCAACAATGTTCCTCCACCTGGCGGTATGTCTGCGTTACCAGATCCGTTCGTCGATGTGCCGGCGTTTCTGTCACGTCGTCCCGTTTGTGTCGGTGCGTCGGCATACTAGTGTTCGTATGAACGGTGTTCGGCCCTGCTCTGGTGGCGGAGCCCGTTACAATACAGACACTTTAAAGCCTTGATACTTGAAACAATTTCAACGTTCATGTGACTGTTCAATAAACGTCACATTGACTCATCCTAGTGTATTTACCGCGATATTGCGGATAGTTTCGTCAGGAAATGCTTTGAGAAAACATGATAATCGACGTCGAATCACAGGAACTATTCTTAATCATAAAAATTGACCACGTGATACGCTATCAGAGGTCAAAAAACTCTAGTAATGGGATCCATTTAAAAGCGAACTTGATCAGAGCAGGAGGTTTTACACTTTCTGAACATTTGTTCGTGGTTCCATACCTCCGTCTATTCTCACCTAAGTTCAGCTGCAATGTATCCTCGCCGTAAACTCGAGCTTTGAACTTGAAGCTGACACTGTTGAGTGGACAATATTAAAAGAATAGGAAAAGGGAAGGCATAGATAGCCTGGAGCCTGATCGATTCCCTGCCGGGAGACTCAATGTCACCGCATATACCGTTGACAGCTAGAAGCTTGCAGCACGAGCTTAATCATCCGTTCATCAGTCACGCAGTATTCGGTCCAATCTCCGTTTCAAGGTCCGTGCGCCTCCGGATGAGATTGCGTCCATTGCTTGCACAGTGGTTCTGACCTGCTCCTGGATTTTCTACTCTCAACGTTTCACGTTTTGTGAAATTTGTCGTGCGAAAATTTTTTGTTCGCATTGTTTGCGCAAGCAGTGCTTCTTTCGTATAAGATTATCCGTTTATCAAGCGGTAGAAGCGAGACCGAAACCTCTATAACTTCTGTTGTTTTTGACGTCTCGGTAGCCTGCAGCTTATAGCGTGTGCTAACATCGTAGAGCGCATGGATCCCCATCTGGAAAGAATGAGAATTTATTGAATTCCGAGGGTAACGAAACAGAATAAAAAAAAAAAACAACGAATAAAAAAGATCACGCGAGGTTCGCCGTTTCGTATATACGGTTGAAGAACTCGTCGCAATTAATCACGACACTTATAAAGTGTACCCGCAGTGCAAACGGCTACTCGAATTGTCTTTTTTTCAAAAAGGTCTCCGGGGAGACACATTGTCTGCAATTCGCGTGTGTCTCTGAAGCTTGACTCTTTATTGTACAGACGCCATATTTTATCGAACCTACCGGACGGGCCCCGAATGCTACTGACAGCGAGACTACGGGAGGTCTCGTTTATCTCAAATTTACAGCACTACAGACGAATGATTTATGAAATCGATCGAATGTTTTTCAGTCGATGAGAATCGAGCAAGGCGATGAAAATTTTGTGTCTACCCTTTTAGACGGGGGTAATTGACACATCGGATAGTATTGTCATCCGACTTAGGACTTTCAGAAATCTCTCGTCAGGCTGATCCTTTCTTTCTGCGATTCAACGTAGTCTCTCCCTCACGGAAAAAAAACCACTCAACTTGGATGTAAGTTCGTACTCGCACCTCGTAGGAAATGCTGAACTCCCATTGGAAAAAAAGTTGAGGGTAGAAATTTTCACCCAATTTCAGGGTTTTTTTCATGAGTGCTTGTAGAAGAATTTCCACTTGCTCTTTCTCCTTGGAGGTAGAATTACGTTTACTTGTTCATTCTCAAGTTTTGAAAAAACTTTTTTTATTGTTCGAATGAAATTCAATCAACAGTCTTCATCTTGTAATTCCTGCATTACGTAATTCAGACGTCGTCGTAAAAGTGAGTGTTCATAAAATTCCCAATTAAAGACGAAGTGCCTTTGACCGATACGTGTCAATTAGAAATGCTTCATCGTGACAAAGAGTGCATCACGAATGTTATCTGCACCGATGAAGCAATCCAGGTTCTGTATACCCGCAATGCGGAGAATGAGTGGATTCAACTGCTTCGTAATTCAGTTTACCTACAGATTGAACTTTTTCGTCCTAAATGACTTTCTGCGGTTGTTGAAATATTTCGTAAATCAAACGTGTGGTTTGATTTATTTTGTTGCCTGCAGTGAATGCGGCGCACGTACCGCGTATTTTCATTGATGAAAATTGAGCAGAAATATTTATGTGGCGTTAGAAAGTTTTACCGAAAAATGTCCAACTCGAATTCAATAACGTTAAAATATCACGAAACTTAACCTCCATTAATCACAGTTATTGAATATTTTCAGAATAACTGCACGCATGAAACAAACAGATTTTATTTGAATACGAATATCTATAAAATAATACATACTTGACGTAAACAAGTAAGTTTTACTCGATTCAATCGAAATTCATTCCAAAGAAGTAAATTTTGCGATGAACTTCCGTTCGAATAGATCTTTCTTCCAAAATACTTTATCAAATTTCTGATACATGTGTTCAGATTATACTTTCAGTATTAACAATGTATAAGATCGGTATGTCGTTAAATCAGTTTCGATTGTGACTTTACTGAGTATTTCATAAATTTCATAATTATCACTCTCCTAACTACCAGCTGTAAGCAGGAAAAAAATTTCGATTCAAATAGTTGATTTAAATCGTTTATTTGTTTATATTTTTCGTTTCACCACACCTCGAAAGCGCAGCGCAGTAGCCGTAGGCGGGAAATTATGGAATGTTTTAAAGGTAAAATAAAAGTAACATGAATCAATAAAAAAAAAAAAAAAACACAGGGGTGAATGCACTCGGCGTCAGTCGGCGTTGAGAGAGATTCCCTTTCAACGTGCAAAAAGAACCGAGTTTCTGGAATACTCGATCCTCGCGTGAGGTTGGCCCGTTTTAGCGACTGTAAAGATATCGGATGACCCGTTAAACCTGAAAGCTTTCCAGCATTCGAACTTACCGACAATCTTTTCAGCCGGACGGACACCTCGAATGCTCCCTCCCAGTTTCATTACAAAGAACCGACTCCGTTTCCAGCGTCGATTCTAACCCGGCATACGTGTATTTTCACAATATCCCTGCACCACAGTTTCGCAACTTTTTTTTCCTTTAAATACCGCCAATTCAGTGGCGTTAAGAGCCTTCGATTTCGCATTGTTTCAGAATCATGAAACTTAGCAGCTTCTTACCGCGCATGCGCGAGTATTCGCGTCTTTTCACGCAGGCTGGCCAACTTAAACTTCGGATCTCAAACGCGGCTTACGGAGGTTATGTCAGTGATACGAATTACTTTTTTAGGTTAAACGGATCTGGAATAATTGATGCAGTGATTCGAGGAGGCTTCGGAAACTTTGATCGTTATCCAATTGATAACTGGTACGAGTCATCTTGACAACATAATTTCAATTCGCTACACCAAGCGAGAGGATTTGACGCGTCAATATTCCCGTCTCGATTAAGTTGGCTACCCTGCTCTGAGGTCGAAATTATTTCCGTGGCACGATATTGGAAACCAATAATATTCATTTACTTTACGCATGCGCAGTCTGGTAAATTTCACCGTTATCTTTCGGTACGTACGACATGTGTGTGATTCTTACCTTCCAAAAAATGACCTAACGTGTTGTAAAAAATGTCGCGAATCGTGATCCTCGTATCGTAACACTCAAAAATTACTAGATATGCGAGAAAATTATTTTCCACAGTTTGGTGAAATTAATACAGGTTGTGGTTACACTGCAGAAGATTACTCAGCAGTACGTTATGCAATTGATTCGCAGTTTGGCCAGACTGTTGAAAATAATTCTGCAGTGTGGTGAAATTAATCCGCAGTGTGGCTGCACTGCAAAAAATAATTCATGCCGTTAGAAAAGTTGTGGCTTTTACATTGTTTCAACATCGGTGTGAAGTGGGGTACTAGATGTTGAAAATACATTACTGCCACAACAGAGGAAGTAAAAAATTGTGTCTAAAACGAAAATAATACAATTTCGAACAACTGGATACTTACAGGACTAAATTGAAATATATCGTATTATGATGGAAAATTTCCAACATTTATTTTACAAATTACGTTTTCTTTATTTTCGTTCAACCAGCGACCGCAAATTACTGTTCGGAGTTTTGTGCGATTTTCCAATCCAACGGCAACAGTACGTGTGGATTCATCGAATCTCGGTAAATTGAGGTTAAAAAGACGAATCCCCGCCGGCTGTCAGTGTTAATAACTCAATTAGTAGAGGTCGAGAAGAAAGTCTATTAGATTTTGCGAAGAGTAAAAAGCTAATCCTGGTTTTATACGAATGGCATGATAGAAGCCCCCGGGATCCACAAAAAGGACTCCGAAGTCAGCGAGGAGACATATAATTTCGCAATATAAATTTTGTTCAATATCTCACCGCGCGTTGACACTTCGGGGGTGGTATTTCGCCTCTTTCTAATTAAAGGCTTCCCCCACTTCCTCTTCTCAGCCCTTCATCCACCGCCCCAAAAAAACTGCACACCAAGCAACAAAGAGCCCCACGGACGGTATAGAAAATTGAAGATTCGAGGAAAGATAATGAAAAGAGGTCACGATAGTCATAATAATCATTACCGTAAAGAAAGCATTCTTTTCATCCAATTTTTGCCTCATACTTCAGGCGAATATAATATACAACTCGCCAGTAATCAGTCTGCTGTTGGTGAGAGAAAAAAATTGAAGACACATATTTTTCCCTCCTCGTTATATTTTGACTATACGTAGTGTTTGACGATTACTTTTTGGGGACTGAAGAAATCTGGACAATTAAATATTATACCTGACAATTACGTACCGAGATTTGATGTATCGAATAAGTACAAATGTGAATCCATATTCACCTGTGAAATTAAATTGCCTCTTGAGATTTTGATCGCGTTTGAAAAGATACACTGAAAGAAATTTTTTGTTCCGGTTACCGCTCAGTCATTAACTATTTTCATTTTTTACTACAATAGAAAAATATAGTTTTAGGTAGAAAACGAAAATTAGTTTTCTAGCTGTTACCGGAAATTCTAGTATCCGTTACTATTCTTTCTCATTACGATCACTGTTGATATATTTTCTTGCAACTGTTGCGAAAATTTAATACTTGTGGAACAATAAATTGACGTTAGCCTTGTTTAACTAAAAAAGTGGAGTAAACCTCACAAACTGATTTTGCGTTGCAATTGCCAAAAAAGGATCGACGATAGCGCAAAATGGTTACGAGTACCTCGTTTTTCGTAATTCCAACAATATTCGAACGGTCTTTTTAACGATACCTGTTTCACTGAATTTTTCTAGTTACTATAGCAAATGAAATTTATCTCAGTATATCTTTCAATTTCGTTATCGTCAAAATATTGTAACTTTGACTGTTTTCATTCGGGTCGAAATTAGCGTTCCCGTTTCTCCGCTCTTGTATTATACTTTTTCTCAACATTCCGTACGAGTATCGGCGTATTATGAATCACGTCCAAGCAATCTGCAAATTTCGGGTAATTTGTAAATAATTGAGGTGGGTCTGTGAGTCGACAGGACTGGTGGGCGATAACCGTTGTAGCAACGGAGGTGTAATTTTCGGTAGCTTGCAAAATACACCGTACAGAAAGCGAAGCGGGTGAAAAGAAAGAACAAACAAACAAAACGGAAAATGAAAGAAGATTATTTCCCTGCAATTTATGGCAAGGTTGCCTTAATATACAGGTGTAATTTTCTTCGTAACTTGAAACGTGGCAAATGAACGAATCGTAAATCACATTCGGACAATTGCGTGAAATTATCAAGCGATTTACAAGAAGTAGGTATAATAATTCAGAAGCCGGTGAACCGTTTTTCACTGTGGTACCAAAATAAATTTGAAAAGAAAAAAGAAAAAAAAAAAATACCGATTGGTAAAATGTACAATATTATACTGTATCCGTATTTGCGTATAAAATCTGCAGTGAAATTAGCTACTGTAATCAAGTCGTCAATCCAAGACCTGCGCGGTTGTTAAAACAAGTATAAGCGAACAAGAATTCACTTAGACCCGAATCGTCGTAGTTTGACACACAATCAGGTGATATTTGACAAGCGTAATACGTAAAATATTTCACGAACGTGACACGCCTGTTCGTGTTTGCAGTTACTACCCAACCGTGTAATCTTACGTATCAAAGACAGACACGTGACATTTGGAGCAGGAAGCTTTGTACAGGAAATGATGGATTAGGCGATCCGCAGGCAAGCGGTATAATCAAATGTTAATGTATGGGAATTAAGGACTCGAGATTAGCATCGCTGTATTTGCATCCTCATCACTTAATGCCGCGAATTTTACCGACGTTGAAATTTGAATTTTCAAATTAAAACTACCCTCCAACTATAACGTCGACGTATAATTATCAATGTCCGACCGAACCTTCGGCTTCGATCAAAATCTGACTTTCGGTCTGACACTAGCAATTATAGTCACTGAACCGAAATTCTGATTTACAGAAAGTGACAGCATTGTTTTTTAGTTCGTAACGTGTTACGGTTTTTTTTTTTTTTTTTTTTTTTTTCATCTTTAACCAATTTTACCGACAAACTGAAACGAGAAGAAGCTCCGACTGAATCAATGCGGATATCCTTTTTTGCTTGGCTTCCAATTAAATTGACCGGTGTTTTCAGGATTTAAAAATAAACGGTATCAGACGAAAGCTCAGTACAGTTGGAATGGTCAACTTCTTTGAACTTTTTTGTTCAAAACCAAATATATTTACAAGACGTTGAGAAATTATTAATGCATACAATTATTGACGATACCTGTTTTACTGAATTTTTCTTGGTACCATAACAAATGAAATTTTTTTCAGTGCTTATATTATAACGACCCGTAATATTTCATCCTCTCATCTATGCTCACGGAGTATTTTTGGAACCAGGGTGAGAGTCGGGGGAGGTACTCCATAATGCATTGCGTAGCTCGTAGATCGTGAACCGTATATATGTCGCTGGTACCCAGCTCTGACAATAGTCCCGCACGTGTGCCGTACACCGCCTTGCAGACAGGGTTGAAAGCACCACCCTGTATGTATGCATGTACCACCGTGGCGTTGTTGGTAATACCCCAGTCAAGTGTATGCCGAGCAATCCATCATTTTATCGAGTCCGGTAATAAGCGGGTATACCGGCTTATGTACCCGCCGAACGGAACGTGCTCCCCGTGAAAAATGTTCCAAATATTCCAACCCCATCACCCCAAAAACCTGTCGCTGTTGTTCGACACACTCAAGATCAGTATTCGGTGGCACTTTAGGAACTGCGGGCAACCTTTTTACCCTGAATTCTTGATCATTGACACTTTGTCATAGAAACTTCTTAAACCCTCAGCCGTATCGGAGCGTCAGACGAATTCATGTAGGAAAATAGCAGAGCCATTTTCTGACTTGAATATCGATCGAGTACTTTGAGCAGTACGTATTTATGTTGAGAAATTAATTTTTCCCACATTTTTTCAACCTGTGGCTTCTGAATCTACGCAGAAAAATTAAAACTTTATATCACAACAGCCTGATGAAAATTTCCACTACTACGACGAATTTTTCGTATTATTTATTACAAAATTGTAAGTACGCATGGTTTTTTGTAAAGAATTTGGTAAGTTTCGTTAAAAATTATGAGAATCTATAAGTTTTTATGACAAACTATGCATATTTACAATTTTTTACGAAAACTATTTTTTGCACAAACTTTTACAAAATGTTCTACAATTTCCCTGAAAATTCGTAGAAAATCGTAGGAATTATTTCGACTGGGGTGGTGATCCTGATATTAAATTTTCAATGGAAATATTCGAATCGCCGCTTCTTTCCAGCGCGAAAAATCTCAAGTGAATATAATACGTTTTACATCGAATGCCGCGAAGTTTATTTAAACTCACTTGAAACCACGTGAATTTGTTTTTAAATCCCCGATAAAGGCGTTTAATTCAGGCACCCGTATGTATAAAGATTATATTTCACTTCAATTACGAAGTTATAATTCATATTCATTTGAATTAATCAATGTCGTATAAACGACTCTAGGTGACCTCAACTGATTTCACCCAACTTCTGATGAAATTCAACAAAATTTGCATTCAGACGAGTGACACTTAACAAGACCCAAAGTGAATACAAATGCCTTCAAATAACGTCGTTAAAAGTTGTCACAACTCGAACGAAGTAAATTGAATTCATTTCAAGTTATACAGTAACTCGAAGTTGCCTAAAATCACACACACAGATCTTTTTTACTCAACGTCATACACGTAACACGAAGTAATCCCAACAGATTTCAATCTTTCCCAAGTATTTCCAAGCCGCGAAGTCGACAACGCGGAATTTTAACATCGTCCAAGCGTCATCCAACTAGCATCAAATCATCGATTGACGTTCCACGATTGAGCAGCGCTATATTGCCGAGTAAAATACCGGCGAAAGCACAACCAATAACACATAACCGACCCAACAGAAGCTCCGGTAGTTTGGTGGGTCGTGATAAAACAAGCTTGCGCGCAGTCCTACGCTCCACTTTGCCCAAAAGGAAACTAATTAGTGGGAACCCGAAGCTTTTCGAGTAAATTACTCAATTAGCCAAGGTTCTTTTGCGTCTAATTGCCGCCAGGTTTCGCCCCTATGCGCCTTAATTAATCCTTGAGTCCAGGCTTGAAATATGCAACAATGCTAAATCGTGCAGATTGCACGCGTTAAAGAGAACTCGAGCCGCAGGGTCGTGTAAAACGCTGTACATCACACTTATATAGTATAACTATACAGAATTAATTCTATTTGCAACCGACTCTTTCATCAACCTTCTTGAAAACCGACTGCATGCACACACCTACATATATACCATATGTATACTATTCACTAGTGCCACTTCATTACATGGACATACATACCTGGATGTGTACACCACCCCTAACGAGACTTTTTCCGCCCGACGTCCATCCCGTGGTCGCCTGGTGCAACCCTCTTCCTGCGGTTCCCTTTATTGACGCGAATAGCTGCAGCCCAAGGTACACTTTGCTCCATTGCAGGGACTCGCAGTGACTTCTTTCTTCTTCGTTGATTCATTTCTTGGTCTTGTTTTTCGGCCGGAAACTGAACGGCCAGGTATAAATATAACGGAAATACTGCAGGTATAAGTTGAATGGAAAAGAATCCGCAACACAATCCCCGCATTTCAGTGACACTCGATAGAATTTCAAATCTGTGGAATCCAAGAAAAGAAAATCTCAAAGATTAATCGAAGTTCGAACTTTGAATATCGCGATTGAGATATCCGAGGATCAAATGAGTTCAAATTTTGGTTCTCGTCAGAAGTTCGAACATCGGAATTGGGTCTTTTTGAAAAACTAATCAGGTTGACTTGGATTTCCAATGAAAAATATTTCTAGACGTTATAAAACTTGGTGTATTCACATCTCGCCGAGAGGGGGAACCGAGTTACTCAAAAATCCTGCCGCGAACTTCATTAAATTTTAATGGAGAACCTGTGTAGTGCACCTAAATATATACGTATATATATACATACTTGTATAATACAATACGGTGGGACTGACGTCGTCCTTACAGCGGAAAACGTAATTTCATAACGCCCTCTTCCATTCGGGAATGGACGTCGGAGGCTCCCTCAAATAATGCGATCGCTTCTCGTTCCAACGACGCCTTACATCGCGCCTCTCGGCCCTTTCACTACTTAAGCACTGCAACTCCCCCGCAGATGTGCCATTTTATTCATCTTAACTCTCCTAATTATCTTCCTCTTCATCATTGCCCCATATTATATATGTTTAAACGTTTCGCCCTCCGCCGCCGTCGCCACCTCGATTCACAATGCCACGTCAGAATTCTCGACGAAATGTTAATGTCGTACGGTAAATTTTCTAACGCTATTGAGAGAATTTGAAGATTGAAAAAAGCGCAAGAGTGGGAATTTCGAGCAGCTTCTGAGCATGCATCGGACATGCAGTCCGTAACTCCAAAAAAAGGCGAGGAATTTTAAAACAATTGTCAAAATAATTGGTTAAAAGGCTGTGAAAAAGGTTCACCAAGTCTGAAATGGATGAGAATAATTTTTTCATACAATTATAACTGTGTAACAGAAATTTAATAGAGAACTAAATTCAGTTTTATTAGCTAGATCATTCATTATCTTGGAGCAACCAGAGTATGTATAATTCTTTTGATAAACAAAATGAGTCATTTTACTGGTAAACGGACTATTCAGAAATCGCCTATATATACGCTATGATTTATTTTTTTTCAACTTCTTTTTGGTTACTCGCAAAAACAGTATATATATATACGTATATATATGTGCAACATTATTGTAAAGTCACAGTTGTATTAAAATTGTATGTGAAAAAAAAAGCAAATAAATGAAGAGAAGGATTGAATAACGCTGTTGTGGCACTTTTTACAATAATGATTTACAGCAATAAATCGCTATGCAGCGAAGGAAAAGCTCTTTTTAATTCTCATCTGCAAATAACGTTACAGAACACTAATTTTAGGCAATTCATAAGAAATGCAGTGTTCGTAAACCGAACGAGACTTGATCGATACAAATTGGATAAAAAATACGGTTTTAGCATTGAAGATTTTTTTCTATCAAGGAGAGACTCTTACGATAAAAGCCTGCGTCTTGACCCGAGACTCGGTTTAACTTTTCAGCCCCGATGTCCAATGATTTTTTTCTTTTACCCGTAAAAAAAAACTCAAGTGAAATTTGTAGAAGGAATATTGAATTAAACTACTTTCGGTACGAAACTTAAAATAAAAGTTAAGCTAAAATTCCAGTTTCCACCGAAGTCTTTTCTTAATTTGTTCGGTGGGCTCTACGCCGACGGACTTGGTGAATCCTTAAAAGCTCGAGAGCTTACGGAAACGGCGGTCCGAGGGCGCCACGGGCTCTGCATGCAATCAGATTTCTCGTTCCTTTTCAGCCGAGGCTGATCGAATTGCGCAAGCTTCTTGCGTTATGGGAAAACGAGCGGAAGAAGCACCGTGGAGCACCAGGTCAGTTGCGAGAACGACATTCCCCCTCAAGAGCTCTTTCTCAACCTATCCTCTCGGTTCTCCTCCAAATCTAAGACAAGTCTACCAGTTATCGATGCGTTTATACCCAATTTTCGAACCTTTTATTTTCCAACGTTATAAATTGCCGGTACAAACTGTGAATTTCTCGATGACCGAAATCAATTGCCGATGAGTTAGACGCTACAAATTCACTTTTTGGGAATATTAGAAGTAAGGATCAAACATACAGAACCAAAAAAGGTCGATAATTGGGACAGAGTCAATAACTGGTACATTTACCTTACGTAACCACCGTTTGAACGGCGCCTCGTTATGCGATCCGATAAACCACCGACAGATGTCACGCGATCCACTCGCTAAATCAAAATTTTCATCCTCGTAACAACCGTAAGAAATTACTGTGAATCCCTGTTGAATCCGTAACAAGACTTGCTGACAGATTGATTGGCCAATGACGAGGACCAGTTGCAGTCTGCAGGTTGGCTGCAAGTCCAGCTTTTGTCCTGCCGCGAGTTAAATCAGCTCTGTCAGTAAATGTGGATAATACGTATCACGTATCGTTACTCTGTACAACGATTGGCGAGTGTCCAAAATGCCTGCAGCAGATTTATCCTGCATCGATGAACCTGCTTGGCCAAAACTCGGGCATTATTTTGGCCACTATCCAAAAGGGTCTGCCTCGGAACAATGGATGGGTAACGCAATTTAAGACTATATATACATATATGTATCGGGGGGAATAATTTCGTGGAAAAAGATCGAGGTGAAATGAATTTGAGGACGTAACATCTCTCCTTTTTCCGTCTCATAACATTTGTTGTTATTGGAACCGGTTAACCCATATTGCCCGTCTCATCGACCTGGCAATTAACGGGACACGCAACACTTGCCGCGATAAGACCAATGTGACGAAGAAAAAAGAAAATGGGCCTAGTTCACGAGCCATTGGTGAGTTTGATAATGAGATATCGACGTTGCTTTCCCGTATGATCGTGGCCAACGTTCGAGCGCGAGAGGGGGGGGGGAGGGAATTTCGGTTGAATTATAACGAATGGGTGATAAAACGGACGCGAAACGGTGGCCAATTAGGACCGGGAACTATTTGGCTCTGTCGTGTGTGGCCGAGTTGGGTTCGTGCGGTTGAAAGTACGATCAACAGTTACTTACCAACCAGCTAACTCTAACGACCGCGAGGTCCGAGCTTTTATCCTTCCGCCTCAGCGGATAAGCTGGCAAGGAGGAAACCCTCGGCGGGTCGATAAGATCGCGGGCTACAGACCGACAGAGCAGCGGATCCTGGTGGTGCCGGGACTCGCGCACTCACACGTTGGAAATGTCCGCTCGCACACAGGATGCCTGAGAGAAGCGAGAACCGATGCAGGGGACGAACAAATTTTCGCAATGTGATGGAACCGCACCATGTTCGAACGACTATCGCGCAGTTGGGCTTTGATTCGGAATTTATCGGGACCAGCTTTGACCCTTCAGCAAATGATCCCAGGCCATGTTTGGCTTTGTGCACGGACTATACGTACGACGTTGAAGGTGGATCGCGATAATCAAGTCCTGCGGAGCAGCTTTGGGGCAGATCCGAGAGCACATTAGCACCGGATGACGGTACCTGTCTTTCTCACACTTACTGCTGCATGATGTGCCAATGCCAGTTCGCATCTGGGATGATTATACGATCCCGGATCCTTTCACAACTTCGATTCCGACTCTGCAGGGGTTACATGGGCGGAAATGATTGCTCGGTCGGCGTGTGATTAAAACTTGCATTAAAACTTTTAACGAACTATATTCTTGCGTATGTATGTGTTTACGTGTGTGCCTGTGTGTGTGAGTATATATGTACAAACCGAGCGTCAACCATATCCCGATATTATCCATCTGCTAGGTGATAATTGCTCGGATGGAGTTCAGCGAACGTCGAGGACATGTCTCGGCCAGAAAAAGTTCCGTTTCAAGCAACCTACAGCTGTGCCCTTTTACATCGTGCAGGCATTTGCTCGGATTTTCTGCTCACATATATGTACATATTTTTTACGAATATTTTATCTCAATCTGATTTTCCAACTTTTTTGATACGGAAATCGAATACGGATTATTTGGAGTGGTTGACTTGTCTCAGCTCCTGTCTTTAACTTTTCTTCAATCTGTAATTTGGCTATGGAATTTTAACAAACAAATAGACAAACTGCCGTAACTACATTTTAATAACAGCAGCAACGCGAATTCATATAGTCTTGAACAATTGTAAAAGTACACTGCTTTCTGCGAATAAATTGAGATATTTGGTTGTGCAGTATGGAATGAATGAAAAATAGTTTGAGGAAGCATTTACAATGAGCTTTCAGAATGATAAAATAAACGACAAGATTTTTCACGTAACATAATCTAAGGATATTCTCCGTGACAGCACAGGCCGTCACTCACTTGGTATAATCAGGCAGCGATGAAACGCGATCAAGCGGCAAAGATTTGTCAAACTGCACGACCTGTCATAAATCAATTCAAAGTGATATTATTAAACATGTTCATGTGAATAACTATGGCAAAAATTCAATATACTATATGTATAATGTGTATATTTGGGTGGTTTTTTGTTTACTTTTTTTTCTTACGTACCCTTTGAAAAGTTAGTTCTTAACCACAAACGAAGCCTCGTGAAACCGGAACTCGGTAGCAAAATTTTAAAAGATGCCTCATCCGGTTTGAATTTGTCAAACACTGACCAAAATATCTCGAAAACTGTACAAGTTGGGAAGCTATTTATTGTTTCATTTTGTAGATAATCAAATTTTCTATAAAAAAGTTCAAGACTATTATACACCTAAATGTTCACCTTGGATTCGATACGAACGTTTAAAGTTTAGTGCATTAAATAAGTGAATGAAGATGCTTATTAACTTGTAAACATTTATCTTACCCGTGTTCTAAGCTGATGGAAATAATGTCACGGAGTAGTCATGACATTTTTTAAATAATATTTCATTACCTACAAAATGAAACCAACAACAGGTTCCCAGCTTGTATAGTTTTCGAGATATTTCGGTTAGAGTCTTTGTAAAATGCAAACCAAATGAGGCACCTTTTAAAATTTTGCTACCGAGTTCCGGTTTCACGAGGCTAAAAATTAACATTTCGAAGGGTACTTAAAAAAAAAGTTGGAAACAAAAAACAGAAACCACCCTAGGGTATATATACATATATATTCAAGGATTAGGTTTTCTTCAGGTCATGGTGTGTCCGTGTTTCACCAAAAAAATGTAGCCTCAAATGGTGTAAATAAACTTTTACGAAGAATCGTTTTGAAATATTCCTTGCTTCCGTCCCTCTTTTTCCTGTCTTTGCAGGCTTAAATGCAACGAGCATTCAAATCCAAACTACAGAATTCCAGAAGTTGCGTCTCTATTCTTCCGCATATTATGAGCCTTAGAAAATATCTTCTTTCCGGCGGTATTGGCACAGAACTTTTTCCCAGAAAAGTAATTCAAACAGTGAGATAGTGACTGCCATCGTCCAGTTAAGCCAAGCTACAGAATGTATCCTTTTGCTCTGGGTATAAAAGAGATACTAGTCTTTATTCGAGCTCAGAGTAAGAAGTAGCAAAGTCGTTTGAGGCGTGTGAAAAAGGTAAAAATGACAACAAAAGAGACAAAAACGGGATGAAAAATCACCGGTCGTCTGCATCTTCGATCTGAATTCTCATTTCAAGTCGTAAAGATATTACTTCTGGTCTGTAATTTTATACGTACAAGCCAACTTAATCCACCCGAAGTACACCGTCTATACCTCAAAGGGTGATCGTTATTTATACAATGAAAGAACCGACTCAATAAGTTTGTACGATGAAATTCAGAACAAGGCGCAAGTTTTCCGCCATCCAAAGTTTCGAGACTTGGAAAAAAGCTGAGACGACAAAATTTGGACTCAGTCAAGGACCAGACAGTGCAAATCCGAGTTGGTCCCGCACTGATAAGTTTCGTTTGTTTTTTATTCAGACGAAATATCGGGGTGAGAAAGAAGCATCCAGACTGACGCTTCGTTAACCAACCTACAACTCGCAGCTGGACAATTCATTGCGGAAAAATAATATCGCTCACTAGAAATTCGGCAATATCCAAAGGAGCTGCGATGTGGGCCGTAATCAGCATCGACGAGGTCCCGCGGGAGTTTGAAAACTCGGTGAAAGCTTCGACCCGCGGTTCGATTTCGGATATTAGGCTCTAGTGTGACCCGGCATGAAATTACCCCGCAGAGCAGAAACCCCAACAGGGTGAAGGTGACCAATACTCAGCGACGACAGGACGGACGAGAGATAAGCCGAACTCCGATGGTCCATAGCTCCTTTCTCGACTTCCCGAACGTTTATGATCGGCTCATCCACACGACTACGAGTCGCAAATCCAGAGGGAATCGGGAGAGACTCGACGCTGGTTGACGCCTAGTCGAAAGGAATAAATGGGGCGGCAGTGCTCGGCTGATAAGTTTTCAATTTTCAATATAACTCGGAGGTGGCCAGACTTAACGAGGGACTGAAAATCCCGGGGAATCGATAACCGGTAGACAGTCGCGTTTCATTTGACTTTTCATCTTCGCACAACGAGACCGAGCTCTCGTATAGTTGTATCGCTTACAGGTATATATGTATAATAGAAGTGACTCTCGACGATGAGACGTCGTTAGCAAGGCAGCGCGAAATCTTGGCAAAAATTGCCGTGCCGAGGACCAGCTTCCTCCGAGTAATGGTTCTTTACCGGAAGTAAACAGTTGCCCCAGAGTCATTCCGCGTGAATTTTGTCATTCCGCATTGGCGGGATTTATGGACACCGGCTGTTTGCCAAATTAAGTGGAAACTCGTTATTATGAATCGAATTTCACCCGATGTAACAACGCTTTATGTAAGCCAGACGTCACCGTTCCAGTCAACCAGAAATTGTTCGATCGGATGGACGTTAAGTCCCCTACTGTACGCTTGTCACACGAAGTTTACCTACCACCCTTGAATCCCTCGCTCTGTTGGAGCTAGGACGTAAAAGGATAGGAGGGAAATCGTATTGTACTCGCATGTCTGTCTACACGCGAATCTCGTGGAAGCTGACTCGTGACGATGTTGTATCCTAGCTCGTACTAAACGGAGCTGGAGGTGAATGCATTTTGCACAAATTTCAATCTCCCGGCTGACAAGCCACCCCAGTCACCGGGAGTAATTTCTGAGGCTCAGTCAGATCATCAACTATTATCAACGGAGAGTTTAAACAGTCCTTCTAGACGTTACGGCATCATACCTATACCTACGTGCCTTTTACATCTGTTACAAGCATGACAATATGGAGTAGTTCGCTTCTTCACCGATTTTGAACTAGGTATAATAAAAAAGGTGAAGATGATGAATCTACAACGTCATAAAGTAATCAGGATTCTCTTGTTTCTAATTAGTCTAAACCTGATTTTCCACCTGTGACTTCCTCTAGGAACATCAATTATATTAACCTTCGGCCGTAAACGATAATAAACTCCATTACAAAGAACAGAGTCGTTTATTTTCTTCTACTTTCTGCGTTTCGATATCCTTGTTTGCCATACCTATAAAAATTTCCCAATACTTTGAACAGGAAAAATGTTCAACATTCAATATTGCCATACGTCATCTTCCAAGCTCGCACCTCGGATCCCGGCATGTTTCGCCCGTGCAAAATGCCTCGTTCATCCCACCGTAGTTGCGGCGCTTGGTTGGGCTACATACGTTCAATTTGGCCAAGTATTCGCTTATACCTTTGCACGGCAGGAGTGCAACGCTAGCTGACGTTAATGATCCCCACTTAGGTAATTACATACGTATATGCACGACTGCATACGAGCCACTCAAGACATTGAATAAAGCATGCTAGTGGTGCCGACTACCACGGCCAACGAGGAAACCAGTATGTACTCGAAATGCTCCTTTTTTGAGGGGGTCAATTACGCGTCAGCTATATCACAATTAATTACGCGTTCGTTACTTGTCTCCCACTGTACTCACTTATCCTTATGGTTCTCTGCAAAGCTTGCTTTAACATCTTTTTTCCATTTCAAATTTTTCGTCGTCACCCGAGTGCACGTTCAAGCAACATATATTTTTTTCGCTATCTTGTCTATCGATCCTTGTAAGATTATTCAATATTCCATTCTCGTATCCTGCCGCTGACACCAATTTCTACAGAGTAGTGGACAATGTTGCCTGCATGGGGTTCAGCGATACCACTACGCTCATCTGAACTACGAATATTCTCTTACCATGGAATTCGTACGGTGATTTGTCACGAACCTTGATGATCTCAAAAAAATTTACCCTCAAGTTCACATGGCATTAAACTAACATGTACAATGGATTTAAACTCCATCTAATGCAGGGTTGTATTGTTCTAGACCTGTTCAAACAGGGATAGAATTCAAGTTTTCATAGAGGCACAAGCCAAAAGTTTGGTTGATCTGAAACAGATTTGGCAAACAAATGGCAGGATGAACTCGACACTTTTAAATTACTCAGAAAAAGGATAGAGATTTGACGCTTGACAATCGATGCTATCGGAAGAACTATAAACCGCGAAGAGGAAAACATAGAGTGATGATATGACTGTTAGCACAAGTGTTTATCAGAGCGTAGAACTTTGGAAATTGAATGGACTTGCAGTTGTGAAAGCGCGTTAAGGGTGAAATATTTACAATCAAGGGATGATAGAAGACGGACAAAACACATACATACTAGATTTATGCAGCAATCGGAGTTTCTGATAAAAAAAAAAAATCAACATCCAAGAGAATATCATCGTGAGTCGTTTAGGATTAGATTATACCGTGAAGGGAAGACTTCCAACGTGACCCAACGTTGATATGATTATTATTATCACTTTCATACTAACATCTCTATTCAGAAAGTTAATACCCACTTCACGCCTTTCATCGTGAGTGCGGAGACATTCTAGAAAACTTTTGACAGTGTATCAAGGGCGCTGGGTCTTCAGAAGCAAAGCGAAGTTTCCCCTTGTAGTCAAATGAATGTTATTTTCCATGAAATTTTGTTCCCCGTCTTTATTCCTCTGTCTCTGATTCTGCCTTTCTTCCTCTTTCTCAACCTTTCTGGAAGCAGAACGAGAACGAGAGAGGAAATGAAATTTACTGCTGGATTCTACAACTCTTTTCCAACTTGATCTTTGTCGCCGGCAATGCTGACGCTCCCAACGTCGCGCGGCTTGTCGCGAAGACCATCGATTGGTCAACTTGAAAAGAAAAAAAAAAAAAAAACCACCTTTAGCCTCAGTCTGTTCATTTTTTTTTTTTTATTAATTATTTTATTTTTTTACTTCGATCAAACGTATTTTTAATTAGTAGAGTGAATTGAGAAAAAAGAAGGTATTTAAGTTCTTGTTTTCTCTCTCATTCTCCGTCAACCATGCGAATTGGAAACCACGCTGCAAGTATCACACTTCCGAACACATTCGAGGGGTCGGATCGCGGCTGAACCAGAGGATAAACGGTGAGATCTTTTCTTGGACGATTATCAATACCGATCTAAGCTCTTTATCCGTTGGAAACGGTCTCCGACGTTCGATTTGAAATCCGCTTGGAAAGCTCCCGTCGCGTCGCTTAACGTTTGCCTTTCGCCGTTCTCAAAGTCCTAGCGAGCATTAAATGGTGTAGCCGTCATACAGGTGGGGTAAAAGAATCCAGGTCCTAAACAAACACGGTCTGACTCCGAAGATCACGGTGATTTTCTTCATAAGCCAGATGTTACGTTTGTACGTATGGCCCGCGGGAGAGCTTGGAGCTCACCTTTTCCTACCGCATTTTCTGTTTCTCTACGTTTCTACATTATCCGTAAAGAAAATCCCACGAGCCATACGACGACAAGTAAAAAGGTATAAGTACACAGAGAGGAAAATCACCGTTCTATTCGAGAACGTTAAAGTCTCTAGTGGGTAAGTACAGCAGCTTTAGCTCAGGTGGCACAAAGACGGAATGCATTGCGTCTATGGTCCATTAACCAACCGTTTCTTTAAAATCCCAAAGTCTGAGCACAAGAATCTCGTACAAGGTGTACATGGTATACTTTATACTTGACTGTAGCAGTCCATCACAATCTGATAACCATGCATCTGTGTTTTTTCACTGGCATGCCATTTGATGAGCAATCGTCGCTCAAGACTTCGTGATTATTACTGGAAAACAAATGCAGTAACTAGTTAGGACTAGTTTCATGAACCTTTCGTCATCAACCCCTCATTGTGACATTAATAATACAGTGTTGTCCTACAAAAGATGCACGTTCAGATGGTTAATAATTATTCGAATGGATACTACCACCAAAACATGATATGACATCTCGTGCTGGAACTAATTGTGAGCCAAAATGGCGGTCTAGTTGCCCTCTCCATACGTATTACCCGAAAACTGAGCATTCATATATCCGTCACTGTACCCATACATGGGCCGTTTATTATCAAGATGAAACTGGCTGGTTTACGAATCCATCAACATCTGGCCTGTTGTGTCTTGTGTATTGCATGATCGGTTGATCCGTGGACTGGTTCGAGATGTATTTCATAAGGAGCTTATACAAAAGCACACACGGTATACTGCAGAGAACTGGTGTAGTGGACAGCATATCCGCCGCTGTCCCGTTGAATGATGATCCCGGGTGAACGGGACCGTGTAGTCCGGGCATATTTTAACGTTTTTCCTCGTTCTTGTATATATTTTACCAAGCACTTCGTGTCCAGCTATGCTGCGCCTATCCGGCTGCGAAGACGAGTAATGCCCATGCCCAAGGCCAAGATCGAGAGGACTTTTTCCGGCGTAGGTAATCTCTGTCCCTCCTCCGCTCGGACGACCGAAGGAACACCTAACTTTGATTCATCCATCGTCGCTCTCATTTGACCTTTTTGCCAAGTAAATACAAGCCCCCAGTTTTTCACGCTACGGTGCACCAGGCAGTATAACCATCCTGCCGGCAAAAATGGAAGGCATGGTGTTAACGACCGGTGTGTAATTCCGTGACCAAGGGTGGAATCGTCGTAAGGTTCAGTTCCTCTAACAGCTTGTCACACTCACCTTTCTCGATGCAATTTAACTTCGGTAAAAAACGTACTCACAGTTTCTTACATTTTTTATGGTCGCTCTTTCGATGCTTGACTTTTACACTCCAATTATCCGTCTGGAAACACTCCTGAATCGATGGATCCCAAGGTGCCCCAAACGCCAAAGTGGCCTCACTCCGAACTCCCAAGTTTGAAAGTGTGAACTGCGAGTGGCCGCAGGTTGACAGGAAGAAAATTGTGTCTCGAATGAAAATGCTATGAAACTGCTTCACACTGTCTGTCTGAAAATAAACCGAATGGTGTCAACAATAGAGTCGGCTTCTCTATACCCTTGAAAGGATCCGTAAACTGGCAGAAGGCAACTAGCCATATTTTAAGTGTCTGCGACGATAGAAGATTATTTTTTTATTTGTGTCCGTCGTCAATTGATACAGCTGCAATCCCTCGACCTAGGTAGCTCAAGCTCGGCTCGATGAAAGAAATGGCAGTGAGCTATAAGCTCCAAATGACGATGGTAAAAGAAAACTCACAATCAGCCGAGGGACACTTAAACTCTAAAACCGAAGAGTGCTTTACCGTGTTATCAAAAATGCTTGCATCACGTTTTTCGCTCGCCACTTGGAGGTTGAGCTGACAAGACTCGTACCTGCAGTGTTAAAGCTTGGCCTGTTGGCTACACCGTGACAGGAAACCGATGGGAATAATCTACGGATCGTAATGTTAGGGAAACTGTTTTACTCGGAAAGACTTCCAAAGTATACCGGAATCCTGACGGTTCGTTTGTCGCTTTTCACCTCTATTACCATCTTAAAGGCGAATCTCATTTTTAACACAAGGTCAAAGCAAGAGCGAAGAAGTAGAAAATATAACATAAGTGGAGTTAACTGATTGCGAGTTACTGTATACACTACAGGATTCGAATCTTGAGGACCGGAAGTGCGTGCTCTTCTCTCTGCGGAAAATTGGCTTTTCCGTAGCTTGAGCAATCTGGATTTTCGAGGGACTTTGCTTTGTTTCGGAAAGCGGATGTCACTCGTCACTTTGATACTACGTCGCAATCTGTACGATGGTGTAGTCGGTAACTATCCTAGCTTGTAATTTTATTTCTCCATCAGCGGATATCCGGCGAGGAGTCGTTTACGGTATATATCTATGTTTCAACCTTTGAGATTTCTTTCAGCTTTTCTCACTACTGATCGTTATCCGCGCCATTAAACGAGCAAAGTACACTAGAGGGAACGTTCTTCAAATACACTGCTTTGAGGATGCTTGGTCGTCTCATCGTCGTTCGAAAGCGGGTGGGTTGAAATAACGTTTGAAATATATTAGAATTCAGAAACATTTGCGGAATGTAAAATGTCCTCCACAAGTTACTGGAGCATTGATTGCAACTATCTGACCACAATAAAGTTTCATTAGTTTGAAATCATACATGATACTAAACAGAGTGAAATTTCGAATCATTTTAAAACGAAACATGTCATTTCTTGACACGTTCAAAAGAACCCGTTTTCCAGAACTCTGTCAGAAAAATCACCAATTATTGACCGTAGAGGTGCTCTAATTCTTTACCAGAGATATCGGTTTTCCAACCTTTTAAACTCTGTTCGGGCAAAGAATTATGGCAAGAATCAAAGTGATTGGAAAGACTTTTTCACAAGCCATGCGACATCTCACGAGCTTTTCCAAAATTTCAACTTCGTTAACATCGGTCAATAATCAACGAACACATTTCTCATAGCGTTAGAAAACTTGCCGTCAATTCGAAATCACGAAGACCAATTCCAGCCATATGTTATCTTGTTGACACTTTATACGAGTTTCTTTTTCTACCCTCTTCTAATCTCATACAAAAACAATCGTATGAAGCGTTTCAAAAATATACATCCAATTTTTGGTAGATTTTTCGAAACAAGCATGGTCAAAACGGATTCTCGTTGAAATATCACCTCCAACGTAACTCGAAAAAGGAGCAGAAAATTGATTTTAAATCTTGAAGTTTGTATTCGAACCAAGTCCAGACCATCGAAATCAAGCACACGTACATTGCACGCTCCTAATTCACGCGTCCGCATAGAGGAGGATAATCGCCGATAGGATATGGATACGTGTCATGTCCTTTCGCAGTCTGGGCTGCTCCTTGCTCCTGACATCTATTCGCATGTAGAGCCGCCCCTTTTGCCCCTCCCAGGTGAAGGGTGAACAGTGGAGTGTTTCCGGGTAGTCGTGCCGCGATAATTGAATAACGTAGTAACATGCATAGCCAAGCGAGCGGAACCTGTCCTCAACAGATCCGTCAAGGACAGAGGGTCGGCTCCAACAGCGATGCATTACTCTTGCCCAAAGTCGAGAGCTGGGGGCAAACGCCTGGCCGTAAGGGTGATTTCCGAGCGCTAGGAAGTGGCACTCAGGCCAACGCTTATGCCTTTTGCATTTTACCCGTATAACCGTTAGAGAGGCTCGAGACGAAGAGCTTTACGGTTATTTTACGATAGGCGCGGCAAGTTCCGTTCCAGTTTTCCGTTCATTCGGCTACTTTCCTCGTTCGTCTGTTCAACGCCGGTTTTCGTTGGACTTCAAGTTTCCAAGCTTCATGCGCGGCGAAATAAAAGGAAACACACTGGTCTCGACTCCCGGCAGGAATTTCAGATTAACGTTAAAGTAACGATGAGAACCAGCGTTGGGTGAGGTGCTTTCATAGGACCTCGTTAATGCTGGCAATGCGACCAAACCATTCGATATAATGGGGAATTAACGAAGTCGGAAATTCGGGCGTTGTTGCTGATGGAACGTAATGGAAATCGGAATTTCGTTGAATCATAATGAGTATTCATGATGCCAATTTCTTACATTTTACACCTACACATTTCGAAAAGCTTTGACGGACGAAAATAATGTAATTTTGATTTATTCCCCCCCTAAGAAACACAGTTTTGTCGAATAACGGAAAAAGCAAGTTTTATCTTCGTGCGAATTATCGATCAAGTTTCAGGTTATAAAAACTTGCCAATTATCCCTCAAAAATTGAATAATCATCTGTAGCCAATTGTGAGTTTATTGTCATTGATAATACCGAAGGCTGGTGTAATATTTATATTATATTTGCTATGTAAGAAGAATTTTTAAATTTGGTATTCTTGATTCTGTTTGGATTATTATTTTGTTAACCTTTAAATACAACAAATTCAAGAAGAACCAATTGTAAGTGAATTCAGTCTTTCAAGAAAACTGGTAATAATAGATTCCGAATGATTGGATGATAATTGAATAATTTTAAAATGGTAAAAGTAGAAGTCGCGATAATATGAGAAGGTATGACAATTTCAAAATTTGCATTGCAAATCCAAAATTAGCAGCTTTAAAAAAACTCTACGTAACTTACGATTAGTATACATTGAATATTGAATATTTTTTATTTTTTATTTGTGACAAACTAATTCCAGACAACAAACTGCCTTAAAGCCTTAAAAGAACATCCAAAATAATCTGATTTATTCAAAGATAAATCGTAAAAAAGTAAAAATCGTTATTCATTCTTCATCCAAAAATTCAACCTCACTCAAATAATCACCTTGTTTTTCATCGTGCAGTATCTCCATATTTATTATTATCATTGTTTTTTCTCAAATATTTGTCTCTTGAGAGTTACTCAGTCAATTTTCAGCTAAAAATATTTTTTTCAAGTTATCTGAATCGATATCTCCGTTTCTACGTATAAACGGAAAGTCTACAGCGTAAAGATTAACCCTAGTGGGTATACCTCATATATCAAAGGCAAGATCTTGACAAACACGAAGGTTGAAATGAGTAAGAATGCGATACGATATTTCAGCTGGTAACTGGAATTAAGTTTGATACCCATCATTGTAGGCCTCGGTTCTTAAGCCAGCCGTTAACTTTCCACTTTCACTATTTGCCAGGCTTACACCATACGTGATAAGAATCCGTGTGTTCCGTCAGATGCTCCGCGTTGCGAATTGAGGGTATTTATCGAATTGTAACTCGGGAAACAGGCAGGGTAAGAAAAGTCCTGAATGATGAACAAAGGAAAATAAAATCAGGCAATATAGGTACGTGCACGTGTGCGCGTATGTGTGAAGAAATAGGAATAAGCAAAGGAAATATCGAGGGAGCGAAAGCTGCGCGGCGGGGTGCAAAACAAATGTTGTGCGAAAACGGCCCTGGCACGAAGGCATTTATTCTTGGTCCGTGTTCGCTGAACCGTTTCAAACCAAAGGCGATTCCACATGTGCCCCGGTTTCGTATATAACGGATGATGGAAGGGAAATACGGGAGCGTAACTTCCGACGAAATAACCCAACCTGACATAATATTGTCTAGTTGAAAATAAAAAAGATGCTCAACTTTGAAATATTTCATCTGTTCATTTTATACTGTCCGATGTACAAAGTTTTCTGCGTTTCTTGCAATTCCCGGAAAACGCGATTATCTACAGTTATTATCTGTTTTTAATTTACATTCTTTCAACAAATGTTCTCTCGTAGATAAATGATTTGCACATCCGCATATCATTCAATAGACGGCATTGCTTGTCTTACGGGCTTCTCATCGGAAGCAAGGATTCAAAAAGTGTAAACGCAACATCAACACATTAGAGTCTCCTTATACATCGTGCATGCAGAGAAGAAACTTCTTATTCGGCATACATTACACTTGAAACTAGTGAATAAATCTGTTTGCGAACGATTTTCAGAGTTAAAAAATGTTAAAATTATACGCAACTACCGCATTCCTTGTAAGATTTTTGTAAGCCTGAAGGCTTGTAAACCTTACAAAATATTTCACGACGACAATTTTTCTTCCTCTTCCTTTTATTCTTTCGATTTCCAACACCTACTGCGTCGAAACGTGCCAAAAACAAGAACAGTTTGCGATAATCGAACGATAGTTGGAACGCGATCAGCGCAGACCTAAAACTTCAAAAGTGATTAACCCTTAGGTGCCGGACGAAAATGGAAAGGATTCGTGAGATTTCGATAACGGATATTCCCTTCTCTTGTATTGTGTTGAACGGAACGCACGGCACCGCCCCATAAACTCGGAGGGTAGTTCTCATCGTTGTCAGTGGCATAATAGAGTAAACGGATAAGTTATTATGCAGGATATAATTTCTGCTGTCACTGTAAGGGATGAAAATCCTTTCATATACATATATATATATATGTATGCGCGTGTGTGTGTAATATAAAAGAGCGGAATAATTGATTTCCTCACACGCAGGGCGCCGTTTTAACGCATACCGTCGTCAGGCTGATTCGATTTTGAAATTGACCATTGTTTGTCCTCCTGATTGAAAAGGAATGGCGGTTATTATTACACACCCACCTCTCGGCGCCTACGAACGTACGGTTGGCAGTAAACGGAATCGTGTATTGTTCGAAGTGATATTCGCATTCTTATATAACCCTCCGTTTTTATCGCGTTTCGTATTTACGGCCTCGGAGATGAAGGCACGAATAACCCGTTAGGAATTTTTCAGACGTTCTCAATAACCATCGAAGGTCTGTGTAAGACTTCGTATCTTCGATAAGAAAAAAAAAAAAACAAAACAAATAAATAAATAAATAAAACAAAATAAAATACCACACATCCGAATTTTTTTTTTATCGCATGTTTGTTCGTTTCTTAGGATGAAGCGTTGTTTGAAGTATACAAGAAATGTCGGAAATCTCGCCTGTAAGCAAATCAAGCTCGGCTAAGAAAAGGATTTGTTTTTTTTTTTCAATTTTCGTGTTTGAGAAGGTATAGTTTACAAATAAAGTAATATTTTTTATGTTATTGTAGCATTGCAAGGATTGAGACAGTTTATAATATAATCATGATGTGATTCGTAAATTCTTCTCAAACGCCAAAATTCACGAATAATATCAGGACAATACAAGAATTATATTTTATTATCAACCTGTTTCGTATATTTTTTTTTTTTTGAAACAAAGTTCGGATATTAAAAAAAAAATCGTATATTTCGTCTAAATATTGCTTTTTTTTTTTATCGAAAAACTACGCTTACTCCTAGGGTAAGTTGACATCAAATATTACTAAGGCCACTCAAATATCAAGGGCAACGAAACCGCTTTTGACCAATGTAATCGAAACTCCGTTCTCTTCTTTCACACAAAAATATCTAATCGTGGCATCCCGAAAGTTTCATAACTTTGAAATGGTGTTTAAAGAAATTGGAATTTTTACCTCGACTGGTTTGACTTGACGTTGTTTTTTGGAAAACTTATCGGACATCCTTAGACGAGAAATCAAGATTACTCAAATTATGGAAAATAACAATACCGGTACTTACCTTGATCACCGTTGGTTGTCTCTTGCTATTCGCAGGCTGCTCTAATAATTCGCTGTTGAAATGTATTTGCTCGTTGGGCTTCGAATTTCTCAAAACTCAGGATATTCCGTTACAGTTTCGCAAGTTGCTTTTTCTGGGATCACTTTCAACACTCTGAATACAAAAGCCTCGATTCTTTAAGAGAAATATTAATTACAGTCGATCTGCACATCGAAGTTGTTTTTTGGATTCAACCGCACTAGTTTTCAGTTTCAAACACACCATAGTAATAAATTAGGTTATGATTCTTTGAGCACCACCAAATTCTCACGAAAACTCGACACTTGTACCGGTAAAAGTGGCTGAATCCAAGTTTGCACACGGAGGAACGGGATTATTTGCGTCAAGGAATTTCCGTTTCGGCGAACATAATACTTGTTACCCACTTGATTCAACAAAATACCTCTGTCGGATCTCATACTTGTGACACCTTAATGCAATCAAACTTTCGATTGATCAGGCTGATTATCAATTTATCCAATATAACGCGACGCGAGTTCCTTGCAATAATGTGAATTTTGTACGAAGGAAATATGTGATTGAAATGAATAACAATATGACTGACCGCACCTCAAATGTTTTATTTTAAAATATTATCAAACCGTTGTATTCAAGTAAATTGAATTTGTATTTCGTTGAGTCAAGAGTTTCACAACAGTTAAAGCAGGTAAGTGAAGTTTGCTTCGCTGTCACAATAAGAAACTTTGCATTGAATGTACATAAAAGTAATTAGATCGCACGGTGCGTATTCATCGAATGTGATTGTTAATAATCTTGTTGACTCGAAATTCGATCGATTTGCTTTATATTTAACGGGGTTATACCCGAGAACTTGTACACGTATATTTGTAAATAGTTAAGACGCGTCGATTTATTTATAAATATCTCATCAATATCGATGGCGCGAAAGTCGATATTACGCTTACTTCGTTTCACATCGGTCTATTGCCACTTTTATCTTTCATTGTCCGTATTCGACTTCCTGACCGAACAGCCGACTACTCGCTTTTATAACTATCTCCGAAGCTACTTCCGTAGCGAGAAAGTGCGCCGCCTAGCGGCTGGTTACAGTACTAGTATACTGACGTGTGCGATAAATACATTCTTCACTTGTTTCAAAGCATGCGGTGTTTCTCTTACCTCGTAAACGAATTGGTGCAACTGATTCAACCAGTTACGCGAAACAAGCTTCGGTTAGATCAACAAAGTAAGGCATTCGATCGATGCAAATTTTCTGCTGGCTAGATTCACACGCTTATTTTATTTGAATTACCAAACTGTTTCTGTCGACAAACATGCGACTTGAAGGTACAATACGTAAACTTTAAATTAAATGATATTTGGTCGACTGAATTTCGGAAAGACATCAAAAAGGTTCCGTTAAGTCAATATTTAACTCGATCGCGACGATAAAGGCTTTTGTCGAATCAAGGAATACGCTTGACTGAATCATTTTAAAAAACTAAGTGAATCAAAATTATTGAATTCAAGTCATCGTATACTAGATTGAAGTCAACGGACTGGTTCAAGAAACAGAAGAAATAAAAAAATGATCGAAGAAGTTTGTGCGAGGTTTAAAAAGGTGTAAAGCCACGGTTACGTTTGATTGTAAAATTTCCGGCAGTTCGCAGGTCGTTTGTATAACCCCACACGTGTAACATGAATATATTCAACGGCGACTGGATTTCATACTGGATTATAAAAAAGGTGTCAATTGCCTCGTGTTTTATTTAATTTATTCAAACTCAACGATATATCGTTACAACGTGTAATTTCACTGTTTTATTCATTCAAATCGTTATTATGTAATGTAGCAGAATTTATTTAGTTGTGTGTATATGTATGTTAGTACATCATTTTTTAAGATTCATATCATTCTTATAGTTATTTAACGCTGCGGTAATACACAAGAAGATAATCTTAACGATTTACATCTATACTCGTCCTTTTATGCACTTTTCGTACATTAATTATATTGCGTTTGAAATCATCATTATTATTATACACTCTGCCATTCGTCGCACTTCAAGCAACGATCGATTATTTATAATAATTTAGCATGTATTTATTTATACGTAATATAGATAGATATACGTGCGTATAGAACATGAATAAAATAATTACACAAGGAATGATTTTTACCATAATTAATTCACAAGTTGTAATACTTATTACTTATATACAGGCATAATGTTATCGATAGTTTCGATCATATGACAGTAAATATTTTATACAATCCTACAACCGTAATGTGTATAATTATTATAACTCTAACTGTATAGATGGTAGAATTTTACTTGCAGTCGATTCTGCAACGTTACGCGTTTTTTTTTTTTTATTTATCTCTTGTTCTCTTAACACCTAATTCAAACATAAAATAGGTATCACACAAAGTAACGACATTGGTAATAACTGGATACACGCGTTATTATTATTATTTCTTATTATTTATTATTTTTTCTCTCTATTTATCAATTATCTTTCATTCTTAACGAGGTAAATTCACTTTTTGCAAATCTTACAAGATGAGCTCAACAACAACAATACATAACAATAGCTCTCTACTAATAGCAATTTAACGTCATTTATTACACATTTTATTATTGTTTATTTTATTTTATTTATTTATTCATTTTTTTTTTTTTATCAATTTTTCGTACGTACTGTTTTCTTTTCATTTTCCGCTTATTCTCTCTCGCCGTGAATTCCTATTTATATAATATTATTCTTCAAGGGCTTAGCGCACACATCGACAATACACGCGTAAAATTGCGCACATAATTTCGATATTATATATATATTATAATTGGCACGTAAGCGCTGACATGCCACCCCGTATACCCGAATATGTGTATCACCACCGCCAAACGTACCCACATACTATCTATATAGCTGTTAAATTATTATTCTTATCACTCGCTTCGCGCGTTTCCATTTATACGCAAACGTACGGAGCGATAAAATTATTGTATTATTATTATACATATATTCATTTAAATTGAATTTCATTCAACTAATAAAATTGCGGTATTATATATTATCAATTAATCAATTACTTTTACACAAAGCAATTATTACGGTTTTGTATTATGTTTGTATTATCAGGGGTGGTGATATATATTTTATCTATAAAACTGATCAATTTTGGACCCATCGCAAACGAGGAATAAATAAATATATATATATATATATATATATATATATATATATATATATGTATATATATATATATATACTTATTACATTCAATACAATATTATAATGATTCATACAATTGATTAACACACTCGTCGCCGTTCACTCATTACAGACTATTGTTAGTGTATATTTTCTTCATATTTATGTCTAAGGTATGACGCTCTCTGTCAACCTGCACCTCTGGGGCTCAAGTGGTGGGTAGATTAGAACGTCGTTTTATAAAAAAGCTATCAACTCAAACATTGCGTATTACAGAAATGTCTAATTGCAGATATCCCAAACGATTTTACACGCACGCACCTTACAAAGACAATAGAACACTTATATATATAAATAATATACATACATATATATATACTGTTTAAAATTCAGCTCACACTCAATCAGTCTGTTATCATTGAGCAACTAATTTAATTATATGCGTCGAATGAATCGTGATGAAAAATTCAAATTTAAGTCAATTTCGAATTTGATCATCCCGCGTCAAATCTTGAGACTTTTTTTTCCTTTTTGTACATTAATTTTATTTGTGTTTTTATTATATATATGTGTATTTCTTTTCTTTTCGTTCTTTATTTTCAATTTCACAAAAGTGGCGATTTAACAACGCTCAGGCTTACACACGTGACAATGCGATACATGTATGTGTATAATTTTTGTTCTTCCTTTCTACTAGCATATAAGCAAAATCGTAGGCTCTCCAAAGAGACGAGAAGCAGCTGACTTAATGCGATAGAACGAACGCGCTTTAATTATTCTTAGAACAAGACTTACAAGCTTAAACCTAATTAACTGCACTCTACAAGCTTACTTTATTTCAAGTATATATATATATATATATATATATATATATATATATATATACATACATAAAATAATTATAGGTATACACATTTTGCAGTACTTTTTACGATCATAGTTTATTTATACCGTCTCTCGTGCTGTTGCGATATATGTATATATGCAGAACACGTGTGGATTATAATTTTAATCCGTGTACTTTATCTACATCATGTAAAATCTAGCGCATCTAGAAACAAGCTTAAGTACCACATTTTTTCTCGATAAATTATACAAGTATATAGTTCAGTAATTATCTCACGATTTAGACCGTAAGGTAATTAGGAAATCGTCATTTTTCCACCGATTCGTAACCGAGTTATCATGGCAACGGTAATTACACAGCGCAACACAATATGGCGTTTTGGTGTGAAAAGAAAAAAAAGTAAAAAATAAAAAAAGAACGAGACATGTGCCTCAAGAATAGTTGAAATTGATGAAATGATCGCAAAGTCCATGCTTTTGTTTCATTTCATTCGATTCTTCCAATCGCTTTTTTCGTTATGCTTCGTCCGCTTGTCTTCACTCGGCACAAGACAATTATTTTAAACCGATAAAAATTTTAAACAAAAAAAAAAAAAAAACAAAAAAGCAAAAGGAAAATATTTGAGTTACGTAAGACATTTCTATGCCTGTGCAGGGAAAAATGTGAAGGGTACAATTTTCCCGCGAATTGGCATAAAATTAGTAATCAAGAACCAACGGTAATGTTACGTAATTTTGTGTTATTTTTATTTATACATATATATATATATATATATATATATACATATGTATATATGTATAAGATAATTATACGCCGTCTAATTACGTTTTCCGCGATAATTGAGTGGAGAATACACTTGTTCCAAATCCACATTACCAGCGCGCTGCCACGTCTCGTCGTTGAATGAATTTATATCGGGGGAATAGACGGAGCGTCGCCTCTTGGGACGCAGAGTCTACACTCCGCATCAATACGAGGGTGATTGGGTAAATCAGGCGTCACGATCGCGCCTCTACTGCCTGCGCCAGCTGCTAAAATTTTCTCTCTGACGATATTATCTACGGAGAAACTTTAATAATCTTATACTGGGAGGAAAAGATTTAAACTTCATTAATGCCGAACAAAAACTTCGGCTCCTTCCTCTCTAAAAGGGTTGCGACGTGTCGGGGCGGGGTTGAAATTCGGAATTTGAAAGGTTACGAAAGCGCCAAATTCCGAATTTTTTGGTGGAGAAACTTGAAGTAAAGAAATCAAACTTTGACCAAACATCAAAGTTTTGAATTGTCCGAAACTCGACGCTCAGATTTCTAAATGTTTAAAATTTCCGAGAGTTCAAATGTAAGAAAATTTAAAAATCTGAAACATCGGAATTCCGAATATTTAAAGATTTTTAGTTTTGTGAATTTCTGTATTGGTGAAATTTCACCACTTTGATCTTTCTTCGTTTTCGGTTTTCGGAATTCTGGTCATTCTGATTTTAGGTTTTTCCGTGTTTTTACACCCACTCGTGAGTAAACTATGCCGTGTGAGTATATTTTAAGTTTCGTCACATTCAAATTCTAAGTTTGGTGTACCTGTAGGGATTTGAAGTATTGATGTCGCCATTTTGGATCGTCCATTATGCAATTCTTAAATTCTGACAATGAATCCACTATCAGCGACCCTAAAACCCCCGAGTAACAAGTTTCAAAAGACTTATTCCATTTCTTGACATTTTGGTACAAGGGTGCTGAGTCCGAGTAGAAATTACCAGTATTTGAAGTCACCATTCCGAATCCCTGACATCGAATTTTTTCAATTCTGTTTCAAAATTTGAATTCAATGACACCTAAAACGTCAGTGTACGAATTTCCGTCCAAATCCTTCAAGAAACATCAGAGTTATTCAAAAATGTACATGTATGATCCATTACCAGTTTGAGCACTTTTTTTTCTTGTACATAATATGATCCGTTACCAGTGAAACGGTCAAGGTCAGTCACCCCTTAAAACGAGTGTCCGACGGGGAAAGAAGAAGACCAAAATTGATGAATTAAAAATTTGCGAACAAAACTCGTTGAATTCGATCGAGAGTAATTGAAAATCGAGAATCGAATATGCGCAAGGCGTAGTCGTCGCTAAGTTCCCCCGGTCCGCGTAATCCGCGAGGGTGGATCAGCCGTCACCCCGGCAGGCAGTTAAACCCAGTGTCAGCCACGACCTCCCCGAGTGCCGCAGAGCATCCGCTTGAAGGCCTGTCGAAATTCCGGTGAGAATATAGTGTAGATCAGGGGGTTGAGGGTGCTGTTGAAGTATCCGAGCCACAGAAAGACGCTCGCTACTAAATCGGGGGGTGCGCAGGGCTCGCAGAGTGCCTGAAGCAGGGCGACGAGGAAGAAGGGCAGCCAGCAGGCGACGAACGCTCCGGTTATTATCGCCAGGGTCTTTGCGGCCTTCCGTTCCCTCTTCGCCTCGATGGTTTCCCGGGTCTTCTTCGAGCCCGAGGAACTCGTTGCCGAATGACTCGGAGCCGGCGTTGCCGGTGGATTCGCACCGTTGTACGAAGACGTCTTTTCCGGTGACGCCGAAGAGTTGTCCGGGGTCGATCGCGTTATTGTGAACGCCGTTGTCGACTCTTCCCTCGGCCTGCGAGTTCCCAACTTTTTCAACGTGTGTTCAAATAACGAACTGCCCCGCACGGACGATTTAACGTACGTACGGCGTAAATACGCCTGCATCTATGCAATTCGAAACAATATTATGTCGAATACCGCCTGCGATTCGACAACCGGTGATACATTTTTGTAAAATTTACTTTTGATTGCATAGATGCAGGCGATTTTGTTTTGACAATCGGTGGTATACGTGTGTAAGTTTTATTTTGGGCTGCATAAATGCAGGCGGATTTTGGTAAAATTACACCAGAATTGCATAAATGCAGGCGAATTTAGTCTGTATTCTATGTGAAATTTCCCGTATGACAGTTCGATGCAATAACCTGGTGTATTGAATATCACTGGTGGTAACGACGGAAGCACCCGACGTTTAGTTCAACCGTATATTGTACTGTTTCGAAATATGCCAGATCCGGTGTTTTTGTACATATGTGCTAGTCGATTGTAAGAATCACCCCTCAAATTCATCTTCAAATAATAACGAAAGCAATAAGGAAAGACTTGTTTCAATTGATATGTGAACTAGTATATTATTGAATACAAAAAAATTGTATAGTAATTGACAAGTTTTAGTGGTCAATTTTTTGATGCATAATTTTGTACAAAATTCAAATTTGAAAAATTATACAAATTCCATCTTTCGGAATTATCAGTTGACCAAGTGATAAGTTGTTTCTATTTCCGGCAACAGCTCAGAAACATAGAACTTGGCAAATTCCTTTTCTAATATTAAGCGTTTAGTGACGATAAGAAGTTTTTTCACGGGTCACACGTTGCTCAGAAATACATATCAAGAAATCCATTTATTTTCCCTTTCCTTGACAAAAGTTGTAGGTGCTATCGGATCAAACTCAAAAGCCCAGCCATAGATCGAGTTGAGCAGATTTCGCGCGGCATCGCATCGTAAAAAAGTCAAAAGTCTAATGAGAAACTTTATACAGATATCCACGGTTCGGTGAGCATCAAAACTTCGGTAAGCATGACGTGAATTTACATAAAATCGAGGTTGAACGAAATTTCTTGCAGTTTGTTTTATAAATTCAAAATCTATCAAAATAATCTTCACGGAATCTTGATCGTTAGTTTGTCTCAAAGTTACGATCACACATGGTTTATCTCTGCAAAAAGAAGATCGATCTCAATTAAATAATTGATTTTTTATTTTATTTGAACTTGATTTGATCTATTTCTTGTGAATTGAAGGTTCTGATTTTTCAGGCGTGGCAAAAACTATTTACTTCTTTTCGGTGCAAAAGAATCTCGAAGCCTAAGAATCCCAATTTTTACACGTTAAAAGTTACATTTGCTATAATTTGTATTCTTACAAACGCTATTCACAGTTCGTGATCTGTTAATATACAAACGAAAAATATTTTGTCTTATCAAGGTCTGCAGATCGCTCTACAAAAAAGCAATTAATTCTGTCCCGAGGAATTTATGCTCTCCTGAAGTCTGATGATGAAGAACTTGCCTGTAATCGGCAAATATATACGGCCAAGAACAAACTCACAACTCAATTCGGGTTCGATTTTCACACGGTTATCGGAAAAAGAATCGACTGTCGGCACAGCTTAAGTACCGGTGATCGTTTTTTTTTTTTTTTTTCTTTAGTTCTTTCTCTAATTTCTTTCCTCTCCTGCTCCGAAATACCTACACCATTAATGGACGGAGATTAATTGTAAGAGCAAGTCGAGAGCAAAATCGGAGAGTCGTAATTTAGAAGCGTCGTTCACCGCTCGTTTGTATCAATCGCCAGTAGTCGGAGTCAGTGTCGAGTCAGACCGAAACAATTCGCTTCGATTTCAGCTGCGGTTGTATTTTATCGATCCGAATATAAACGTGATCAGATGTGAAAGCTAATGAAACAAAAGTCATCAAACAGTTACCGAAATCAATCACATTGAGTTAAATTTAAAAGTCTCAACACAGTCACAGTTTTTATCACTTTAATGCAATTATAATATTATCCTGTCAATATCGTTCAATTTCTAAACAGAACGTGAAATTTATTTCGAAATCTTAGGCTTCTAATCATACTATTACGTAAACAAATATATACCATCGCGATACTATACGCGTGAAATATACCCGGAGCTTTGGTTGGCTGATGACATTTAGGAGTGAATTAATTACAAGAGAGCTCGGTTGGGTGAGAATTCATTCAATGAAACGCGTAGTTACGATTTTCATGCTGGGGAACGGATTAGCGATGACATCTGACCGAATACCACGTATAAATATTCGTGTCTATGTATAATATTAATGTTTTTGTGCATTGATATTCACGGGATGAAATCCAAATAATTACGGCGAATGGCGTAGAAACGGAGCGACGCGTTGATTTGCATTTTCCTTTGCCTTGCCAAAATTTTAATTTCAGAACTAAGCGGGGTGAGCGAACCGCGCAAAACTTTTACCTCGGTAATTGGCCAGGCATTGAATCGTATAATTACGGAAAAATTCGGTTCGCCGCAACTCGGTTTTATTGAGAAAATAATGGAAAAAAGAAAATGAAAAGAACGAAAGAAAATGTAAACGTTTTACATTCTTTTACTTTTTCTCTGATCGATCTCTTCCGCCACAAGTATGCATCGCGCGTATATTATTTAGCCTTGTATCGAATCGGAGTGATTACCGAATGAAATAAGTCAACCAAAGCCCGAAGCAAAGTTGAATTCCAATAAGACGATTACAGGGCACCTACTCCCTCTCGAAGTTAATTAGCCGTAAGCTCCCACTGTGAGAGTCGATTGATGTCATTGGCAATTCAGCGTCACGTGCAGCTTTCGTAAGGTTTATAAAATACGATACGAGCTTCCGATCACCACGCGAAAATTGAACCTCATTATATTACGGCCAGTTCGCTCCCTTTCATCCGCGTTTGAACTTTTTATAAAATACGCGGCTCGTGGGCGTGAGAAGATTCAAGTCATTGAGTAAACCGTTCACGCGAAGCGGGAAACCTTTGAGAAAAGTAAATCGTCAAAGAAAAATGCCCAGCCCTACTTTCAACTTTATTCACCATTTGTCGAATTACTAGATCAATATTGCTCGGAGAATTTCTCCGCCATTTTCAGCTGACGCAATATTTCGCGACGTACTAAAGCAATCTAATTGCATGATAATAGCCCGGAGCATTTTACCTTTTGCTGACCAGCCGAAGGATCCCTCTTCGTTCTCGGGGCGGCTGAATAGCCGCTCCTGGCCTTTTCCGGATCCGTCTTCTCGCAGCTTGGAATATCCTCCAATAGAGGAACAAGATGACCAAAAGAGGTACGTAGAACGTAGCGCAGGTAGCGAATATCTGATACGAATAATTGGAAGAATTCTTTTTACAAAGGGTATCTAATCATTGGCTGAGAAAAAACAATTACTCGTTACGACGATTTTTTTTTAGCTGAAAACAATACAATGCGCATAACTTTTCATTTCAAAAGCTATCTGACTGACAGTCAGTTGTCAGGTAAACTTTTTTGCCTTTCTATATACATATAAAGACGAAAGTGAAAAACTGAAAATCAAATAAGGAATTACCGATTTTTTTATTTTTACAATTTACAAGTACCAACGAACCAAGAACGGTAACGCTTGAAATAAATTGACAAATTTACAAGAAATCGAATGAAAGTAGATGATTTGAAATTGTTTCCTGGATCGAATTCAACTTTGTCTGATTTAGAAAATTTAACATCGGTTGAAATAGCAAGACTTTACTTTACTGTTTAGTATTTTTTGATATTCCACCGGTATTACATGCGTCCGGTGCGAGTTCTAACTGGGAATGAAATAATATTTAGTTAGCTTTTTGATGTGATGATAAAAGATTCCTGTGATAGTTAAAATTCGCGAAATTCTTCCTATATAAAGAGTACAAAAAATTGTTGCGTATAATTTTTGTGTGTTTCAGTTTCAAACACACGAATTGTTTAGAATAAATGTTGGCATTGCGAATAAAGTGACCAACTGATTCATCTGAAAGAAAATTATTCGAGAGAAGAGAAAAACCTTTCGAAAGTTTTTTTAGTTAAACAAGGCTTTAACATCAATTTATTGTTGCACAAGCATTAAATTTTTGCAAAACTCACAAGAAAATATAGTAACAATGATCCTAATGAGAAAGATTAGTAACGGATACTAGACTTTCCGGTAACGGCTAGAAAACTAATTTTCATTTTCTGCCTAGAACTACATTTTTCGATTGTGGTAAAAAATGAAAATAGTTAAGGACCGAGCGGTAAACGGAACTAAAAATTTCTCTCAGTGTTGTTTGAGAGAGATTGAGGATGTATCCTGGACACACAATGATCAGTGTGCAGTACAGTTACCCAAATTCGATCACCCTCACGTGCAGCTTGCACGCTTGATTGGACTGAGCAAATAGCACAAGGTCTCGAAATCAGGTGCGGATAGCACAGTGTGACGATGGCGACGTGACGCGGGGATGATAGCCCTGGGTCGTGAATATTACACGGCCAATACACAGCGATAGAATACCGAGAAATCTGGGGGTAGATTTATTTGATATGAGAGTAGATAGAAAGCGAAGGATACCGAATGGCGTATGCGGGGCAATGGTATTTATTACCCCTGCAGTTGGGCGGATCGATAGGGGCTCAATACCTGGAGAATTCGACAAGAGGATTAATGGGGCGAGGTGGGGGGGGATGGACCGGCGGGGAACTCTGCCCATGAGAACTCGGACGGGGTTCGACCTCGACACCATCCTCGTTAACCGCGGCCTCGAGATTTAACAAAGCGGTTGACCAGGGCCGACGATAGATAATAAAAAAGCGCGGAAGGGACCGGAAATTGCTAAAGTAAAGGGATACTTTTCAGCGTTTAGCACCCCCCGCCCCCCACCACCGCCTCTTAACCATAAGCCAGAGAGGAGACAGGCTCTGTAATTCCCAGTGATCTTTAATTCTATTGCGCGGAATACATCGGGGGAAAAATCCAATTTCAAGTTGACTCTTGGCTCGTGAGGCGGGATCCAAACGATCCAGCAGGTTACGTTCTTGGTGAGAAAACGGGGAACGGGGAGCGAGGAATGAGCGACGGGGAACGCTCCAGGGAAGCCATAATTCGATCAGTCACTGCCGGCACACGCGATGCTCCGTGTTTAGTTCCCGACTCCCCGCCTTCCTTCCTTCCTTCCTTCCTTCCTTACCGGTGTTGTTTTGTTCGTCTAAAACTACACGTTCATCCACTCGAAAACTCCCCGGTCCTCGAGAGGCGACCGACCTAACAGCCCTGACAAAGCACATACCTTATACTCTTTTCCAAATCCACCCGCGGCGTCTTCGTAATAACAGCAAAAACAGCCACAGCGGTGGATTTCACCCCGCATTTTGGACGCCGGCATGAGGAAGAACTTTCCTTTCCGAAGTGATCGTTTTGTTTTATTTTCTAAAAATTTCAGCCCAACCGTGCGTTATACTTTCCCACTGAATTCCGCATGGTAGCGGAAATTCTTTCCGATGTATATGTAGTTGTTGTTATTAAACCGACACCCCGATGTCGAGCTTCGAAAACAGGCTCGCTTTTCTTGAATATCACCCTGAAGGCTTTGAGATAATTCGCCGCGTCAGCGAAAATTTTCTTTGAAGAGTTTTTTTTTTTTTTTTTTTTTGCTTTAGCACCGTAATATTTCCTACGCCCCTTATTGTCGAGCTCATTATAGTTCGGTGACTTTATGAGATAAGAAGATGAGAAGGTCGGGATAATAAATGAGAAGTTTTAAGCCGACGTTACAATCCCGCGGCGTAACCGAAACCTCACTGTACAGTCTGCTTTGTCATTTTGAATGTTGAAGCTCGAAACTGAGAACCGAAAGTAACCCGCTCTTCTTACTTGGCTGTTAACTGATCGTGCCCTGCAGTTCGGGGGATGCTAATCGTGTTCAACCGAAACTTTGCTCCAGGTACTGCTTTTAAAGAGGGAACCAGAGGATTGAAATTCACAGAGGTCGGATGCGGGGTCTTTATGGTTACCAACTCCCTCCGTTGATCAGTTCTCGCAATTGTCTTGTCGGTAAGAAAATGATCGCAATTCTGTACATCCAACCTTTGCGTTTGCGGAAGGGATCGGTAGGCTACGGGCCAATGGTTTGGTGAACTTACTTGATACGCCGCATCTTGGGAAACGACGCATTTGCCATCGGCGATGCGGTCCAGGTAGCCAGGATCCTTCCACCCCAGTTGAGGCGCCAAAGAGACCCCCAAAGATACAACCCAGACTGCCACTACCAGCATCCCGATTCTCCGTGGATTTCGGGCCTGAAACCCAATCGCAAGTAATTGACGTCTTGAAATGGCTCGTCGAATTTACCCGTATATCTGACGCGAAGGGTGGCCTTTGATTACCACAGAAATAGTCCCCTCTCCGTATTTCACCAAAGTGTCACGTAGATATCCGTGCAAACGTAGGAAAAAAAGTCTGTTCGTACAAGTATCTAACGATCGATGCACTTGTAAAGTTATCCACTTGAAATTACGTAGAATGATCGTTTCGAAAATTATCGCGCACGTGTCATTTCAATGGTCTTTAAGAAGATGTTCAACCTGTACAACTTTACCTTCGCAATCACCAAGAAGTATCAATTGAATGTAATCAATTTTGCATACCACACGAGCATCACATCGGATTCATCAATCTTTTGAAACACGCCCACTAGCTTCTATCCCGCCATTCTCTCCAAGCGAAAGAAGAGGATTCGATGGGCTTGGGGCTGGGAAATGGTCATTCAAGACCTGTGGAAGCTCGGGGAATCGGTCGAGTAACGCCAGGATAGACTTTTGACCTTTCCTTTGTGATCCTCAAAGTGCGGGGTGGTCGTCGAGGTCGACAAAACAGCTTCGAGGGGACCAAGGAAGGACTCCAAGGAGCAAAAGCACCGAGATCAGGGTCGAGTGCCGTTTAATTGTCTTACCTGAATGTAATTGAGGTCAGTCACCGCCCAGTATCTGTCCACGGCGATGGCCACGAGGTGCAAAATCGAAGCGGTGCAACAGAGGACGTCGCTGCTTGTCCACATGTCGCACAGTTCCGGACCCAGCGACCATCCTGCAGAATTAATCTGGAACATCAAAAAGACCACTGTGTAATAGTCGGTGAATGGCTTGGCTGCTCACCAAGTTTTCAAGTTCCTTCAAACATTTCCGTCTCTGACTTTCATTCTCTCGGCGAATGAGAAAACTTGTTGAGGCGCGATTCCGAGTGATCAGCAAATCAGAAAGTCCCCTTACAAGATATTCTTTTTTTTGGAAATTTGCGTGATTGAACAGAAGTTTCTAGAATTTCCGATTATTATTGATTCTCAAAAATCACAACTAGAATTAGATTTCTTACCAGAAACATACTGTTTAGGTTAATTTATATTCCTCAAGATCAATCTTATCGACTGAGGATTTTTCGTTTTCCGTCGGTAAGTGATAAAGAAGAAAACTGCTGTTTTATCATCATCAAAGTAAGCATTTCTCTGGAATGTCGTAGTTGTGAATAAAATTACTAACTAATAACAGAAATTAAGATTAAACTAAACTCACAGAAGAAATTAGTAATAAAATTTGGGTTCTTGCGGACGAGTTTTTGAAACAGCTGCTTCAATTCCACTTAAAGTTGGAGTTCAAACTTGACGGATAGTGTCCCCGTGTAAGAAAAACACTCTGTCTCTCCGTTCAATTCACGTGTTATCCATCCATGATCGCCATTAGCAATTCACACGTGCGTCGTTCCAGGGGAAAAAAGAGTTTCGCAACGCGGTGTTCACCGGGATTAAAAATGTGAAGGGAGCGAAATGAACAACCTGTGACCGGCTTCCGGACGGTTTAACTTTTGAGCCGAACACAAATACCATCGACCAGAGCACAGCTGGACGTGCCGAGTACTTGTTTCGTTTGTTTACGTCGTTAAACTGATATACGCACACGAATGGGATTTACTTCTCCTATCGGATCCGAAGCCTGTTGTCACACAGCGATACTTCCCTATCCTGTGGATAAAATTGATTTCGATCACAGGGTTGAAAAACGGGCGAACTTGAATCAAAGTACTCATTTTGCTGTGTCGAAAATTCACTATAGAGGTATATACTGGCACCTTGCCTTATGATCCACGACTTTTGGTTTCAGTGCGATCATAGAAGGATCCAACGGGTGTGTTTGTTTCTTTATTATTATCACGCAGTTGAAGCTTTAAGCACATATACATTTTCACCGTTTCAATACATACCGTACGTTACATAATGAAGCGGCGTAGTGCGAAAATTGGAACCCAAGAAATACGAGCCTAATTGGTAGATTCTAGCTTCATTACTCCGCGGGTTAATTTCTACCCTGCAGGGCAAGGTAGCCCATTATACAAATCACGTCCCGAACGAAGGTCGCATATTTAATATGGTGCGAATTATAATTGTAATTTTGTTTCCTCTATTCATGAAGTTTTCACTCTCTGTTTATAACCCTTTGTTATTCTCTCCCGTCCCAACCTACGAGTTTTAATCCGAAGGGAGCAATTAGAAAATTAAATTTTCTTGGCCAACCCTTTCGAGTGTATTGAAAAGCGTCCGCACCTTATCGAATTACTGGAAGACTCGTCAAATATTAACACACCGCTCTTAATCTAGTCATCTTCCCTCGTTATTGTCAATATTACTATCATTGCCGACTTTGAATTCCAAATTTGTAAACTCAATCGCTGGTGTATAATTTATTATACAATCTGAAATTTATACAAATTACATAACGCGATGAGAAATTTCTTTCGGCAAGATTTCGAGTTAATACTATCAAATTTAATTCAATGAAACCATATCTTGTCGCACAAATTATCATGACCAACAAATTCAGGAAGATCTTATGATTATTTCACTTTAATCTGTATAACTTTTGCGATTCGATACAGCACTATACCTATAATCATTGCAATTACGCGACCGATCACAATTTTTTAATCGATGAACACGTAGCTTGCAAGAATTTATTTATTCAGTGATTATTGATTTGTTACTTACTTATTATTTTTAAATGAATTGCCAATACATCGGTAGGTGGGTAACATATCAAATTTTCTCCCCTGTTTTGTCGTTTAATCATTTCGATCTCTGATTTTCACCAGGCATTTAAACCCGACCAAGAAATATGGAATCCAAGGAAAAAAGAAGTTGAAATTTTTTGCTCGCAACCCGGAATTCGGTTATTCAAATCTATTAATTATTCTCAACCGCATGCAACATAACGGCTCAAGAGAAGAATGTACAACCCTCGACTGACTCCGGTGTAATTAAAAGGCTATGCATAGAACACGTTATGTGCCGCAAATACCGGCAAGAAATTAATTACCGAAGGGTCGCCGGCAAACAAATTTCTACTACAATTTTGTACATGCATGTACGCATAGTTACGAGGAAATTCAGGGAAACCGTTTATCGTAACAATACCGATTTTACCGTTATTACAGACACAAGAAAATGTGGTACGAGTTTTCATTGCATCGTCAGTGTGTGTGTTATTATAGTTGTATAGAAACTTATGGTTGAAATTTTTTTTTTTTTTTCAGTTAACCGAGACCTCAACGCCAATTTGTTGTTTCAACAACATCAAATTATCGCGGCACTTGAAAGAAAATTTAGTTATACGTGTGACCATGGTGAAAAAGAAAAAAATTGGACTCATTTTCATCTTGCATCATTGATTACATTTTTCAATAACGGTAAGAAATGAAAATGGTTAGACTGTACGCTGATCCGCACATGCAAGTCAAAATTGACCTCGATGACGGTCGATATTACTAAATCAATAATTTTAACTCGATCGCCCACCAGATCGGTTTTAAATAAATTGATAAAAATTTCATCCAAAGCACAGATTTATATCTCAACCCTCAAACCTTCGCTTAAACAAATGGCTGCGTGAAGTTGGCTACAGACAATACACACGTTTCAGTATATATTCGTAGCAAAACTGAATCCTTGCGAACAAAAGAAAAAAAAAAAATTCTGTTACTGTGAGAAATCAGTGAGCATTGATTGTAATATTAAATAAAAATATCAGTATCGTCTATGAAGCATTCTATTTCAGCTGCACGCTACTAGAATTTAACTTTTTTGTGAGTTTGATATCAGTGGACAATCGACGTAAAATATTTCGTTTACGATGCTGATATTTTTATCAAACAGCATCAGCAGTGCTGATTGATTTCTTACACTTACAGACCTTCAGAAAATTGATCTCACGATCAAATATACGTATAACAAAATTTTGGTAAAAATCTGCATATTTTAACCCTTTAAATCGCACAATTTTCAACACGGTCTTTTGGGCCTAAATTTTATTACTCGGGAGTATCTGATGTCAGAATTTTATTATTTTTTAATCCAAAATGGCGGATCCGATATGTCGGATTTAAAATCGAAATATACGAAGTAACAAAGATCGTTAGAAGTTGTAAATAAACTGTGATAAGACAAGAAGATGGAAATATTTTCATGTTGGAGGCAGAGTATCTCGCTGCGACTGAAAGGGTTAAATGAAAAACTTCAGAGAACTGGCGATAGGGTTTAGGATTGATACAGATCCCTGTGCTTTTGAGAAGACTTCCGTATCGTTATTTGGAAGCAATTTGGAGGGTATTCAGGTCAAATTGCTAAAAATTCCAAACAAGGTCCACCCTACTGTGCCATACATCAAAGTTACAAGAAAATTAGGAACGGCTATGCGGGGTGAAAACGCACGGAATTTCCCACTACGCACTACGCGGAGCTAAGGTGTCGCCGAATTCCATTCCCCACACGACACGGCATTTACCCCATGGACCACTAATATCGATTAAACGATTACCATCCCCCACCCCCACCCCCATACCCCGTCCACGCGGTCTCCCTTGGGGCAAATACTTTTCATTGTCAGCCTATAGTGCCTAACGCGCAGTTTCACCCCGTCGCGAATAATCACTCGTGCACAATGATATCGGCTGTCTCTGACGGTTTCGTTTCCCGGCAACTAGGGCTGCCCGTCTAGCTCTAACCCTTAGGGAAACGAGTCTGTTTGCTTTGCCGGTAAGCATTCCCCATGGATTTATGGGGGCGGAAGTTTTGAGCCCTCCGGTGCAAGCTCCGGTTATCTCTCTTCCTCTTCCTCTATCTCTCTCTCTCTCTCTCTCTCTCTCTCTCTCTCTCTCTCTCTCTCTCTCTCTCTCTCTCTCTCTCTCTCTCTCTCTACCTCTCTCACTCGCTATTCCTCATTGTCCGGATATACAGGGTGTGTACGTATGCAGGTACAGTGTTCCCATCCAACAATGAGCATTGCGCCATCCTTCTACGCTGCAACAGTCAATGTTTACCAGTCGACATGTTAATTAGTAGCGTAGCTTCCTCGCTCGCTTGTGTACGGTTAGCGTTTATGCACCGCAATGTTACTTCGATGCATTACACGCGTATCTGTTCACTAGTTAGGAGGTATGCATAAGCTCTCGTCATCCATGCGGGAACGCCATCGTTGGGAAATAGGTCGGTTGTTTTTTTTTTTTTTTTATTTTTTTTTTTTTTTTTATCCTCAGAAGTACGCGAGACTTGGAAATGTATGGCAAGTGGTATGAAAAAAAAAAAAAAAAAATCGTGGAAAACAAAAGTTTTTCATGTATATTGTGTATACATTGAAATCTGGAATTCAAGTCGGTCAAAGACGGTTTGTTAGATCGTAAACTTAGCTTATGTATTATGTACAGTGACCAGAAATCCATAACTTTGTCGAAACTAAGGTATTTAACGATTATCTTGATGTCAAAATTGTATTCTGCGTAAATCATTTACCGTAATCACCGAAAAAAGCTTTTCATGGGATTTGATCAGTCCATAATTGCGAAATACTGAGCCGGAAAATTCGCAAATACTAATTTTAGTAGGTGCGGGGAAAGTTGTTTTTACCGGGTTCGATATTATTAACTCGAGGTATTCGGACCTTCAAAACCTCTGTTTATAATGCGTTATACCGAGAAGAATAATGTTGTCAGTATAACGGTGAGAGGATTTTTTTTTTTTCTTTTATTAATATCTTTTTTCATTTCACGGAGCTTTTACTTACAGCATTAATCTACGTCACGGACACGGTACGGTTTTCGGATTGTCACAGTGGCGAAATGAATTTAAAAAGCAGCAAAGAGGGGCTGCTGCACAGCACTCTTGTAATTAAGCCTTTCCGAGAGGCAGACACGCATTTAACGTTGAATTATCCCGAACGCGCGGTGTTCACCAATGGCCTGCAGCTTTTGGCGGCCATCATCAAAGGGCCAGGGTTGAACTTCGGGCGATGCCACTTGGGCAGCTTCACTTTACTTCACTTCCGAGTAATCGTATTCAGATCAAACATTCATACGGGGCTACCTTCATTGACGATCCACATCAGATCTGTACCGGTCATTTTTCACGGCGTTGGATGACCTGGAGACCGTCGCCACTTCGTTTTATTCTTTTTTTTTTCCCCACCTCAATTACTCAACTCTATCCCCTGAAACGGCGCGAAGCAGATGCCGGAGTTATTTAATTTTTCATTATCCGTATAGGTGTGTAAACCAACCCTTTCGGCGAATTTGTTCAAACACAACTCGAATGCTGCTCGTTTCAACGGTATCGAAACCGTTTTGTACCGAAAGGATTCCTTGAAAGTGAACGACGCGAGCCACGCTTCGCCGTCAGATAGGCAACCGAAGGTACATTTTACACACGGCAAGTACTCTAGATGTAACTTCGGTTGCCTATCCGACGGCGAAGCGTGGCTCGCGTCGTTCACTTTCAAGGAATCCTTCCGGTATAAGCACATTGCGAGCGAATGTTACGTAGAAATTTAACGCGTTTAGATGAATTCGAATATTACGGTGACGAGTGAATATTCATAACTATATCGCTTGATACGCGCATGAATTTCAAGAACTAATCAACTTTCGCTAATACATTCACGTTGGTCAAGTTACATTTATACTCGACTCGAATTTGAAAACATTTCTCTCTCGATGTTTGTACAGACCATTTAGCTTGTCGCAATTATTTAACTTGTTGACCCCGGTAGGTGATTATATTGTTATTATTAAAACTGAAAATACCACTTTTTAAATACCCCAAATTTAAGAAACTATTTTGAAAAAAACTTCACTCGGGCAACACCGTTATGCCGATTTATGCCCAATTCTTCAATGCCGTCAACTGTACGATCAAAAAATGGTACAGAGACATAAACCAATCGACCATTGCATTCATTCGCAGGTCCAAATGTCGAGGGCGCTGCAGACAACGGGAAAGTAACGCCCACGGGTATACGCACTCCGAAAGGCTTTACAAATAAGCGTTCCGTATCCATTATTCATTCGGAGAAATATGCTTTCGACGCCGTTATTATATTATATAGGTATGATGTATACCTTGCGGTCTGCAAAACCAAGAACAAAAAAAAAAAACTTTTCACCCTTGACATATTTGCGGAACCCCTTGAAAATACGTCGGCATAATCACACTTTCATTTTGTTACTTCAAATTTATTAGAAAACCGCGAACTTAACTTTTGGGGCAAGTAACATATTTTTACGAAGGAAAATGAGGTGAAAAATTCTTCCGTTGATTGATTAAAAAAAAAAAATTTCCAACCAGTGCTCAAATTTTTATTCTAACAAACTGCTGCCAGCCTTAATCCTGTTCAATCGTTCTTCCACCCAGGTCTTTAATCACACATATTTGAGCTGTGTGTTTATGTATCAGTAAAGATTTCATTTTCTCATCATATTTTGTCGTAAATTGATCGAATAATCAGTTCAAAATGAGATTCGGGTAAATAAGAATGAAGGAATTTGCAAGAAACGATCGTCAAAAATTGGAATCTCGAGTAATAAAAGTTTATCGATCATATCTTTGAAATTTTTATCTTGCGATTTCAAATTTCAACGACTTAAAAAATCATAGAATAATGCAATTTCACTGATGTTAAATGAAATTATTCTCCGTACCTTTTTCATCTCAATTTTCTAGTTAAATGTAACTTATACTCATAGATTAGTGCAGATTATTCTATTCGAAGGAAAATAATATTCCATCACGATTTTACCCCAAAGCTTTTTCAACCTGACTGTATATTCCCTTACATCCTTAAAAGACGGCGTTATTCTCGCACGCAGCGTCGTTAGCACGACGGCTTTTCCAAAGGGTGCAAAATAAGATGGGGCGGCTAGAACGTCGGTGGAAAATAGCGATCACAATATACAGGTATGCAATATCCGATGCGAGAAGAGCCGGAAGGACCGCCGTTTCCTGATCCCCGCCACGCTGCGGATGCTTCCATGGCATTTTGTACCCACCAGCTTGTCACCTACACATGCAGCCCCTGGCTGTAACGCAACACCGTTTACCCCCGCAAGCTTAAGCCACCCCCCGACCTTTATGCGTCTCACCATCCGGCGACCATCGTTTGCACGTTCGTTGGATGTGCTCTATCTTGCGAGGGCTCACCCTGTACATTCCACGTTCTGAAAGCCTTCGTTTCACGATGATCATCCGTACCTACCTACCGAGAGGAAACGGTGAAACTTGGCAGACTGTTTTACCGACTGCGCATGCGCGAAATAACCGAAATCCATTGGTGGGTGAGATCGCATCGCGGAAATATTGTCGCTTGCTGCGCAGGTTGGCCAACTTACTCGAACCGAAAAACAAAATGTATAAGTCTTCCGAGTTGAAGTTAAATTGTTTATCGCGACTCGTCCCAGTCATCGGTTATCGGTCGGTTAACAATAAAAGCCTGCAAAACCCTTCCGAATCACTGCGGCGAGTGATTGATATATGATGATTATCCTGAGAAACTTCGCATCGCTCACGTAACCTTCGTAAGCTAAGTTTGACAACTGAAGCTGAAGGTGGTCAGCCTGCATGAAAATCCTACAAACTTTGCGCATGCGCGGTCAGACGCTCACTTAGCTAAATTTCATCGTTTTCTTTCAGTATAAGTCATCTAAAGTGTGTGGTGTTGTGATGGACTACTTGATCACGAATCTATTTTCGAATTGAAACCACCTGTATAATCTGCTGTGGCAGCGACTTTTGGATTCCAGTGAAACCCCCCTGATGGTTTGTCAAATTAGAGAATATAGATAAGTAATGAAGAAAAAAAAAATTTGCCGTGCGTTTTTCAAATGCCCAGCGACACCTTTTAAAATTGAGCTAAAAATTTTTTCAAACGGGAGAATTTTTTTCTCAGTAAGTAGGTTCTTTCAAGACCACAGATTCGATAGGTTGGTTATTTTGGCTCACCCCGATGTACATGCTGAAATGAAAAAAAAAAAAAGAAAGAAAAAATGGTTCATTGACAAGCAAATAATTTGAATATTTAAATAAATAACAAAAATAAACGCTGAAGTTGTGTTCATATCACGTTAAACGGATGTCACATTATTACTTTCGCGTTAGTTTCTCCTACCACCGATCTATGCATATACTATAAATAACCGCGAGCCAATTAATTAACTGAGAGTTACCCGACGTACCGGAGGTTCGAAAATTAATCATCCAGGATGTTATTAACCCCGATACGAGAGCAATTACTCGGTTTTTTCCAACGAAGTGGCAGTCAGTGATTACTATGAACGGTAAATTCGTTCGTACCAATCCCGGCGATTCGTTTAATCGAGCTTGTCGGCTGTTTCGTTTCTAACCACTTCATATTCCGCGCTGTTGATCACGCCCGACCACCCCTTCGTCCTTCGACCATCTTTGCAGCGAATATCGCCAAGGTCCAAGTTCGACCCTTTGCTCTCTTCGTCTTGGACTTGGTCGTCATGGTCACCTGGCACTGGGTGCACACACCTATTAGATTAGACCACCGTTAGATTGTTAGAGAGCGTAGTCTGACTCCGGCCGGGTGTACCTGATACTTAAACTTCGCCGGCTTCACTCGGCGCTAACTTTCGCCAAGTTCTCCTATAGTTCAGCTACCCTTCTCTCCGCGTTTATACCTACGGGCAAAGAGAACTTTGAACTTTCTTCACCGGCTCTCTTGCTTTTGACACAACTCCGCAGAGCTACGTACGATCGTGATGAGCGTGTAGGAACATCGCTGCCTCCACCGCCGACCCGCTTCTATTTGATGTTTGATTCACCCTGAATTCACCCTCCGCTGTTATTTCCACCTAGCCGACTGGGACCCCAAATTGATAAACAATCCCTCCGACTGAAACCGTGTCAATTGCATATTCACGCCGAGTCTAATTCTGATTGGGAAAATTTTCGCTCCCCTGAACCCTTTACGCCAATCGACGACACCCACCCTCGGTGTAATCAGTATATCCTCTGATCTTTTTAGCCAGGTTATGGTTACAGCCATACCGAATTCCATACCGCCGGCGAATCGCGAATTCTTTGGAATACCGATTTTTTCTTGCCTCGGCATCTTCGCGAGCGGGGGAAAAAAAAAAACAACAAAAATTTAATTGGCTTGTCAATTTTTACCGGCTGCATATGATTAATTAATTTTTATCGACGCAAGCCAATTTCAATCAGCCAACTCTCGGCTTCGATCAATTATTCACTCGCTCTGAATAATTTTATTAACTTATTTAAAATATTGGTTTTGAATAATTAATTTAAAAAAAAGTCTGATTCGGTTTCGATACTTTTCCTCTACGCTTCCGTCTCTTCACCTTCTGTTACAGTGTCATGATTATTATACCGACGAAACATTACGAATTTTAAAACAGTTTAAGGTTAGACAGATTTCTACCGCAGGCCATTCGGCACAATTACTTTAAATACTTTCCCAATCTACAATCTCAGAGCCAGAAATAAGTTTTCTTCAAAAATGAAAAAGCTCTCTTTTAAAATAAAGCAAAATACGGTAACTCGTTGAAGCAAAGCGAGTCGCAGGTTAATTTAACCTGTGGAATTACTTGCAAGGTTCTAATTTGGCAAGAAATTTTTTTTGCGACAGCGGAGATTTCGAGAGTGGCAAGTTAACATGACCGAATGAAGAGAAGGCGGTATGATACGGGATGAAAGAATCCTGTCTGATTGTTTTTGAAATGAAGGAGATAAACGCAGAGAAGTAAAACGCGTACGTGCGTTCAGAGATTCGCTGTTTTCATTTCCTGATTCGAGAAGAAACCTAATGCATCCTTGATTCTTGATTCCTGACTCTTTATTCTTGATTCGCTTGATTCTCAGGGCGGCGTTTCGGTGAATCCTCGACGACAAGCAGACGCTTCGCCTCTTCTCGAGGAGAAAACTCCAATAACACGAATGGACTTTCAAGCAGGCATACATCAGCCCCTCCTCGCCCCGCCACAGGCATACCCACAGTGGCCGTGGTGAAAATATATGCGCAATCCTTACCACATTGATCAGGGACCTTGCTGGGGATGAAGGGAAAAAAAATATCTCAAGAATGCGCTTCATTCTCAGGGTGATACCCCTCATCCCGTCGAACCTCTTTGCGTGTCCGACGGCCGACTTTATACGGACAATATGCCGTGTAGGTATAAAAAATAGGGTGACGCTACTTCGATCCTTCTTTTTTTCAATCTACCCACCTCGAGTGGACATTTTTTTTTTTTTTTACCCGCCTCCTGATGCCGCGCGTCAAACTATTTTCACATATTCAAACAAATCGTCCTTTTCACCGTCAAGTCACAATGCCGGTACCAAAATTTGATACTTGGGTGTCATGACGTGTCGATGTGTTGAAGGGAAAGTAACAGGTTGTAGATTCGCCCTCGAAGAGCAGACGAACGGAAGGTACGGTCGTTTTTTAGCCTGTTTCAAATAAGGACTCAATATTTCATTAACCTCGTGAACACAGTGGCCAATGATGGTATGGTACTGTTTACATACGCCATAAACAAAATAACGTGACTAAGTGAGCCTTCAACGGAACTCGTATTGAGGGAGTGAAACGAGTCGTTCATCGATAGCAGTTACGGAGCTACTATATATATATATATATATGGATATACGAACTGCACTCGAGTCGGTCAGTACGAGGGAGTAACAGACCCAAGATGGTACCCATGTATGAAAAATGTCAGTCGCGGGAAAAATAACGAGGAAAAATACCGCTCGAGATGATGGCATTACACCGAACCTGCGAGAATACCTCGCTGGATGTGGAAAGGGAAGAGGGTTTGAAATATCCTCAGTGAGCCGAACCCTTTGCGGCGGGAATGAAAAGAAAAGGACAAAGTATTTAGAAAAAAAGAAAAAACATGCAAAAAAGGAGAAAAACACAAAGACACAGACGTACACACACACACACAGAGAGCGAAGGTAGTGAAGGAGATAAAGAAGCGAAGCAAGGAATTCCCAAGGGTGCCGAGCGAGTAAGATGAGATTTTTCCACTCCTTCTTGGAGATTCTCTCTAAGCGAACATATCGTCGCTCTTCTCTCCTCGCATACTTGGAGATTACAATAACGTATCAAATATACGTCTGTGACTTTGTACGAATGAATGGAATAACTTGGGTGAAAAATATAAGCCGACGTACTTTCGTAATTCGAAACCCTGTGACATGTGACCTCGTTTTTATCAACGTCAACTTTACAGATGAAAATTATGATGAGACCTCGTATGGATCGCTGAAATAATGCTGTGATTAATATACGGACTCTAGCTGATGTTTCTTGGATTTAAGTCACTACTTGGGAAAAGGGGATCGAAATTTTCACCGATAAAAAATTTTTGCCTGATCCAAGGTCGAGCCGTATTCTCTCTGCGTCTTCTACAAGCCGGACATTTTCCAATAGACGCTTCGATCGATTTACCGTTTCACGATTTTGGACGCCACGCGTGAAAAGACAAGCTTTCGCTCCCTTTTACTATCCCACGTAACTTCGCAACGGAGAAGAAATAGAAATTCCTCAAGAAAATTTCAATCATACTATCAAAAATTGAAGTTCTTCCATTAGAAGTTCAATTTTTTTTTTTTTTTTACACACACCCATTAATATCTCGCACTGTCCGTATTGCAAATCTTTCTTTTCCTCTCTCTTGATCTTTCGATCTGTGTTTAGCGGATTCTGAACGGTTTTATTTTTAGTATGTAACACCGGAACATATCTTGGATTAACTGTTCTAATTCAAAATCACGGTGACACGTCACGACTGTCAATTTGGAACATCCTTTTGTCCAACATTGCAAAATCCGGTGGACAGAATCCGGATTTGAACTGATTTCTTAGCCGCCTATCACTGAGCCAAACACTAAACTTATAACTGAATGCTACCATATTGTCAAAGTATTTGGATAATTACCAATTACATAGCGAATATAATCGCAAAACATCATCTTGGATCCCACTCGAGTTGGCTTTCGAAAATATCGCCGTACTCTGAGTGTCGTTTTTAGATTGCTCGATGATTTTGTAAACCGAATTAATAACAGGCGTGTAACCATTCTGATACTATTCAGCTCCAATCGCAAAGCATTCGACAGTTTCAATCACAAATTAATCTTCATCAAGCTTAAGCGTTGCTGCTTTCCAAAACGAGGCGGTCAAGTGTTTTCACTCGTGTTTGACTGTGCAGGATCTCTCGAATGATCCTTCCAAATTTCGTTGCAATCTTCCCGGGGTGCTCCAGGGCTCTGATCGTGGGCCGTTGGCCTTTCTTATACACCTTTGTAAACGGCATGGTTACCGAGCCTAACATTCCCCAATAACATGATATCCACTGATGACTTGCAGATGTACCTACACACCCCGCTAAGTGATATCCTTCGGGCCATTACCAAAGTAAATTGTTACGCGAAGGCTATCTTAGAGAGGGGCGTTAACTGAAGATTGAGACTTAAAGTCAAGTGTCTGAAAAAATGAAGCTGAAGGATGAATCACAGAGATGGATTCTCCCTCGAAGCGAAAGAAATTCCGATCCGTGCTCTGATTCACACATTGACTTTGTTAACATTGATTATATCACCGGTTACCTTGGTCTCAAGCTTTAATTCAGATCAGTCAAAAACGTTGTAGAAATTGTTTTGACTTAAAAACGAGGCCTCACCGTTAAATGAATCTGAAATGTCTCTCATCGTCGGCTGTTAACTTTCCATTAATATCTTCTTCGCGCAGTTCTCTATCGAATCCTTGAAACTTTCTTCTTTTGTAGGTTCTCCCTACAACGTCGTAGCCGACAATAACATCAAGGCGATTTTCCTTCTCCCGTATAATACAAACGTAGATTATAATATACCGCTAAATCAACGAAGAAAAGCGCCTCGTTTCGCGTGTCATTTACATGTGAATATGTCGCAAGCTCGTTCAGACCTCGCTTCTGATACTCGAGCAAAAACTGATATTCACATAATCTTTGAAGAGACGGTAGAGAACGGGTGAAAACACGGATTTAACGAAGAAACAATGCTGCTTAACGGGTTTGAGTCTTACATTATTCCGAGAACATCACGCCTCCGTAAAAAATTTGATAACACCGTGAATCCGAGACCAATTGAAGTTTACTTCATGATGAAGGAAACGAACATATTTACAACTAAATGGACCGTCAGCTTGTGCCGAAACGATAAAGAAACGCCCGGAAGCTGCGTCTCTTTGGTGTATCTGCATAACTTTCGTATATTACACATACATGCACACTCATCTGTGTCACTGACGTGTTTTATTACACGTGTGTAATAATGGGCGAAGAAGAGGCGCGGGGAACTTTTATACGAACACAGAAATATGTGCAGGTACGTGGTGTACATCGGCACCGGAAGCACTACCGGATATAACAAGGAATCGCGAGAGCTTGGTGCGCGCAACGATGAGAGAACCAAGCAGAACTCGCCAGCTGACAAAGAAACTCCACAAGCAGAACTATAAAACATCAGTGAAGTCTGGCTGGGAAGAGTTGAAATAAAATGAAGAAGTGAAAATAAAATTACAAAAAAAAAAATAAAAAAAAAAAAATAAATAAATAAAAGAAGAAAGTTCGAAGAAGCAGCAGCTTGCAACGTGCGAGATATTCTAACCGTGTGACGATTCGTTCCTGACTGTCTAAGAAATTTTATTTCACCGATGCGACGGACTATACGTATCTCTCTATCTCTCGAATATTTCTCTACGAAATTTTGAAGCATTAAAGTTATTACGTTAAAGAAATAAAACCTTGTGAGAGAAAAAAAAAAAACATTTGATCGAAAAAGGAACTGACGAGAATTGTGATCAAAAATATTTTTCGGTTAGACCGATCGAATAAATTGCCGAGATTGAATTATTTCTATACCTTGTGGATCGTTAGGAATCGAGGTAAAGAAAAATGCGAAAGAAAATTTCCAGTCGTATTTGAAATATAAAATTAACTTCGACAAATCCTGTCGTGTTTTCGTAATTTGCATTCCGTTGGGCGTCTAAAATCGTATTAGTTTTTTTTTTATTTTTAGATTTTTCGGGGGATATTTTCTCATTTCAAAAACGTTCGAGGTTTTTTCTAATATTTTTTATTTTAAAAATTTTCATTACAATGAATTTTCGAGTACGAAATCAAAATTCTTTGACGTTTTATTCGATGTTTACTATTTTCGAACATTTTCCAAGTCGAGACAAGAATTTTATAAACCCCTTGTCGTGGTGACAAATTTTTGTTCTTAATTTTATTATAAAGTTTGGCAAAAAACTGTAGTTAATCAATATTCGTAATTGTCCGGAAAAGGTCGTCCTCTGTGATACCAACGAATAAAGTAATTAATAATTACGTTCCGAACGAAATGAAATGCAACCCAACAGCAAACGTAACTGTATTATTTTTTAATTTCCACCGTAATGTAAACTTGAAAAACTCTCACAGGGTTGAATGAATTAATTAAAAAATGGAATAAAAATCGTGAAAAACGAAAGGCGAGCAAGTATGAAAGGTGTCATTTTCTCAAAGCATCGAAACTACGCAACGTACTCGTCCTAAATCCATTGTACTTGGAATTGAAGCGATAGCTCAATATATTCACGAGCCATTAATAATATGGCATGCAGTTGAATTAGCCAAGGTTCCATAGAAAGCGTAATTCATGCGACGTGGACGGGGCAAATAATTTGTGATGCATCGTCTTTGCCCAAGGATTGGCCGGGTAATCCGAAACTGTAATAACAACAGTGCATCCACTGTGGCTCGATCGCCTATCTCAATCCCGATGGTGTCACGTGAAATATACAACCTTCGATATTACTTCGATTTTATCTACGCCTCTAGTCGTCCCGAGCTACTGTTCAACCTACGACCAGAAGTATGATACGAACATGGCCGTAAAACATAAAAACGTTCAACACGAGGTTTTCTTTTTATCGATGGTTGAAAAAATTGCTTTTTGTCTTTTGCGAGGACGGTGAGAAAATTATTCTTATTTTAGTCTCTGTTTCGCGGTTATACATGAAATGGTGAGTTTTTCACTTCCAACTACGATGAGAGTAACGAAAAATATTAATTTGAAGTTGCGGATACTCGTGATGAAAAATGACAAGCATGTTACACCGCTGAAAGAATTTTTTTTTGAATTTGTGCCCGGGTTGAGGTAATTATTTTTTTATTTGCCTTGCGTCAAAACAATGGACGAATATATACACCTCCCTTTAATTTTGCTTTTGTAGTCTTGGGAGAAATAATGTCGATTCAATAATTTTCTCATTATTGTAGGTTAAACGAGTTTAAACGGATGAAAATTACTATTTTTCGAAAAATTTTGACTTTGCTGGAAGGAGAATGCTGTTTGAAGATTGAAAAAAATCTGATTTCAATTATTCGGCTAATAAAAAACCGAAACAATATTGCTTTTGAATGAAAGTGATTCAAATGCGAAACTGAAGTTTGTTCAATTGATATTTACAACAAATGTTTGAGAAAATAGGTAGTTTTTCTTAAACACCGAAATCAAACTTTGTACCTAATAAAATAATTTTTTCTTTCATCAGTTACGTCGAAGAGATCAAAATTTGACGTCTGGAAATAGTCTTAAAAAAAAATAAAAAATTGAATAGTTAGTACAAGCAATTATCGGTAATTTTTCACGCGCACGGTTTTTTTTTCTTACTTTTGTCCATAACTTATAGACGAGGCTCGACGACAGATACATAATTACATGCGTATAAATGTGAGGTGGAATAATATTGTGGCGAACCGTTCGCGATTAAGGTGTAAGGTAAATTGACGCGGATTTACACGGTGGCGACATTTTCGTATAATTCACTCCGGCCGAAACACGTCGACGATCTGAATTATTTAGAGACGTTCGTTCCGTCGTTGTACCTATTTCGCGTTTAGTACGCATTATTATGTAACCTACCTTAGGACACCGAGTAGTCAAATTTCCATTGCAACAAACACGATGTTATATATATACGGCGAAGCCCTGCCTTGTAAAATCATTGAAATGAATCGACGTAAACGAATATGCTGTACGTTTGGACTTGGGACCCAAGCTGTTTTTTTATTTTCTTTATTTTTATCCGCTTGTTTTACTAAAGCTGCCGTGGCCAAATTCAACACCTTTCCTTTATTTGACTACGTTGAGAATTCAGCAAATTTGTACAATCGTTAAAATTATAAGAGAGAAATATCGATACGGCAAACAAGAGCTTAGATATTGCTTTTTTATTTCAAACCTGTATATTTGTCCGAATATACTTTTTGCAAATTCACTGCGAATTTTTTTTTTTTTTTTTTCTAACGAAAGTAAGGGTGTTATTTAAAAAAAAAAAAAAAAAAATGTACGATAAAACAAAGTGTCTTGGTGAAACGGTAGAAAACCAATTTATGGATATTAAACAACTCGAAAATGACGACATAAAAATTTAACTTTCACAAAGCTCTATAGTTTATAATTGAAGTATTTTTCATTGATAAGTTTCTTGAAAGATCATCGAATCTCAGTGAAATCTGTGAATTTTGTAAATCGTCGATGTGCCGGTGTATCTTAGTTATAACAATTAGCATAGCTGGGGTAAGAAATTAATTTTGAAATGTTTGTGAAATTCAACGTCGACAAAACACTCGATACTTCTGCCTCTGATTATGTTTATGTTTATTATCGTTTTTATTATCATTTTTATATTCTTTCCCAAGACGAAGGAAGATTGCCTCCCCGGGGGGTGCAGCGAATTTCTGAGTTTAATCCTGTTAACTCACCTCGTAAACGGCACCCAGAGGCATGACGAGACACGCCACCATAAGGTCCGCCACTGCGAGGCTGACGATAAGATAGTTTGCAACCGACTGAAGATTCTTCTCGAGAAATATGGCGGCGATAACGAAGACATTGCCTGAAACAGATGGCAGAATATTCGCCTATGTATTTCGATATGACGTAACGTGTGTATTTTGCATGGTGTGTAAAGATATTGTGTAAAATGTAACTTAGATTTACGCGCTTTGAGTAAACGTTTAACGAAACGTGGTTTCGAATGGTCGGTAACACGACGGGTCAAAGTTTTGGATTGAGAAATTCCCAAAATTCAAGTTTCGATAGAGCAAAGTTTCAAGCTTGTTGCAATCATCAACATCACAATTACGGTACAATGAATGTAACGACTGTGGGGCGGGGTTGAAATTTTCAATTTGAAACGTTTCGAAAGCGCCGAATGACGAATTCTCTTGTAGCGAAACTTGAAGTAAAGAAACCAAACTTTGACGAAACGGTAAAGTTGCGAATGGTCCGAAACCCGGCGCTCAAACTTCCAAAAGCGCAAAATTCCGAAAAGGCTTAACTTCGAAAAGTCAAAGTTCCGAAAGTGCGAAAGTGAGATAAATTTAAAATCTGAATTTCAGTTCTGTGGATTTCTCGCTTGGTGAAATTTCACCGCTTTGATCTTTCTTCGTTTTGGATTTTCGATATTTTTATTTTCGAAATTCTGGTCATCCTGATTTTCGGTTTTTCTGATTTTTCACACCCACTCGTTGAGTAAACTACGCTGTGCGAGTATGTTTTAACTTTCGGAACTTTGCTCGGTCGGAACTTTACTTTTCTAAACTTCGTTCTATCGTAACTTGAATTTTCGGGATCTTACATTTCGGAACTTTGAAACGTCGGATTTCCGATCATTTTACAAACAAAAATAAAAGCTTTATTTCATTGGTCGAAGTTTCGCTACGAAATAATTCAAAATTGAGCGTTTTCGAAACTTTTCAAAATCGGAACTTCAACCCCGCCCCAGCCGAGTCACGTATTTTGTCATTGTTTTACTGTATAAAGTTTAAGTATTGCTACAATTTAGAATCACTAAATTCGCAGTGATAAAGTCACTTGTTTTGGAATCAATCGAATCAGCAAGCTTACTCTCATAACCATTAATAACCTTTGTCCATAAGTCGTGTTTCAAATAAGATGTGAATGTGGATGTTTAATTTTTTTTTTTTCACTTTTTACAATTCAATTGATCTTTTCTGAGATAGTTTGAATAAACATATTTGAACATTTTTCGCATAACTTGTGTCCCTTATTCATTGAATCGTTTGATTTCTCTGTATTTATCTAAATGTCCATAAATTGAGTTTAAGATTTGTATATTTAAAATGCGAACCCCAGAAAGTATCGTCACAGCTAAGTACCATAATACTAAATTTTTCAACCGATATAGATAAGATAAATTACGCCTGTAAGGGATAAAGATAAAGATACTCGGCAAGCTTTTTAAAACAAGGCATGTCTGGAGGATGACAGGAATTTTTCAAAAAAATTTCTTCACATCCATCCCGAAAATCAATTCCATAAACGTCGCCATAGGTACGTTTATTATCACATCATATGTAACTCGCTGTATGTTATATATGTATATATATATATATGCATACCGACTCGTTATCGTATTCTGTTATATCTTTCTACAAAGAGATTGTTCCGCTTCACCCTCGCTGCACATCGAAAGATTGCCTACGGGTGAAATCCAATTTCATTCAAAAATATATACTTTTCTGACGTAGCTTTCTACGCTTGAATCAAGTATCGTTACATCCATTATGTATATTTGACGGTATATTAACGTCATTAGAAATTCATTTCAAAAGATTCGCCGCATGCGTACAGCTCTATTTATAAATGTATATATAATTCGTATAGTAGTAGAGAATTAGAAAATCGAGCTGATCCGCGTTAAAATTGGCCAAACGGTGCAATTTTGGGATTTGAAAAAAAAAGCAACAATATAATTCTGTCTGTTCGTGAAGTTGTTTCATTACAATCAGACATAATTTTTCTCCACTTGATCAATTTACGCTGTGATTTCAACGTTTGTCATGAAAGGTCGGATATAATCATAATAATTATTATTGCTGCTATTATTACTATTTTTTTACACTGGAGTACATTTTTACCACCCACGTGTCGAGTATAATCTTGATCACGTTTTAGCTGAACTAAAAATTTATCTCACTGTTACACATATCTGAAATAATCTGCATTATGACGATATTCCTGAGGAACGACATTTTTAGACCATTTATTACCGAAAAATACACACGTGTTTTCGGATTCCGTTAAACAACGGCTCGTTTTATTTGTGGAAAAATTCTCCAAAAATCGTCCGAGTCAGATTTTGGCTAATGATAATGTATTTGCGTGTCGCTAAATTACAAGATTCACCGTCGATAAATTAAAAAGATTTTACAATTCTGATTTATTCTACCAATCACCAAGTAACCGAAGAGAAAATTTTTCTCCGAACTATTTGCAATTATTCTATTAATTTAGATACTTCATCAAATTTCGTCACATTCGATTCGAATCTTGCGATACCCGCTGGACTAAACTAGACGGTTTTGAAAAAATGAAAAACCTGTACGAAGCGCGATCCATAAATGGTATAGATTTTTTTTTACAGCCTTGAAAATTGCGTTGTATATCATCAACGTTGCGGGAGATTTGCAATGACGTGGTAAAAGGGAGAAAATGGTCAGGGTGACAGGGATTGAAGCAATTCCATGGGATTGAAGAGATTAAACAACGCACCTCCGGCTCCGCATGCAGGCTAATCTTGGTTTTATTAGTTTCCTTTCATTCGGTTCGACACGTGGGGCACAGCTTTGCTTTTGGGAATTATTCCGCACCCCCTGCGGTGCAGGTACGTAGATACGTGTGAGTGAAATGTTGAAAGGTAAAACGTTGCAGCGATATCAGCAGAAATTCCCGCCGGCTTATAACGAGGAAAATGTGAATAAATAAATCAAAAAAAAAAAAAAAAAAAAAAAAGAAAATGTAAAAATAAATAACACCCGAACGAAATCGATTCGAATACATCACTTTGTTAGATTAGACTCGTTCGGGTGAATTTAACATTTTTCATCCGACGGTCAACCGGCGGGCATTGTAAATACCAGGATGCACTGATCGACCTGATCGCGACATGCGGCTTGTCCAAAGAGTTCCGATCGAATTACCCAACCCAACCCAACCGAATGATTGGTAGCTCAAATGGAACCAGTTCAGCACTGCAGGGTAATTTCAATGCACGTACGATTGCAATATATTATTTCGTCCGTTCTATTTACATTACATATATTTATAGGGAATATTCCGTGTCAAATCGACACCAAAGATTTTCCCTCAACATTTTCGATTCGCTTGCACGATTTTTCATACGATTTTACGGATTCAAAAAAGGTCTACGGAATTTTTTCAAATTTTTCCCTCCAGCCTTTAATTTTCTATGATTAATCAATTAAATACAAAAGTGGCATTATTTTTTTTTTTAATCTCTTTTACGGTCTCAAAGTAACGCTCCTGAATTTTTTCAGATATTTCCCTCCAATCGTTAATTTTCTATGATTATTCAAATCCGTTTAGATATTGCCATTTTTTTTAAATTTCAAAAATCTTATTTTTCATTCCCATCATTCTGACACCCGTTCCACGATGGGACTATTTTTTCTTTCATCTTCTTTCGGCACTTTTAACGTTTTGAACAAACGAAACACCATGTTCCAATGTTTCGAAAATTCTCAAAATCTTTGTACGCAAGGAGGCGCACGATTTTTTAGAATTTTTCGAGAATTTTCCAAACGTTGAAACATGGGACGGGTGTCAGAATGATCGGGATGAAAAATAACATTTTTGAGATTTTTAAAAAATGCCAATTTTCAAACGGGTTTGAATAATCGTAGAAAATTAACGTTTGGGGGGAAAAAAAAACTGAAAAAATTCAGGAGTTCTTTTTTGATACCGTAAAATCGTATGAAAAATCGCGAAGCGAATCGAAAATGGTGTGGGAGAATAATTGGTCGAGGTGACATGGAATTCCCCATATATATAGGCAACATTTGAATACGAAACGCACGTGAAATTCTTGTAAATTTATATGCGGATACACGCGTGCAGCCGAACGTGCTAATTTGCACAGTGGTTACCCATCGGCACGCGATCTGATATATTTATTACAGTTTGTGTATCGTCAGTTTATATTTCCCAACGGCTAGCTAATTATAGGAAAAGCGATCGCAGCGTTGTTTTTTTTTTTTTATTTTTTTGTTTTTCTTCCTCATTTTCATTTGCAAGTATCTGTATAATCAATCATCTTGCGTAACGATTATTTGCGAAGGTATATCAATATGAATGTTTGTTACAAAGAAACTTTGAATGCATGTTTTCTGATCGTTTTTAAAACAAACTCCTTGAATTTAGCTCGTTTTTTCACGCGGATTTATTGCTACTAAAGAATTGATATTCGAACCGATGATAATTGCAATTCTTCACAGTATCAGTTTTCTATCGTTTTCTTTATGCTGAATTGAAAATCCTTTAAATCTTTGAGTCGTAAGTAAGTGAGTATTTCTACCAGCTATTTCATATCCATTTTTTGTACATTCAGAGAACTTTTCAACATATCTTCTCGCTCTTTTCTGCTATTTCTGATAATATACTAGTGGGTTTTTAATACTTGAGATTAGTCATTGCAATATAACGTAAATTATTGTTCTAAGAAACAAATTGACTGAAAAATATCGTGAAAATTGAAGGGATAATTGATTTTCGAAAAAGTTACCCCTCTACACGTATACATGTTTTACATAAATTATAAGTTTTCCGGGTCGCTGATTACGAATCTGTAATCGGATTTCGAAAATTCAAGATCGCGGGTCAAATATGTCGGCGCGAAAATTTCAAATTCCATAGAATCAGGAGAAAAAATTCTGTCCGGGAGTTTTTGGGGTCACTGATGACGAATCTGAAATAAGATTTCGAAAATTCAATACGGCGAATGTAATCAACGACTCTGAAAATTTCTGCACAGAGTTTCTTGATCGGATTTAATTGAATTTCAAATTTTCCTCCGCCATATTGGATCCACCGCCTTGATTTTTTAAAATCTGATTCGAGATTCGTAATCACCGCAGATGTTAAATATCACAGACTACTATGTTCTCATGAAAATTGCCTCGGCACAATAACGTTTAACTCAAAGGAATAAACTCCATGAAATTCCGTTTCTGATATGGCGTAATTTCCGGTAAAAACAAAAAAAAAAATTCGTAACAGCATCTTATCCAGTCGCACTTCGTGTCAATTTGATGAAATCGGCACAGTTTCACCAAACGACAGAAGTTATACATCCGGAAAAAATTCTTTCGTATTTTTTACCGCTGTACGTCGATCGGTGAATACGAAAAATCCTTTCTTCGTGTTCGATACGCGGCTGATCCGACGAAATCTCTCCGTCCCGAGCGCATGTCGGCATATGTCGTGCAAGTGACGTTGGTAGAGCCTGCAAAGTTACACGGGTCGGTTATAACTTGGATATTCTAGGTCTGTGGGCAGCATGCTTTGGAGATAAACCGAGTATCGTGTCCCGTCAGATGCAGCATATACCACAGCTAACAGGATGGCTGGCTGGTTGGTAACCGTATAGGCACCTATGTAACCGTATATAATGTGTGGGTACAGCCATCAGTGCGGTGTCTGTATCAACGTTGCATGAAGAGGTATCGTCTTGGACGTGAAGCCGTTACGGCGGCTCGGGAAATGTCACAATGACACTTGCGAGGATGAAACTTGAATTTGGGAAATTTTGGCGCTGTTGCAAAAAGGCCTCGATACCTAAATTTGACTTTTTGGTTTAAAGTGGATCGATGAAAATCTCCCCAAAAGCACAGATCTCTGAAGTTTGCTTTGAATTTTATTTAAAATATGCTCGGTTGGGTGGTTTTTCACCAGCTTTTAGTCTTGTAAAGTAGACCGGTGTCAGTTGTAAGAGGGTGAGAGTGTGAGAGTCCGCCATATTGCGGATAAAATGTGAACCAATTTGGACATTTTCAAGGAGTTACTTATCCTGCTTTTGTTCGCTAACGTTTTGCAGAATTTATGCAAATTTTACTTGTGATCGGGTGGAGTTCAAGTTGCGAATTTTAAAAGTTTCGAAAGCGCCACTAATTTCGAATTATTTGGTCGCGAAACTTTAAGTGAAAATATCAAACTTTTACAAAACAACGAAGTTTCGAATGATCGAAAACCAGAAGGTTTAAAGTTCCGAATTGTAAGATTCCGAAAAGTGAAGTTCCGGCAAAATTAAAGTTCAAAAGTTAAAACATACTCACGTAGCGCAGTTTACTCGACGAGTGGGTATAAAAAATGAGAAAATCAGAACGACTAGGATCCCCAACGTGAAAATATCGAAAATCCAAAACAAAGTAAGATCAAAGTAGTGAAATTTCACCAAGCCCGAAATTCACATTTCAGAGCTGAATTGCCCAACTCTAATTTTGATTCCTACTTTTTGATATTGTTTTTCCACCTATAAAGCTCCTGAATTTTTTTTCCGAACCTTGGAACTGCGCAGTTATTTTGTTCGTTCTAAAAATTTTTTCACAAATATTCTGTACTTCGCGAGGATAGTTTTGAACAGTCAGTTTGAAACCGACTACGATTCGGTTTCAGGGACGTGAAACGATTATTGTACACATGAATTAATTTTTTTTAAATTTTTTTCTCTTGTACTTGTGTCATTCATTACTTCATGTACTACATAATTTCGCAAACTTTAGATATATTGATGATTTTTGAATAGTACTCTCGAAAAATGTATAAGATTTCGTCGAAGTGATTCTCAAACTTTCTCTACTCAAAGAGTAACATAACTCAAAAACCGAACAATATTTCAGTTTTACCACATAACCTGTTTCAAATATTTTTCTACCAATGAAACGATAAAGGTTGCTCTAACATTTTCTCATTTTCGTATTCAAGCATTTATTCTTCTTCGTACGGTAATAAAAAAAAAATGTGGGAAATTTATGTGAACGTGGTTTAGCCTTTTTATACTGCAAGGACTAGCATATTTCCAAGGGATGGTGGACATAAATAAATTCGGATTTACACTGACGTGAATTAGTCAGATTTGAAGGAAAGCTTACAATTACGCGTCTGAATGTGACTGACTGTACTTCGCGTAGTATTTTCGCCAAGGTCGCGAATTTCTTCGAAGGTTCTAAACGGTCTCGGCATATTTCAAATGCCTTTATCATTATCCTCGTCCCTCTTTACGCCCCTTCAATATCCGGGTAAAAGCTCATATGGATCATTCAATGGCAACCACTTTCGAATTTCCGACAGACAAATAATATGTTGCTGCTAACGCAACGTTACAACATTTTTCTTCTTTTTTTTTTCAAAACAATCCAATTCACAAAACTAATAAAAGAGTCTGAAGATTTGAAGATTTGATATAATATTACGAAGCAAAATCGATTCATTTTACTACATCAACTAAATTTTTCTTTATTCAACTAACAATAAATAATTTTTCATTTCACACTTATATGCAAATATTTCTTTTCGTTCGAATGAGATTCAGTTGAAAGTCGACCGTTTCATTAAATCAAACGAACTCAAGTCAGCTAAAATTTTTCTTCGGCGTTGAATTTGATCGCGAAAACGACATTTTAATTTTTTAATCTTGTAGTCGTCATAATTTACGTATCATTAATTTTCAGGTACAATTTCGAAAGTGAATTTTTTCCGTAAGGAACAAGAAGAACAGAAATGCTTTCATCGCTCACGCAAATTTCAGATAACGTACGAAAAAATAAATTGGAATTTTTGCGGTTTCGGTATCACCAATCGAATAATTTTCTTCTTTTATCGCTGAATCAGACGCGAATCAGCCACTCGAAACGACGATAATTCGTCCGGCTGTATAGAAGAAACCAAACACGCAGACAGAAAATCGCCCCAGGCATTTTCACATATATACAATAAATGTATATGTAAGTATATATAGATATAAGGTATAATATGGACTGAAGTAAGAAATTGCGTGACAAGGTAAAGTAACGCATAAGAGCAAAGCGATTGGAGAAACGTATAAAAGAAAATTACCCCTCTAACCGAAGGCTAATGGTACACCTATGATAGCCGAGCACTCAATCCGATGAGAGGTTCCTATGTATACATACATACGCAACTATCATTGAGAACATCTTCACCCAGAAAGTATACCGCGCACGTTGCATCGGCAGTAACAATGAGCGAAAAGCTGGTAAGTGGAAAAAAGCGAATCAATTGAAGTGTCGAAAAGTGAAAATATGGACTAAATATCAAAATATGGAATCACAAGCAGAAAAAAATCGATTTGCTCAAAGTGGAAGTTGAACATCGTGACTTGAATACGTAATTATTTTTCTGTTATAAACCATTGTTATTATATTGTTAATATTCTGGCTTTTACAATCTCAATTATCAGATATATAATATTCGATTGAATTAACTGGTAAATTTTTCACTTTCTCGTGAGTTGATCAGTTGAATTATTAATTACCCCAATCCCAAACAATAATGTTATGTGTTATTGTTTAGATTTGGCATATTATGATTTCATTTTTCATTAAAAAAAATCCGTCCAATCTTCAATTTTCAGTTACCGAATGGATTTTGTCAACTATCATTGTACGTGATGATTTTTTGTTCCAATGTACCTATTTTTCACTGTTATCGAATCCGGTTTATCGCTCCTGCGATCACGCCACCTTTTTAACATGTGACTTTTTTTCGTTAAAAGTGCATTCAAAGCTGTTTTAAATCGAGTCTAACCTTCGGGTTGAAACGAACTTTGAAAAATCTTACTCCGTGCATTAATGTCGACAAAAATTTCGCACAGCCGATCACATAATCGACGATTTAGAATTACGAGGCATGTGAAGATATTCGGAAGCTGCTATTAATTCATCGCAGTATAAAATTCCTGAAAGTTCCGCCAGGAATCTCTTTGAAGATGCCAAATATTTATATAATCGTAAAATTCTTGTCAAAAATCACGTACAATATTATAACGCACTGCCTTCTTTTATCTTCCCGTCAAATTTGTTTCATCCGAGGTAAACGGGCATCCCTTTCTTTTCCTGCATCAAGGGGATATAATATATATAAATACGCCCAGTGTGAAACAACGTGCGGATTTTCTACTCAGCGTTATCAAACGTCAAATTCAGGTCCAGTTGGTCGGGAATTTTACGTTTAATCCTATTTTTTTCTTCTTCGTCTCATCCTTCTTTAATTTTACAATTTACTGTAGAAAATTTCTTGACAGATACGAAAACTACATGGTTTCAAATAACACACCCTACGATGCTCTTCAGCTGTGCAGTTCATCTTCTCCCTCTCGAATATCCGATGAAAACGGTCACCTTTTTCCCGATTGTTATTTCCATTATTTTTTAACGTGAATTTTGAACACATGCTCCATTTCCAGCTCCGATCACGCGTTAATAATACTACTCAACTCGTTCGGCCCGCTATAACCGATCAGTGGAAATAAATGAAACGGACGTACGTTTGGCCGCGGTGATTCTGACAATCACAGGTTCAACTTTTTCCACGAGTCGGTTACGTTGGCAATGCAAAATCAGACCGCAGCGCCACCGCCGGTCGGTTGCGGACCAAGCTCAGTCTCTGTAAACGTAACATAACCCATGAACGTCGAATTTGGTACTTTTGTGTTAGATTCGACGATCATGTGTTGTATTATATTTCGTACTATCAAATTTTGTGTTCTTAGGTTAGATTCGACGGCCATGGGTTATATTATTTTTCTTACTTTCAAATTTTGTAGTTTTAGGTTAGAATCGACGGTCATGGGTTATATTATATTTCGGACTATCAAACTTCGTGTTTGTAGATCAAATTCAACGATCATAGGTTACGTTATGTTTCTTATCGTCAAATGTCATATTTTTAGGTTAGATTCAACGATTATTGATTATATTATGTTTCGGACTGTCAAATTCGACCGTCATGGGTTACATTGTATTTCGTACTGTCAAACTTCGTGTTTGTAGATCAAATTCAACGATCATAGGTTACGTTATGTTTTTTATCGTCAAATCTCATATTTTCAGGTCAGATTCGACGGTTATGGATTATGTTATGTTCACAAAGATTGAGCTAGTTCCTCGACCGGCCGGCGGTGGCGCTGCGGTCTGATTCTGCATTGCCAACCTAACCGACTCCTCGAAAAAATGATTCTTCTCAGAATCGTTGTAGCCAAGTATACCGACAAGTTTACCGACCTTTACATGGATAAAAGTTTCTCAATTATTCATTCGTGGTGCAATTTTCGTCGTTACTCACCGATGACAGTCGTCAAGATCATCAGGCCCAAAACGACGGCCGTAAATATCGCCGCGAGATTACTGGCTGCATTCTCCGTCGACGTGGTCGAAGCGTTGCCGTCGGTGCTAAGATTGCTCTCCATGATCGTTGCTTTGCAGCATCCGGTCGAAGGTTGGATCACTCGCTTCCTTCTGCAATTGTCGCTATTTTCTTTCGGCCGTCATTGCGATTTTCTTCTTTCTTGTCCAATTCGCCCCTCTTATATTGTTCCGAAAATTTCGCCTTGACCTCGTCCTCTTTCTCGTAGTTTGATCGCGTTATCCCAGCACCAAATCGTCGAAATTGATGGTCTGCAGCAGGTCCCTCTGGTGCCGACAGGAACTGACAAACTGCCAACCTGCAACGTCATTTTTTAGTTTACAATATGAGTGAGACATGTGGCGTCCTTGCGTTGCCTTTGTAACAATGATAAAAACGGAAAGGAAGAAAAACGGAAAAGAGAAGAGAAGCTGCTACGATTCATAAAGGCTGCGATGCTGTTCAATTTCAGCAGGAATTAAAAGTAAATAGCAAGAAGGGAATCCAATATCAAGAGGTCGCTTCCAGAACGCAGAATTTTCTCGTTTAATAATGAAATTCGTTGATATTTTAATAAAAACGACTTTTTTGTTTCTGCAATGACTAAAAAACACGCAACTAAAAATTCTTTCTCAGGAAATTTAGATTATGGTATTACGAGAAAAATATCAAATCTACTCGATGTTTCGTAAAAACTGTTAAATCGGTCACGTAACCTCGAAACACCTCGTGTATTGTCGTCATAAAATTGAGGAGCACGTGACTGGAATATATTTATTTGTGCAGAGGTCCTGTGAATATATGCGGTATAAACAGACAAACCCCCGAACGAAATTAATATTTGACACAAGAAAACGCTGACACTACGAGATCCGACAGACGATAAGAGACTTTTAATGATACCGCAAATTCAAAACACCGTCAGCTGGTTATTATAACGAGAATTATCCGCATGCAATGGGAACCGATGGACGTATCAAGACTAATTACGTGTATGCAGGGAAGTTTGGAAAATACTGGTATACACATTTCATATTTTCGGACGTAAATCACGCACCATTTAAATATTTATTATGATTTTTCACCGATTAGGATTGAGTTCCAAATCCAACGAATTCGAATATGCTCATTTGACGTACAGATATTGACGATTTCGGAATGAAATATCGTCAAGTAGAAAATTATAGGCTCGTGTAAGAAACATTTTTCCTTGATTTCTCGATAGCATTTCACGCGATTCTAAATATTCTAAAAAACAACACATTGTGTCCCTATAAAATTGTTTTCCTATAGAATGTGCCGATCACCCTTATTTATTACACATACAATCCACATTCAGATAACAGCAAGAATAATTTTTATGTTTATTTTTTTCTTTTTCGATAAGGAAAGAGAAATTGATCGCTAATTCTATAGTACAAACAATACGATAAGTTCCGAGCTCCGTACGTTCGATTAGTAGTAAAACTGGGTAACTACGTGTATTTTCGATTCGACATTAAAATTATAAAAGTATACAGTTGCTCTGATTTTAAAAATGAAAATAACGAAATCAAAGTTTCTGTTGCATGCATAATTTGACACTGGTTTTTAGAAGAAGAGAATTTTTTCTTTTCGTTCTCGTTTCCGGCTCGTTGAATCGTGTTTCCGCAATGAAATATCTTTCCGCGTACCCAGGCGAAACTGCAGCGATTCCCGATAATACCTAGGCAAAACGGCAAGGCTGCGGAAAATCGTTGAACAAGAGCTGGCAGCTGGAGAAACGATAAATTTTTACGATCAACATTTTTTACCCGCACTGCAGCGAGTCGTGTATCAGACCTATACCAATCGCTACCACTTTTCATAAGGTTATACAACGTAGATATGTTATTTCTGATCGGGGGATAAAATACAGAATCACTGAATGCAAAGCAACGTCACGCAAATGATAGGCAGTAAATTCAGACCTGAAGTTTGCAGAAAAATCGAGTGAAAAATGGGAAAATTCTCCTGATGGTAAAAACAAATGAACGAACATATTTGTCAATGTACAGAATTGTTCATCGAATCAGCGTAAGGTGTGAAAGTGTTAAATGCCTTTCACTGTTAATGACTTAAGTTTATAATTGCATGAAAAATTCACTTCGATGCACAAGAATGGAAAAATAACTTTATGTCACTTTGTTTCTCGCATCAACTATAGTTTTAGTTTTAAACTAATGAAAGTAGTTATTTTTAATATTTACATATGTATATATTGCGATAACGAGTACTCAGTTATTGCACGAAATGAAAATCAGTAATAAAAAATGTTGTTTTCTGCCGATTAATAATATGGTATAATTTTCTCCACCGACCCGTAAACTTCCAGAACAGATGGATATAATTTGGAGAACAGCTGCGATTATCGAAAAATTAATTTCCGCTCTCGCGATATTTTCTTACCCGTAGTATATGATTGTGTGTGTGTGTGTCTGCTCCCGTTTCTCCTGACGCGTAATTAGGTAATGAGCAGCAGCTCTGTAGAATTTCCGGAGGCACGTTTTCACGACTGTAAAATATTTACGATCGTTTACTTGTGTTATCGCCATAATTTAAGAAATAGAATAATAAACTGAACTAATGAGTATCGAAGCGCGAGTGCGTAATATTGAACTAATTACACCATCGGGTCGTTAAAAATTGTACAACGAATAAATTTCAAGTTTCAAGTTAATCGGGGGACGAGTAAAAGAAATTCAAAAAAAGCACACGTAATGCTCTCTCTGTCTCTCTCTCTCTCTCTCTCTCTCTCTATCTTCCTCTCTCTCTTTCGGGCTTTTGAATAGCATTATGCGCCTGGATACGTGAGGTAAATATGAAAGTTTAAAAAGATGTATGAAGACGTGGTTATCATTCCTAGCTTTTCCTCGCTCCGCTCGGACGAGAAACGCCACAAGTAAGTTTCAACGTAAATTCTAATTCAACTTCTAAATTCTAGTTTCATCACATTCAAGTTAACCGTTCTCAAACACACGTATATCTGCGGACAATTTCTTTCGAGCTTAATTTTCCCCTCGGTATAATAATTCTTAATCTCGAAGTAATAAAAATTCTTCGTGATCCTGAGAATCCCCGATTATTAAGCTTTACAACTTAACTGTACCCTCTATATATCTAGCTTTACATCTGCGTTAAGGGGATTTGTCAGCCTTTTTTTGCTTGAACTTCAAATCAAATTTGAATAGCTGCTATTGTTACAGGGAAATTTACAAATAAGTAACGATTACACGGCGAAATATTTTGAATAAAAAATGACCCATAATTGTTCGATTGAACTAATTTTATTCGAAACGAAGTTTTTCAATACTGTCTACGCGGTGAGAGCGAAGCTGCTGCAACGATTTTCGTAAAATTGGACACACGCTTTATTCTGCAGCGTAATCTTAGCAAGAACTACAAACATTCATGTAACAATTAGACTCAGCGAGTTGTAAGAAAATAAATTCAATGCATTCTTAGTTTTTATTCTTACACAATATAAACGAGTCGTTAAAAATGTGTTCGAAAAATTAAGAAATCGTCCAATTGTTCGAAAGATTTTAGAGAATTGCACGACAAAGAGGAAATTTTTGAAATGTGACGTAACAAGAAAACTATGTACAAGTAAAAATTCATTTAGTCAACGTCCGTGAATAAACTAAGTAAATGATAGTAGGGACTGAGTAAATTTCGTTTGTTAATTTATTCCCTGAAAAAATGATCAAATAATTGTGGATAAGTATTTATTTCTTTTTTCAATACACAATTTCTGAATTCAAATTTACAATCAATTTTACCCTGATTCGGCACAGCTATTGGAGAAAGAAAACTCTTGCCTCAAACGAAAAAATCGAAAAATTTCATCAGATAAAACGAGAAAATTACCGCTGATGAGTTTTATATCTATAAATACTCAATTTTCGAATTAATCGCTGAAATTTTGATGAAAAAATTTCGACCATGAAAGCTCCGGCTCGCGTATAAGTACACAAGTATGTATAGTCAGTCAATATTTGAACTGACATCGAATAACGGGGGAAACATTGTTTAACATTAGTCGAGCATCGCGCTGCAAGAGTTTCAAATGGCTTGTTAATCAAGGGCGAGAATCTCCGTTATTCGAATTTCATTTTGTAGGTACAGACCGTTGTAACCAGCAGCAGCTCATCCGGCGAATCGGTGATTCGATATATAGAACCGCATTCTATAGCCAAATGAAACACTTGTTGGTTCTGGCAATCTGCCAACTCGTACAACCCCCGACCACCCTTGAAAATGCTCGGGAAATACTCAACGCGACATGACACACCAACAGCCTGCAGCACTGATCTGTCGGTATGATGATCGGTAATCTTTTGAAAACTACCTGAATTACCGACTCAGTAGTGGACATGTTCTTTTTTTTTTGTTTTCTCACTGTAATTTGTTCGACTTCTTTATTGAAAATCATTGTTTTCAGTCGAGGCCGGTTCACAACATGTGCTGTTTCGTGCAAGTGAACTGTATTCGTTAATCTATTATCAGCATAGAAATTCCTGTCGAGGCGAATAGAATAAAAACGTACCAAAGTGGAAATTTTTGCGTAATTGATAAAATGGTTTTTACGAAAATCCCCAGTAAGCCGAATAGAAAAATATGGGACCAGAACTGCATTACCGACCGTCGGCTGGTAAGGTAGGAATTGAAGAACTGACAGAGCTGAGATGGTCGGTAATGCAGTTGCAGTCTCGTACTCTTATATCCTATATACTATCGTCACAGAGCAAATTTTACCAAATAATACTTTTTGGAATTTGAGTTCATTGAACGCCGCTTCGTCCACAAAATTTTGGATACCGCGCCAAGGTGTGAGAAAAAAAAATGCAACAGGGTATTAAAACAGAAATATCTGCCGTTCAATCGTGTAGAGTATAAGGTATAATACCCATGGCCTTTGACCCGATTGTGATGCCCCTGAGGTTGCGTGCACGTCGCTTATCTGTTCGTTTTACTTCAATTACAGGCTGTACAGGAGCCGAGCTTACAACTATTATTCAGAGGCATATTGCACGGTAATTACCAGTTACCACTTTGTTTTGTCAGGTTGTACACACAACGGAGAAGTACACCAGCTCACGTCCCGGCAGTGAAGCGTGGCACCAACAGCGCGTATAAACGTTATGGTAATGAAGATATGCTGCTGTGATTATGGTACAACAATCTTTGTTTGTGCGAGGATATGTCGGTGGGTATAAGGCAGGTATTTGAAAGCACAGCGAAACATTCCGGAGGCCGGAAGTGTCGTACGTCACTCATAGTCAGGAAGCTAGGCTAAGGTGGTATGATAAATGCACCACTGGGTAATCACTCCAGTTGTTTTCTGAAGGTCGGGTTGATTTTAGCTGGTAGTTTTTAGGTGTACCGAACACTGTGTTGGACGATTGAGCAGATAGAAAAGGAATGGATTCGAATTGAAACACTTGGGAGAGAAAAAACTACAGGCAACGTATCGAGGATGACAATGAAATTTCGAAACTGTGAGACTCTGAGACGTACCACTTGAACAGATTTGGATTAGATTTTTTTGATTTGTTAAGATTTTATGGAAATTCGAAGGACTTCGAATGAATTAAATAGACCTGAAGAGACGTCTAAGTAAGATTTCACGGAACTTGAAATTATTCTAGTTGACTTTAAATCGATCGATGACACGGATCCAAAAGACAACCTACACACAACTTCAAAAGAATTTCAAGGACTTCTCTTCTTCGACTTCTCAAACTCGAGTGTGGTTAACCATTACGCAGGACATAATCTCATTGATTCTTAAATATCCGAATCACCACGCTACGTATAAATTTTCTGTCTCAATATATAAGATGGGGAGAACTCAATATGGAATACTTTTTACGATGGAGAAGTGGAAGTAATACAATACGAAAGTTATTTGAATTTACGGATGACGTTATTCTTCGAACACGAGGTGAGAATAAAAATACACCTAGGAAGAGAATATCAATTCTTTACTCGCGCTTTCTTTCCTGCAGCGATGAAAAGAAAGTTTTCTCCAAGTTTGAGGGTAACATAATATAGTAATAACGATGGTAGGAATAATAAAACCAAACTCACAGAAACCAAAATTTCGTACATTGAATTCACGCAACTTTTCCTAACTATTTTTTGGTCGTGATATAAGAGTCGACGATGCGATGATCCAAGTTTTAGTCGAAAGAAAAGTTTTTTCGTTGAATCACAGGCAACTTTGGACCATCGACACGGCTGCTTCTACATCGATGTGCAAAAATCTAGTCGGTCGTGACAACATTTTTCTTCTCGGTGTCAAGTCGCGGAACTTCTATAATAAACATATCAATCTTGTCCGACAAAATCGCCGGGGAGGTTTTTATTATCGAACCAGCTTGTGCACCACAAATATTAAATTTACCGAAAGAGAAGTTGAGACGTCAAAGAAATCTCTTTGCCTTTATATTTTCAAAAATTGAGTACGTTACTTCCGTACTTTCACGTAGCATCAAAAAAATATATTCGGAATTCTAAATATATGTTGATACAACAAGAGTTCAACATGATTCCAACGAATTGTAATTTTGCATTATTTAAAAAATAGCCAAGATTTTAACTCTTTGTGATAAAAATGACGTCATGAAAGCTCTATAAATGATAACGTTGAAACTTTAGCGTGGGTGGATTACGGTAACGCATTTTGCACGGTTTTAGCTTTCATGTATGGTATATTGATGTAGCTGAATAGATAGAGACACGGAGGTCTGCAGATTCATAACAAACTGCGGATATACACAAGTAAGTATAATGCATAATGCAATTGAGCTACCGCGAGCTTTCGCTTCCGGGTTAATAATGAATTTCAATATCCCCGGCAGCCTCTCAGCCGAGGGTTGAAGACCGAGTAAAGCGAGCTCAGCAACTGAGGTTATAATGTAATGATTCGACCGAAACCTTTACACTTCCATACTCTCTCCCGTTTTCTGCCTTACCTTTCCTCATTTTTGACAGTACTTTTCCTTGTATATTCCAAGATGTATACAGCGTGAATTTCTAACCACAGAATAGTCCATCGTCTGCTATAGTTTAACGCGCATGCGCTGCAACCCGAGAACAGTTCTTCGGCAGGGCCACCAACCATCTAAAATTTAGACATCAGTTCACCGCGATGTACATAACCTCAAAAATTTTTTACGGTTTTCGGTGTTAAACACAATTGCCAGCGTCTACTGTCAAAAAATTTGAGGTTACGTTCACGACGGTTGATTACCCTGTCATATAAGTGCTCTTGGATTGCAGCTTATGCGCATTAAGCTATAGCAGATTACGGACAATTCTGTCGTAAGAAATTCACACTGTATATACAGTGTTCGTACTTCGTGCTTTCGGAATTAAAATATTTCTCTGTCATGTGATACCAAAGGATAAGAAACATCGACTTGGAACACTGTTCGCGTCGAATCGGCAGCAATTTATTCACATTCGATGTATCGTGAAGTTGAAAACTGGTCACGTTTCAATTTCATTCAATCGGACGTCTACGAGAATTCGCAGCTCAGGAATCCAAGATCAGGAATGTTCTCGAAATTTTGCCGTACAACAAAACAACACTTTGCTTCCGAACGAAAGCTACAGAGCAGGACGTAAGCTGCCTTTGTGAAATTTTGTTGCTGAGGCGGGAGTTTTCTGTGAAAGTCACCGCTCAATTCCAATAAATAGGCAACATTTTGAATACGTAGCAACACAAATCGTAACCTAGGCTGCTGAAACATTGTAGTCGAGCGTTGAGTTTCATAGAAAGCTCACGACGCAACGTAACCTAAGCGGAAGTTTAGAAACACGTTACCATCAGTTATTATAATCTCCGTAATTATCAGAGGCGCTGTTGTATCCCAGGGGCAATATTATATTACTAAAGTTAAAAAATTTCTACAGTGAAAGCCTGCAGTCCCCCACTCAAACATACACATACACACACACACACCCAGATGCTGGCGTATTACGTTCGGTTAACGACTGTGACGTCAGGTTACTCGCTAATTAACCAAAGTTACACTATATGCGAAACTCAGGCGACGATTCATTAATGAAATAAACTATTTAATGATTGAACCTCTTTCCTACAATTATAGCGAGCGACGACTGTACGTATGTCTTATACATATGTAATATAGCCTGATCCTGAATTCTGGTTTAACAATTATTCATGCGACACCAACTCAGACCCTGACCCGGTTTTCCTGGGACAAATTAAATTATGTACTTCGGGTGTTCAGTTTCGGCAAAGATTTCGTTCTCGTTTCAAGTTCCGAGATCCCGCACAGCGTGGGAGTGGCTGACTGAACATGGCGCCGAGATCAGCGATCAGCTGATCGTTTTCGCTTAATTGAGAGAATTCAAAGGCATTGAACTATGCTCCGTGCGTTATGTTAACTTGAGTGAATACGGAGTAAAATCAAGTACGAAAAACACTTTCATAAACACGTACGAACAAAAATTGTCGCAGTATATTTGCTGCTGGCTTGTATCTAACCTTAATAAAAGAATCATCCACGTGTTATGCTTATGGCACTTGGTTTGGATGTAGAGGTTAGTTTTGCACGTCGAAATGTAAAGTTTGAGACTCTGCAGCCTCCGTTTATCCAACTTATCCTATTTTATCTGTACCGAGGTTGTCACTTTTCAATGCGCCACCTGGTGGAAGAAAATGAAACTGATGCAACCAGGCTGACAGCTCACAGCTGACCGTCGACCGTATTTTTTCGCGTGTGGATCGTAGAACATGTATATTGTTGATTATGTTTCAATAATTTATGCGTCATGAGTAATTTAAAATCCCAAGAATTACGATTTTCCACCATTAAAATTAAAAGCTCAGGTTATGTCGTGATAAAATGTCGCCGACAAGCAGTCTCTGACGTCACGAGGACATTTTCCAATAAGAACGTGGAAAGCTGGTTAGACAAGCGTGTGGAACGTATTAATCGAAGGTGTTTAATTCACCTGAACTGGTTGTGATAAAATTTATAGTGAACCCCGAGGGGGAAGCTGGGTATGGATCTTTCGGAAGGTGCAGGGTATAACATGAAGCTGGGGGACTAGTCGACGAGCCATTCATCACACCCCCGAAGATATATGCCTAAGATATAGCTCGGATTAAGCCGCGGGCACAGGCGGACGTGGTTATAAAACTTTCACCCTCGGGTAACAATATCGGCTGTATAAAATAAGGATCCTTCAGAATCTCGAGTTGCTGCATTTTCTACCTCTCTCTTTCTCTCTCTTTCTCCTCTTTCTTTCCAGCCCTGTTTGCCGATATTCAAATTTATTATACTCAAAAGATCCGGTTTGTACGTGATTCGATTCGCTCTGCAAACTGCTTAATGTCCATGGGCCATTCCCTGTCGAAATCTCCCCCCCCCCCCCCCTTCACCTCCATTTGCCCAACTCTTAAACGCACTTGCGTTTTTTGTTCACAACTTTTTCTTACCCGCCGTTATTTATTTATCAATTACCTGAAGATTCACGACTGTTTCAATGTTTTTATAGTTATTATCATTACGAAATTTTCATATATAAAATATTGTCAGCCTTTCCAAAAATTTAAATTGATTTTATTTCATTATCTAAAACTGTTTTGAGTAATATCTCATCCATTTGGTAAATTTGGTATCAATCATTTCGATTATTTGTTTTGTTATACTGATGAGTAAAACAAAATAACATTTACTGAGATGGAACAATTTTTTTACGGATTTCTATCGCACATGTCATTAAAGTCAAAACACCTTCGGTGCAATGAAGTTTCTTGAAACTTTGAAGCACGACAGGGTTTATGATCAAACTTGTGTTTCTATTAACTTGTAGCTAAATCCGGTATTTTATTTATTGCTTTATCAATTTTCCGAGCTCCACTTATAGTTAATAACGGTTATTGCCCAGAAAACTGGAATCAAAGATCACTTCACTTTCCAAAGTTTGAAGCAAAAATTGAAAAATACAATTTATTGAATTTGTCGATATAGCTTGAAAGTCCAATGTTCATTTCGATAAAGTCAGTTGAATATCTTCTTCGAAATTTCACACGGCCAATGTAACAAAGAAACCAGTATCGTAATAAAATATTGGTAAAAGTTAACCGCACGAACTCGAATGGAATGAAAAAAAAAATAACCATAAATTGGATTTAAAAACTGTTGGAAAAATCTCCGGAAATATTATTTGCGTCACAAATAAAACAACTATCGAAATGATTCTGAGCAAATTCGAATAACACCAGCTGATCATTAGACGAGAAAAAAAAGTCTGCCAAGTATCACAAAACGAAGTAAATTGTTATTTGAACAGTGAGTCGGTAATGTCAACAATCAAAAATGGTATCTGCTGAAATAAAATTACAAATAGACGGAGGCGAATTGATTTTTTTTAGATTTATGTAAAGTTCATTCAAAGAAAAACGTAGATTTTGCGATGACGTCTAACTGCAGTTGATTTTACCCTCGTTTTTGGAGAAGATATGTTAGCTTTGTGTCTCAAAATACACGCAATTCTTTCTCGCCTGAATCATTACATCAGAAACACGTGCGAGTTCATAACTGTTCATACCTCTGTACAAATTGAATCGCAGAAAGCGTAATAAAGACGGGATAAGAATTCTTGTTATTGCTATACTAATTACGTAACATGTAATTAAAACAACCCCCAGTTCAACCCCTCTTTCTGTTCTACGTTTTACAAAGTCTTGTGCAACCGTTCCTTTGCAGGCACAATTACGCCTGATTACAACTGTGAAGTAACTTTCAAAACGTGGTGCCGCACTCAAACCACGTATTATGCGATTCACAATGCAGACCCATAAACGTTGCAGATACAGAACTGTGCATGTTTAATCATTTAATACACTGAGGGCTGTAATTCAGTTGTGAAATTGAACGAGAACAATATATAATTAGAAATTCTCCTCGAGCTTTACGCGACATTAGAATTCAGCCTTGAAAAATTTATTCGAATACAACGAACAAATTTTTATGACAAATTCGACTTGCAAGAAATTTTTATACTTGTGTGTTCGGTAACAAACTTGCTTTGTTTCATAAATTTGAATCTCTTTGAATCGATTGCAGGTACTTTTATTCTGAGGCAGTATTTAAAAATTTTTGTTTATGGTTCTATTACAAAGTTCTGAACTATTTTTCATTTTTTTTCCATAACCGAAAAATATTGTAGTTCTGGGTACAAAATGAAAATCAGTTTTGTAACTTTAAGCATAAATTTATTCTACGTTTTTATTCTTTTCACTTATGGTCACTGGCTCTATATTTTCTCGTAGCTATTGTCATAATTTCATGTTGGAGCTACAATATATCGATCGACGTTGATGACTTGCGTAGCTGAAAAAACTTAGTCAACTAATCAAACAGTTTTAATGTTGCAATAACCAGAAGAAATAGCAGTGACAGCCATCGTCATCCTAGATAGTTACTATTGTTCCAAAATTATTCTGATTATGAAACATGAAATTTTTATCAGTAATGACACGAAAAAATTTCGCAATAAAAAAAATAGTAGTCACAATGAACGAAACTCGGTCCTGGAAACGAAATTTCAGGGTTAAACATACATCCGACCAAAAATTATTTTCACTGTACAACTGAAAACTTTAGTTGATTTCATAGTTCGCAAACAACAAAATGATTTAGTAATATCTAAGAAATGGTTTAGCACCAAGCACCAATCCTGTCAATTCTGTTACAATTGCTAATGGGATCTACGCAGTGAAATTATTTTTGTAAAATAGAAATTGAACGTTTAATCGTTGTAACTGAAAAAATTACCGTTCGATTTTAACTTAAGCTACACGAATCAGGTGTCACATCAAACAACGACAAAGAAATATGCCATTGTAAAATCCCTGGCTGATTCAATGGCATCAAACCGCCAATGATTTAGTTCTACCGATTTTGGTAACAGATCTCGTCTTACTTCTCTTGCGAGAAAGAATTTTTAACGCGTCGCAGAAATTATTTTGCCACTTTAACAAAAAATATTGTAGATTTGCAATGTAACATATCATTTGATAGCGGTAATCGATTTCCAGCTCTCATGGTTTCGGAAATTTTACTAATCTTTAATCCACCGTATAGATTTAGTGAACTGTATGAAGCTATTTACTTTAATCTGCCAGAGGGTATTGAACATTTTCATAATACCACGAAGAAAGTTTTATTTTAACCAATTGAATAAATTAAAATCGATGTTTCGTATTTATAAGTATATTTTATTCGATCAATATTTTTTTCCAATTTTGAATCAATTATTTCATTAACTACAGAATGGTATATTTCTTTCTATCGCCTAACTATACACTGGGGCATAATTGTATCTCGCGCGTTCGACGACGATGATCATTGTTATAAACGAGGAAATTGTTTTTTCGTTTCCTTCGTTTTTCAATGTCAAAAGTTGACCTGGAGGAGTGAAAAAAACATGAAAATTGGCATAATTCGGGAAGATTTGAAATCACCATAAGGTACAAACGTACTCCAGTGTACTCATCAAGAAAATATTGCGTGCCCGCGAGAAAATTTTTTACAAACGGTGTCTACGAATAGATTTTTGTAAAAAAGCAAAAAGTTTTCTCCGCGCGTGGTGAGGATGTAAGACCGACATATTGATTCCGGCATCGGTAATATATCGGCTTGGGCAATTTGCTATGGCGATGGCGATGGCAGCGGCCGCCATTGGCGCTAATTTAATTCAAATTCATGACACATGGTAACCCGGAAAAGCCGCATCCCACAGTTCGCGGCTTGGAGGTAACGACGGACCTGCTATAACCTTAAAACCACCGTCGACGAAGAGAACCGCAACCCTGCACGGCATATATTCAACGTCCATCCATCTCGCCCTTAAATTGAAAGCCTCATGGAAAGGCAATGCTCTACAACCCTCCTGAAATTATCATAAGGATGTGGCTGATGAACCATAAGAACGCGAAACGGGTAGAAAAAGAGTGGAAAGAATGGGAAGCGAGGTAAAGGGATAAGGAATCAAGGGTGAAACAGGATTTTTTTTGTTTCCATCTACACGGATTTAGTTATAAATATACATATATTAGGGAGATCCATACTTAGAGTCTTAGAGACGAATTCCTTTCACCCAACCTCCGAAATCGACTTCAAATAATTCTAAAACGATTGCTCGATTTTTTCAAACTTTTACCTCAACTCTAAGATAGTCCGCTTTGTGATCGAAGTTTTTTATGAAAATAACGCGAGAGAAAACTATTTTCTCAGCGTATATTTTATTGTACGAGTAATAATGTTCCGAAAAATTTGTAACTTCGAAGTTTTAGTGCTGTTATCTGAAAAAAAATACACATTATCGTTTCAGGCAATCTCGACTAATTGTGCTTTCTCTAAATGAAAAAAAAACAGTCAGATTTCAAAGGTGTGCAATTCGTCGAGATTGCCTGAAACGATGATGTATATTTTTTTTTTTTTTTTCAGTTAGTAACACTAATGTCCAATAAAACCTCGCGGTTACAGATTTTTTGAAACATTATTACTCTTGCAATAAAATATATACTGCGAAAAAAGTATTTCTCATGTTATAAGGCACTTCGATCACAAAGCAGACTATTTTTAACGCGAGGTAAAAATCTGAAAAAATTAGGCAATTGTTTTTGAATTACTTGGAGTTGATTTGGGGGGGGGGGGGGGGGGGGGGTGAGGCAGTAAAAATTCGTCACCACCCTAAATAAGGACCATCCTAACGTATATTCACAAATGACGAATTATTGTTTGAAATTTTAAACTACCTCGATTTATTCCAAACATATTCTCATCGATCTTCGGTTACGAAAAATTGACATTGGATAGGGGAAAAAGGATGAAATGGAGACTCGAATTTCAGCAGGATTATATAACATTCTTTTCCTTGAAAAATCAAGGTGCGTTTCAAACGTGTTCAATTGAGGGTAATTTTCATAGTTAAAACAAAAAACAAATCTTAGAAATTTTGATATCGATGCGCGCTTGCTTCCTAAAGCTCATCAATTATGTAATTTACGAAAAAAAAAAAAAAAAACCGCAGAAGATAGACAATTTCAAAGTACATAAATGTGACGCAGTTTTTTTCCTGACTCGATCCTGCTAATCAGTTTTACTTTTGTATCGTACGCAGTAACACTTGAGGAGTAAAAATGAACGGGTGAATATTCCCTTGCGAAGGAAAACCCTCGAAGCCCACAACTTGGGGGTGAATTCGTACCCTCAACTCGCTCAGATAACGCCATACTCCGATATGAAAAAAGTTGATGGTGCGAATTCACCCCTCAGTCAAAGGCTTTGAAGATATTTTCGCGATTTGAATTCTCTTTGCCAAATTCTGAAGCAACGTACTTTACTCCGAACAGTAAGCAGAGCATATAGACTCGAGAATAGAATTATTTTATTTTCAAATTATTAGCGGATATAACAATTCGCGTTTTCACCCTTCTTACCCATAACATCGAATAATGACGTATAGTTGGTATAAAGAGTCGAATGATGAAAACGAAAATAACAAGGAACAAGCGGTAAATTTTTAAGGTATATAAAACATAGATAATTCAAATTATCCGAGAGCAAGGGAAATTAGAGAATGTTTCCCCTTCGCATAAATCTAATATCTCGCAGTTTCTTTATGCAAATTTTCAAGGAAAGGCATTCGTTTTGAAATATGCGCAAACCCATTCTGCACACAAATGCGCGCATAGAGTATTTTTTTCCGTTCATAGTCGTTATTTCACTTTCAATTTTTTTTTTTTTTTTTACTTTTTTCCTTTCTCTTTTTTCGTTTTTCTCCAAGCAATAGATGGTGACCGTTATTTCGAGTAAATGGCGTAAAAGAAAACAGTCGTAACTGCGTTACAGGATAATGTGAAATAAAACAACCCGCGTTATGATTGATTAAGATTCTCTGCGAAAGATTCCGCACGAACTCTGGTTATAAACAAGATTTATCCACCGCAGTTTCTTTCCCTACGCAATTTTACCGGCGATGCATAAGATCCCTTGTGTAATCATTGCAGAACATATAATTTAACCATTTCTCTTCCCTTCTCCTACTCCTTTCTTACTTCATTTTTTTCTTTCTTTCTTTAACCTTCCATTTTTCTCAACGTTGAAAAATACACTGTTCTCACTATTTCCCAGCAACGTTCACCGAGTATTATATACGAACCTCAAAAAATTACACCATCAGATTGCAGTTCGTCATCTACACGAGTCCGCTTCATTCCCCATAAATCCTCCGTTTAGCCCCTTCATTTTTCAATCGAATCCAATCCCACCGCACAAACTTGTTTCCTTTTTATCTCTCTTCCGTTTTTCTTTCTTTATTCCTTCCTTTTTCAGACAATTTCACACCATCACAGTCCGTAATCTGGTTCATTCGCAGTGCGTTTCGTCACTCTAAGTTATTAACCTCGATAATTGGTTTGTTTCACACAGTGATCGAACGTTATTTACTACGCGATGAATACGGTATTTGGAAAAATGTCAAAAATTTTTACAACTCCGGCACTGTTTTCAGTATCATTATATTTCATTTTTTCTTATTTTATTAATCATAATTAGGGGCTCGCCTCTTTTACGGTCGGCGATTATGGGACCGCTATGAGATCGGGATAATCCCGCGTGAGCTCTTTTCCCGAGGGACCGGGATTAGCGCCGTGCGAGTTGAAACAGCGTTGCAAAGGTGGCTGGAAGATACATGAGTCAATCAACATTAGGCAAATAGCTTGACGTTGCGTGAGATTAGAGGGGAGCGAAAAACAAAAAAAAAAAAAAAAAAAAAAAAAATGGAAAGAAAAAATTAGGTGAAACCTATTTATATTCACTCGTTTTAAATTTTCACAATGTTTGTACGTTATTTGTTGTCCTTTTTTCAGATCGTGGTGGTTTTGAAGTTTCATTCGTCGAAAGTTTGTCAACGACGATTACGCAACTTTTATTTTTTTAAATTGTAATAAACACAGTTTTGAGAAATTTTCAAACTCACTTTTCGATCACTTATCACGAATTGACACTATTGTTTATCTTCTTTATTTGAAATTTATGCTCTCGCGTTTATTTATCTGTGAAGTTTTAGACTGTGTTAAAACCGTTTAAAATCAGTCCTGATGTTTCCATAAGCGTACAAACTTTCGTCATGACATTTTTGAAGTGATAATTTATTCCACGTTGATTTTGCACACCGTTTTATTAAAGTATAATTTTCGAAACGTCTTATCGTCTCAGAGTTTTAGAGTCAATATCCATCATCGAAGCGTTCATCCACAGCCGAGATCGACTTTTCTTTTCGTCATTTCCATCAAGCTCAAAACGATCGAAAGTTGAGGCTAGTGATAAAAAAGCTGAGAAAACTTTCCAACTGGTAATATATTTCTATAATTGAAAGCCGAAGGAGATTTTCGGCACGGAATAAATAATCGGCGAGAAGAAAGAATAAAGAAGTGAATTCCACTGAGAAATGGACGAGCGTCGCAATAAAATCCTAGCGACGATCGGGTGCGGGGAAATTATAAAGACAAAAGAAACGGAAAAGAGGCATGGAAAAGGAAAAGGTATAATAGAAGTGCGAAAAGGATCGAAATACAGCCGGTGAACCGGTTGACGAGTTTTTTTTTTTTTTTCCGCTCTTATCTTCGTCGAAAAACTTTTTTTTTATCTCGAGTGATGGAACGAACGTAAAGAAGAAAGCGATCGGAAAAAGAATAACTTTGAAAAGTTTTGAGTAACTTTGCAAACGAGGAGTAGAAGATAGAAATAAATGAGAGACAAAGAGAGCTAGAGAGAGAGAGAGAGAGAGGGAGAGAGAGATTAAAATGGTTGAACTTGAAGTATGTTTTAAATTTCCTTTTCTCCCGCAAGTTCTCGTCGACTTTGGGGTGAGCGGGTTCGCTTTAAGCCGAGCCAAACTGAAGTTTGAAGTAATAAGAGAAGATTGAAAGTGCGTAGAAGGAGAAGAGTAGCGAAACAACAAGTTCCCGCGTGTCCCGAGGGCATCGCGCGTATCAACCGAGCTTTGTTTTCTTGCAAGAAAATAATCGAGCAAAGAAGAATAAAATTTAAAAAAAAAAACAAAAAAAAAAAAACAAAAAATTAAAGTCCAATTGCCTGTCGAAAATCAATTTATCCAAAGGTGACGTGACGGCGGTTTAAATACCGGGCGAGGATTTTAGCGCGGAACTTTTGTCGTTGGTGGGAAGTCTAATTGAGGCGGTTCGAGGGTTTCCGGTTTCCGTCGAGTCGAGGCGTCGCCGCTCAGGGCTAGTCGGGGGTGCAGCCGACGTCTGCGGAGCCAACTGGACCAGAGCACCGGAGTCCTGGAGTGGCACTGTCTGCCGAATCCCCCGAACCCTGCTGCCTAGTCACGCTGGCGAACCGTCGACCAACCGGTGGGGGTGGATGAGAAAGGGAGGCGGAAAGGGGGCGCCTGCGCCATAGAAGCTCGTCGCGTGTTCCACCCGTGATCTATGATCTCGATGCGCTCTCGCGTCGATCTACGAGCCACTGATCGAGCCGATCGTTCCGTCTGATTGCAACGGTTTAACCCTTTTCCTTTCCCCTTTCACCTTTTCTTTGCAGATTTTTGATCGTTTAAATAAATTTTTCGGTAACGAATGCAGAGCTTTTTCGTGCCACGTGGTCTCTGAGGTATATCTAAGTTTTTAAAAAATGTCAAATTTATTTGCTATTTGGTTATTTAAAACATAGCACGTGTAAACTGATAATCGAAATTCGTACTTTTTCACGACAAAAAGCATTGTGACAGATTAACTCTTTTCCTTTCACCTCTTCTTTGCAGATTTTTGTTCGTTTAAATAATTTTTCGGTAACGAATGCAGAGCTTTTTCGTGCCACGTGGTCTCTGAAGTATTTCTAAGTTTTTAAAAAATATCAAATTTATTTGCTTACTTAATTATTTCAAATACAGCACGTGTAAACTGATAATCGAAATTCGTAATTTTCCACGACAAAAAGAATTGTCACAGTTTAACCCTTTCGTGAACGTTGGGACGCTCACCTTGCAGATTTTTGTTCTTTGTACTAAAATTTCAGAATCTACATTTTTTTGTTGAACAAAGTCTAGTCGCGTTTTGTCTAAGACTACAAATGAAAACATAACAATTTTAAGAAGTTTATAATAATTAAAAGTGAAAAGCTATCTCCCTAATGGAAATCTATGTAATAACGAAAAAATGGCGCAACGGCGTGACAAAATCTATTATTAGATATCCATCTATTTATTCACCAACAAACTACGATAACTGCTTGGACAGCAATAAATAAACGTAAAAGGTGAGTGAAAACAAAAGGCTTTCATAATATTTTCATAATATTGCAACATGTTCATCATATAGCATCAACTTTTCTGCCTACTTATACGCCTTTGAAACTTTCCACATTTTCGGTTCGATAAAAAATAGCGGCCAAAGTGGAAGCGATTGATCCGTTTTATAGAGACTCAAATTATTCCCATTCATTGTTGCGTCATTACTATGATCGAGATTTTCGTTACAGACATCAAGAGTTGATTCCAATAATACATAGATGGATTTTGGAGCGCAGCTGAGCGTGACGAGTGAAACTAGGCAGTCGTAGATAATATTTACGGAATTCGTTGACAGGCTTTGATCAGGTGGGATTGGAATTTCTGTTACCGTTTGATATTTTAATTTTTTTCACATTACTTTGTTTCTTTTATTCACAGGCCTCCGAGTGTATGTATAATATTTAGGCGAGAGGGTGGCAAGACTCGTTGGAACAGCCTCCAAGGATATCCACTCGAAGGAGTTCCAATAGAGGAGCAAAAGTTTCGCGGGAGTGAATTTGGCGAACACATCGAGTAAAATATACCTACGCGATCTATGCCGGCGCTTCGATCTTTTCCCCGCTTGTCGGCTCTCCTTGTATGATACTTGTTGTCACGGTTATGAGGAAGGAACATTCCACGGAGACGTTAATTCACGCCCGAAGTAGAGAATCCGTGGGAAAAACGGCCCCTGATTTCCCGAACACAAGTTTCAGTGTATAGGCGGACACTCTCTCACCCTCGTTAGCAGCCCACCCTTCAACCTCCGTCCTAAATTACTCCGAAACTCCGGACATAATCGTCACATCGTGCCACTTTGCCCATGATCCCCGAATAAATGTACACCATGTCTCACCGGAAGTTCCCCCGAGTCCTTTATCATTTCAATTTTACGCCTCGATGTTCTTTTATATTTCTCCTTTCTCCTTTCGTTCGTCGCGAAAAATCAACCGCCTGAATTTTCGACCCCTCCATGTTTTTTTCGTGCTGTCTTAATCGCTCCGAATCAAAAATTAAGTAGCATTTCAAAAACACTCGACGATTAGTACTGTAGAAAAATTCATCAGGACTTTAGTGTCATTCGATTTCCTCAAAGCAGAACCAGACGTGAGAAAATTGAAGCCGCATTTTTTGCTTTTGCGATTCTTATTCAAATTTTACCAGTTTTAAGTTACAGGGAACCGAATTAATCTTACGTAAAGCTGTTGAAAGACCTCGTAATATTTATCTATAGGTATGAATTTTGAGAGATTACAGGGACAGAGGAAGAAAACATGTATCAAAAGTAACGATAATCTTAATTTTTTATTTCACATGGTTGCCCTCGTTTTAACATTTCTCGCATAGACGCGAGATTATATTTTCATTCGGTCACTGAGATTCGAATTCGCTGGTAAATTTAGCGCGATAAAGAATTTAAACCAAACATTATCGATTAGCCTTGACATTCAACGACACTGAATTCTAAATCAGGAAGTATCACGAAAATTGCGCATCCTTTGTATCAACAAGATGACGAGTAATCGAGTACGATTAACTCGTAGCTGAGTTTGAAAAAATAAATTTTCTCCCGACAACAGCCGAAAATAAATTCAGTTCGCAGGTATGGAAAATTTTCAATACACAAAAAATGAAGTGTTTTATGATTTCAATTTCTTGTCTTCAATCATTCACCCGTGCAATCGAATTCCTTCTTTTACGCCTCCACTTTTTGTAACTTCCCTCGATTCTCTGTTTTCAGAGGAACGAGGAAATTGTTGTAATCACCCCGGGAATGAGAAATAGAGTTTTCTTTAGATCTCCACGGTTTGAAGTTTATACAATCACTTCCAATCATTTTCAGATGGATGTCTCTGTGTGTGTGTGCATGTATGTATACATGTGTGATCAATTTTTTGAAGTGGCTTTTCCAAATTTAGAGCACATTAGATTTTGGCTTTGATCGATTTGGTACTTTTTCAGCTATTCAAGTAACAAAATTCCAAAATATCAAATGAAAATGTTCGATATCCTGAAAACAGACGATGGATTTGAATGAGACTTGGTACAGTGAGCTTTTTTGGGTCGCTAATCACGAATCTAAGGTTGGATTTACAAAATTTAAATTTGGCTTATTCGATAGGCTGAAAAAAAAACTAAAAAAAATTTGGATTTTGATGAAAATTTTTACTGGTCGGTTTGTTAGTTAGCTATTCACGAATCCGAAGTCAGATTTGAAAGTCCAAAATGGCGATGCCATATGGCGTCGAAAAAATCTGCAAATATTCCGATTTTGGTATAAATTTGTTAGCAGAAGTTTTTGGGGTCACAGATAACAAATCCAAGGTCAGACTTCCAAAATTTGTAACAGTGGATCGATTACAGTGGTTCAAAATAAAAAAAAATCATCGTATTATCACGTAATACGGTGTTCGAGAGTCTTAAAATCGTTGATCAAAAATCTAAATTTGTAGTTCGAAATTCGAATTGGACGTTATTCCTTTTTGTCTCCATGAACTTGGGGAACATGCAGTGTGAGAACGGGGAAATTCGAGAGCTGGCTCATGGCCAGCCTAAAGCCGTTTGTTCTTCGGTTCAACGTCTCTTTTGCTAAGTACGAAAGTACGATCACTTTCTGTCGTGATAAAATCTCGCGTGGGTGTCTCGATTCTGTCCGACGAATTCGTGGACGGTCATCGAGCGTGCGAGGAGCTTTTACCAACAACTAGTAAATGGAATCGGAACTGCGCGAGCAGCGAAATGACAAGGGAGGCTCTCGGAACGATCCGAAATTTAAATCCAACGCGTTGTTTTTTTTTTTTTTTTCTTTTTCCAAGCCTCAAGGGACGCCGTGGCGGCAGTTTTTCGAAGCTTAATGATCGCCGCGTTGATCTCCGGATGTTGGGCTATAGGACGCCGAACTCTCGGGGTGAATTCAGACCACTGGCTATATTCACGGAGGCAGAAAAAACGCGCGTAATCGGCAGCGACCATCCAGCAGTCACGTTCTTATCTCTACGCTTCTCCATTTGAATTCTAACCTCTGTTTTTTTTTTTTTTTTTGCCCCCTCCTTTTTTTCCTCATTATTCTTCGCTTGCATATTGGGTGAGAAATTTATATATATTTGAAATTTATTTCAAGATAAACGCCGCAATCATCACTCAAACCTTGTTACACTGAATTTTCAAGTTTATTATTCAGAGAAAATTTATGGGCTGGAAGAAAATTACGGTATTAATCGTGTCGAAATGTTTCAACGGAATACAATACTTTTGATGAAAGAAACAAAAGAAATTCTCCGCAAATCCTGCAGTTAATTCCAATCATTACCCAAAAAATTACTCGAATGCTCTCTGAAAAAATTCACAAGATAAATTTATTTCTACGTGTGCAATAACCGAGTTTTTTTTTCTAATATCAATTTTTTTCGTCGGACAGCGTTTATCAGAAAAAATTAATCTGCAACATAATGGTCGGTATATTGAAATTTTTTCACGAAACTATGCAGAAAATTTCACGAGGAAAATTTCTACCAGTATTCTTCATCTTCCCTCCTTTAAGCTCCGTTTTATCGGGGGTTTTGTCGGTGTAACTGCGGCTTGTAACCAAGAAGCGCGTCTATCAAGAGACCGACACTCTCCCCACGGTGAAGCTAAAGCTGCGGAGAAAATCAACCGAATTAGGATCGCAGTCCTGCAGGATCCTCGCGGGCGGGAAAAAAAGGTATATGAAAAAAAAAAAAAGAAAAAAAAAAGCCGCCCTACACCCGTCAGCCAATCGTTTGATGCTCGACGTCACGTCGAACCGGATTTACGTCACAGCCAGGACTTTCATCCTTTCCCCGGTTTGTCCGACAGGTTGAAGTACAGGTGTACAAAATCGTGGGTGATCCTCTCCCTCCCAGGATCCGCCGGCAGGACCTCCTCGTCCTCGTGCTCGATCGCGTAGTCGATGTCCGGATCAGTTTCGAGGCTGAAACTGTACGGAACCTCTTCGCCATTCGGGTGGACGAGCTTAGTTGGCAACACGGTTCTTCCGAGGATTTCTCTCAACGTCTGTACAACAGAATCGATGAAAAACGTCGCGTCGTATTAGCCTTTAAAGCTCCGGGAGTTTTATTTTTCTCACAATATTTAGAGGGTTTGGTATAATTACAGATTTGGACAGAGTAAGAATTTTTATTCCCGACTCAATCATAAAGTTAACTTTATTTTAAACTCAAAAACGGGACGAAAGTGGCATATTTTTCACTAAAACACGTTTTGCGGGAAATATGATCAATTTATCATTGTAACAAGGGAATAAAATCGAAGATTATTCCCGCAAGTGGATTTACTACCCAGAATTTTGTTTCCAATTCAACTCTGGCCGAAATATTTATTTAAGAGTCGTTTTTTCCCGCTGATTTGGATGTTCGGGAAATATAAGACCAATTTAAAAGTCCCAATTTTCAAATAAATATTGCGGCCAGAGTTGAATCGGAAATAAAATACTGGGCAGTAAACCCACCCGCGGGAATAAACCTCGACTTTATTCCCTTGTTACATAATACACTATAATAACAGCGAAATTTAATTCGAAAAGCTAGATAGATTTACATTTACACATTTTACATTTTTTCATTTGTCGTTTTCTATTTTTTTCTCAGTTATTATTTTTTATGTTCCTTCTAAATTTGTATCAATTTTTTATGCAAATCTGTAAAAGGGGTTCAAACAGTTTGAGAACGCTACTACAGTTTATTTCGGGAGTTGAATAAGAGCACAATATCAATTTAAAATGGATAAAAGAAACCATTTCAGCACTTATGTACCCGTTTTTCTAAAGCATAGCGAATCAATTTTCATACCGAACGTCAAGAAACCGGATAAAATTGGCGTTTACGAATGAAAAGTGATTTTTGTTCCAGAGAAAAAGACTTGCTTTTTTGATCCTTGGAGTCGACCGGGTGACCTTTCAAAAATGTCGCCAACAAAAATTGTCTTCAACTAACTTTTTGTCATCTGCGCAACTTTTTCTCGACCCCCCTCCCTGCATATTTAGGAATTAATCAACCGACTATTGAATTACCTTCGCGAATTGTCGATTTTCCCCTCCTACGTTACCGGCATAAAGCAAAGCCATGCATGCTCTGGTGACGTTGAGGGAAGGGGTAAAAACCTGAAAATTCACGGCGGTAGCTTTTACAGCAATTTTCCGGGTACAGATACACTGAAATATTCGGTAGAGCTTAACAGAGTTAAGCATACGAAATCAATGAACGTGAAGGTAATTCAACAGTCAACGGATTAATTGCTAAATTTACACACTTACTGAAATCAAGACTCGTTATTCTTTTTTTTTTTCAATGGGATACCGTGAATTTCCAAACTCATGGAGGACGTAAGTACTTTGACGTAAGAATCTGAAAATTTTCCGAAGAACGTATTAAATTGAGATAAAAATTGGTCCACACAATATAACGAAAAACAACTTTTTGAAGGTACATTAAAGACATTTTTACACAGTTCAATGTCAAGATTGATATATTTTTCAGAATTCTGATTTTCACAAAAAAAAAAAATCCAAGTCTCTAAGAATTCCGAAAAGAATGGTCTTATTTTCATCAACAAAAAGATCGGTGCTATGATTCTGACGATTTAACAATCAGAAAATTGTGAAATAGATTTGAGTTATTCCTTGTGATATGAGACATTCACAAATTAACAACAAGTTAGTTGAATAACACTAGATGAAAAATAATATGCAAATACAACGAGTTGAAGAGCCGGTTTTGAATCTTTCATCGTCTGTTATTTACGTCAAGAAAAAACTTAGGGTCAAAGAACGAAGAAGGGGAAAAACAATTGTCCCTGAAGCAACCGTCGAGTTTCCATACCGTTTGTTCATCTGTAACTTGGATCTCTGAAAAATTGAGCAAAGATGATACTCCGAGTAAAGATGTAAGTGCATACAAATTTGAAAATAGTCGCACGGGGACTCTCGCTCATTCTAAATTATTAAAAAGAAACACTTACCGTAGCACACAGAGACGCGAATATTATACATACGAATGTATACCGATAGGAGAGAAACGGTATAAATTTACAAAGCGAAAACTTCGAACCCTTCGACGTACATATCGTTTCAGCTCGTGAATAGACAATTTGAACGAAAGAATTTCTCGTTGATAAAAATTTATGCAAGCACATGACGTAGATGATATAAAGAGAGGGGATAAAACGGGACGTATAAATTTTTCGTGCGTCGGTTCCTCGTATAGCTGCTTCCGTTATTTAAATGAGAAAATAATAATAGTCGATTGAATAACAGCTTGCAAGCTTACGAGGGGAGGCCGCCTCGATGTAAGACTCAATATTGAACCAGAAACAGCAGACTTACGACTCGAGATTTTTACTTCTACACCCTCTTTGAGCCGCGAACGCGAGTGGAGGCTTTAACGCTAGGGATGGGCGATGTAGATCGATGTTTTTTTTTTTACGGGGACATCGATGTTTCCGATCGACGTTTTTCAAAATCGATATATCGTCAAGTCGGTAATAAATTAAATTTCTGCATAAACATCCGTCGATACCTTATTATGTGTAAAAAGTAAATAAACGTTTCTAAGTTTGATAATATATCTGTATTTTCTACTAAATTTCTCGCTGTCAGTTGGAACATTTAACTGATTCAATTTACGTAAAATTCTCATATTTTCTACTCACTTTTAACAGTGATGATAATTTGGAATTTGAAATTTTCGCGCTCATTTTTCTTACTACAATTGTAGCTACAATTTTTTACATTTTCGCGCTTCTTTTCACCAAGAATGTTTTCTACCAACATCGCCCATCTCTGTTCAACTCGAATTTCTCCGGTCAATAATTTCGGTTTCAGAGTGTAAACGTAGAACTTAAATTACTTGATCGGCAGTTTGAGACCAGTGTTTGTACAAGCTCCGATAAACCACTCCTTGATGTCTGATTTTTCTGATCAAATCAATCATCTCCTCCTCGGTTCTGGGTATCGGTATTTCCTGTACAATAATAACAAGGGAGGAAAAAAGATATTAAATCAGATAAATGGAATTTTCTAAAACATGGAATCCGAAGGTCGAATATATTCCTACAGTTATAGAGGTTTAATTTTCCAATCGAAAGCTTAAACGCTCTAGCCCATATTTCTCATAACGAAGAGACCATTTGGTTGAATATCGAACATACGATCATAATTCATTGACATTGACTACCAGTGACTTTTCTTGAATTCTTATATCTCGTCAAGTAACTTTCATTGATTTCCACTCATTTCGCACATTAAAACTGATTTCAAATGATTTCCAAACGTTCCAGAGCATTCTCATTTACTGTCGATCGTACAGATTCACTGAAAATCAACGAAAGCAGGTGCTAATTGTAAGATAGAATCGCCTATACATGCAGCGTTGACGAATCGAAACCATTTGCCGTTCCCCACAAAGATCAGAACGATTACCATGATTTCCGAATTTTTTAAGTAATTCCAATGCGATTTCAGTGACTTCGATAAATTCCTGGTAATAACAAAGAACCTTCCATTCGCTTATTACAAATTAATTTTCTTTAAAATTTGAGTCACCAACTCTCGAATATTACACACATGCGACTTTTTCACGTGAAGATCCCTCAATAAATTTCTAAAATAAATGCGAAGGATCATCCTGATTGCCGGACGGAAGCGACGGGCAGGGTTCACCGGACCGGTAGAGAATCCGGCAACGGCTCTTCGGGAATGAGACTTTGTTTAGATCTCCGAAGGGTGGGAGCGTGACGGAGGACCGTCTTCGAACCAATAAACCAGACGGGCCAAGGAGCTCCGCGTCCCTTCGGGCTTCGATGTAGATGGAATGCGTAGGAGCGAGGGAACGGGAGGAGGATTGAACAGGGACGAGACACTTACGTCGGGTTGTCGTTTAGGGGGTGGTTTCCACTTTCCGGCATGGGAGAAGGGCTCCCAGCGAACCCCGAGCGGCCAAAACCCTTCCTTGTACTCCATTTTCCGTTCCAGTTTACCCTGCTTTTTCACCTTTGCCTTTTTCCCTTTTGCGCCCTTTTTCGTCACCGTGTCTCCGGACTCACCTTCTGGGGAAAAAGAATATATAGAAAAATAGAACAAATTTCTGGGTTCATTTGACCTACGGATATATATGGCAGACTGAGGATCTGGGATATTAACACCTGCAGCCTGAGGAAATCTGTAAATCGTGGATAGAGTCGACATTCTCGGCGAAAGGTTAGGGAACGTGAGGAAATTTTACGGAATAATATGACGACGTTGTTCTGTGAGGGAAGAAAATCATGCTTCTTTCCGCTGTTTAATTTTCATTAACGATAATCGAGTCGATTTCTCTAATCTATTGCCGATTATTCGAGGAAAACGGTTGGTGGACTGAATATCGATCATTTTTATCGATTTTACATTGTCGTGCATCTAGTATTTATTGGAATTATTATATTCGTAATCTGTGATAAATATATATTTGAAAATACTGGAATTATATAATTGCTTCATTTAAAACCATTTCTGAATTATTGAATATCTGTCGGATTTTTAACAATTCCGAGTCGATTTGAAACGAAGCTTGGGTATCTGGGCTTTTGTTTATAATTTTAGTATTTTATATTTTCGTCTTTCTAAAAAGGAAGCTTGAGAATATGATGATTTGATAAATACTCAATGCACGGCTACATTCCAATGAAATTACCAAAAAGTACCGATTCTCGCAGGCTAGCCAACCTCCTTCGGCAGCTCGATAGTGTCACGAATGTGTGAAGCATATCGGAAATCACAGGGCGAAAGCTTTCGCAGGAACTGTTCGTACAATGAATTCATGTTTGTTCTTCGTAATCATAACAAAAGAAACGCCGAATACATAAAAGATGTCGAACATTTAAATAACGCTCAAAACCAATTCAACGTACGGACCGAAACCTTGAACATTGTCTAAAATCCCCAGCACGTTCTGCGAAATGGTTGTGCTATATGCATATCAGATACGACCGAGCTGATGGGCCGTTGCAAGAATCCCGATTCCAAGAAGAACCAAAAAAGCTGAGATGAAAATTTCAGATATCCGTGTCATGTCGGGAAGTCGTTTTTTCTTTCGGCACTTCTCCGAATATGATAAAGCCGAAACGTCTTTTTCCGAAGTCATTTTTCCTGTTTCTGTTCACCGCGTTTAGGTACAACGAAAGAAAACACATCCATGCACATGCCTACAATAGAAAAGTGGTAAAAACTCTTGAGTAAGGAAACGCAAACTCGAATATTTCATATTTCGTATTTCGTGGAGTCACGTCTCGAGAACGGATTATTCGGGAGGTGACAGCTCTCTTTCTCCCCAACACAAAGAATATGCTTCGAACAGTTCCACGATATGTACAAACTTTGGAAAACGAAACAGAAACCCCATCTCTGCGCTCTCTACATCTTCTCCTTGGATTCGAAACGGTTCCAGTCACTCGACCGTCTACAGTTGCTATTTTTCTCGCAAAATTGCACCTTCACCTGGATTTTCCGCTGCTTTCTCGGTGTCTTTTGGTGTCTCTTCTGTACTTGGCGCCTCTTCTACTATCGGAGTCGATTCTGGTTCAGGTGGAGTGGAGCTGACTTTTGGTGGATTCTCCGGCTCACCTTGGCCATCATCGACCGCCACGGTATCTTCTTCCTTTCGAAATACAAACAATTACAATTTGATTGTTGAAACAGTTATGCCGCAGCAACGGTGGATCCATCGTCACTTTTAAGCTTGTATAATCCTTAGTCGAAAGTGTTAAGATCCTGTCGTTTGGCCGTGTCAAGAGGCAAGTCAAACAGTTAAACGTTATGTTTACGAGTCCAGATATATCTCTACGTTATTCTTTTTCGTTATTATTATTATTATTGTTATTATTATTACTTCTCGTTCTCCAACTTTATTTCAGGAATCTTTCCTGGACAGCTACTCTCGCGTAAAATATTGCCTTGCGTAAGTTGTTGTCTAGTTTTGAATCGGCGTCGGCGGTCGGTATAAGATGTCGGAAGATTTCACTCGAATTCTAAATAAACTCCGCGAGAAGCTCCGACGTGTTTCAATTCGGTTCAATGTCTCGATTTAACCAGCCGGTACAAACTATAAATCTTCCATATTATATACAGTTTCACTAAACTCCCCTGCTAGGACATTTTAACAGTGTCTGTGGAAACACAAACGCCAGACCAAAACATTGGCAAATGTATCTCTTGTTCATCAATTGAGACTGTGACGTAGTGAGGTCAACTAATTATTACTCAAATTCCAATTGGAACAGCGTCATTTGAGTATAAGTAGAAAATATGACAAAGGTTCTACGGGAAAAAACAAATTTCGTTCGGTTGGAATTTCGTACATTCCGAACCCAAGCTCCGGCGCTTCTGTTGCTTTACATGACTATGGAGCACATCTGGGATTCCCTAACGGTGTTTCCAACTACATACATACTATATTCTCGAAACAGGTTGTTTTGAATACAGATCCGTTACCAACACTTCGCTTATCCAAGATACGAACTTTTCTCTACAATTTTTGTAGGTGGATGGAGATCTCCACTCTGATTGACTGACCTTATCGATCATCGGATTATTTCGTTGCTCTACCTTACTGGCAATTTGCTCTTCCTTGCCACAATTTTCACTCTTATCAGGAAAAATCGCTCGGCATTGTGCTCTGCCTTACCATAGTTTCGACGATCATCGGGTAAAATCCCGCAACTGCATTAGCGACATGAATCCTTCACCAAACAAGATCGATGGATTTTGCCCGATAAAGATTGAAACTATGGTAAGGCAGGTCAAATTGCTATTAAGATAGAGCGACGAAATGATCCGACGATCGATATAATCAGTCAGTCGGAGAGGGGATATCTCCTCATTCTAGAACATTCCATAAAAAGGTTTGTGTCTTGGCTAATAATAAGTGAAGCGTCGATAACGAATCTGTATCCGGTACTGTCACCGCTTATTTGCTAACGATACCTCAGATTCTTCAAAGAGATCATCTCCATGATCCAATGTCCCATTTTCATCCCCCTCCAAAGCGGCAGTGGCGCGCTGAAGACCCTTGCTGATCCTCGCTGTGAGTCGAATCTGGGCCCGTAACCACCATTGCCAGTCCTCGGCTTTTTCACCAACTTTCGTTAGCCAGGCGGTCCACACCCGGAGCTTTTCGGATGGTACGGCGTACAAGCGCGTCATGGCGTCAATGGCCTTCCTGGACAAGTTGAAAGTTCATCTTAAGTTCGTTTGACTGTCATTCACCTCGCCGGTGAGGCCTCTGAACGAGTTACCGATCATACAGATCGTCCTCTTATCAATCAGGCGAAAAAACGTTGCACAGTCGATGAATTCGACGAACGTTGGTTGAAACTTTTTTTTTAGTACATCGGGGCAGCGCGAGATGGAAACTTAGGCTGAATTAACGGCGTGGCCGGAGCGTGTTAAACATAGGTACGTATGGTAATATTCTTGTGAAAATATCGGCGAAGGTTGAACGAGAAACGCGTTACTGTATAGATAGGCGTACGCACAAGATCATATATTTATAGAATGCACCGGCTGACGGAAATTTCGTCAGCCTACATAAGCCAAGGTTGGATCTCTCAACTCTGGATTCAAGATTTCAAGATTAGATACTCTGGCATCGAGCCACTCCACGTGACGTTTGCACATCACTATACTAGCAGGACTAGTTACGTTTAACAATTTTCCACCTTTATTACATCAAGCTGCGAAATCTTCCATTTTATAAGACTTGACGAGCTTACGTAAAAGATTGACAGAAGAGGGAGATAGAGAGACGAGTAAAATAATGCCAACGTACCGATGTAATACCGCATATTTCCAACGCCTGCAAGACAGTCACTTATACATTTACAAGCAAAAACCTTTAACCTGAGAAGAATCAACTCGTACTTTGGTGAAAAAAGAATTTTAAAAAGAAAAGAGCCATCGATCTTGAACTCAATTTCAATCCAATCAACCGCGAACGCTGTTATACGTCTCCTCGTTCAATTATCGCGGTAGAAAAATCGATCCATCACTAATTTTCTCCAAGTTGGAGAAAAATCTGGCGATGAATTTCTCGACAAAGTTGGAGATCAGAACTTCGAACGTTTACAGATATTTTCTGGCGGCCTTTTTTTTTCCTCCGCAAGCTTTTGAGGATTCTGTTGTAGGGTCTGAATACCTATGTGCTTGATATTCCGTACTGCACAGTATCGAGACAAGCACTGCGGGCTTGCAATACTCCGGTATTCAGACATATTTTTCCATTATCGGTCTTGCGGTTACGCGAACGCTGAGAGTATCCGCACCTACATGAGACGTAAAAAATGACGAAAGTTGAAGCATTTTCCTGTTTTAAGGCGGGCGGTACTTGCGTCATTCGACCTACAGACCCACCTACGTGGGTTTTAAGCATGACTGGTTATACACGTACAGTTTCGGTCTAAATTTACCGATTAACTAAACACGAAGACTATTTCAAACGAACCGGAGCTCTTGAATCTATCGAACGTGAGTGCAGCAATGACATTCGTGAGCATCGCTGTTGTTGTTAATATTATTATTACAACCCTGCGGAAGTCGGAATTTAATTTCCAGGGTTGAGTAAACGGTCGATTCGAGACTTCTGCGGACGCGTCGTCTAAAAATACGCGTGAGAATATTGCGAGAAAATAAACACCTACGCGAATCCGGTGTATACATAGAATGTAAAAAGTATACAAGTACGATATAAAATATCAACTTTTTCATTTCATCGTATATTTTTCGTCCATCTAGAAATAGAGAATAGAATTTGAGAAGCACGTATCGGGGCGGGGGAAAAACACTCGCGGGAGCTTAAAGAAAAATGTGAAAATATACGTATTCCTGTTTCTCTATTTTTAATGTCGCAAGCAGGGAAACAAATCACCGTTTACTTCGATCGAAGGTACATATATGAAAGAAGCGGCGTTCTTTCCTTCGCCAAAGGTTCGTGAAAAGCCACGAGACTCTCCTTTTCTCCATCCCTACGTTTTCTCTACACGTCAAGCCCAACTTTTTCCAATCGTCCTTTACCTTCGGAAAGAATTCTAAAACTGCATTTAGCCCAGGGCCGCCTGTCCGTCTGTCTGTTCGTTTCACGGGTCTCGCTTTCAAGCCCCTCAGTTTACTTGGCCCTGCGTCTGTTGTCATTACGCAGGCTTAACAGAGCCTCGCATCATCTCGTCAATTTGCCTAATTCCTACGCACCGTATTCCGAATAGCTACGTTACCACGGTATAATCAAAATATCCTGAATTCCGGAGCACAGAGGCCTGGCGAAAACGGGCTTACTGATCTGGCTGAATAATTCTGATTCCCAGTTCCTTTTCCGACTCCGTTAAAACCAGCTTCGTATTTTGCGCCCTTGAATTCTTTTCCGTCTTCTCCTTCGCTTTCGACGACTTCTTAGCTTTTCCCTTCGCGTCCCCCATTTTGCAAGTCTGATTTCTCTCGCTGCTGTTTCAGCTGCCTGGAAAAAAGTATCGGGTGCAAAATTAGACGCATCGTGTGAAATTTCAATTCGGTTTTACAATTTTTATAAACAAAAACGATGGCCAAGTCGAGTGTCAACGTGTGAGTAAACGTTCTTTATTGCAAAAATGTGCCGAGCCGATGATTCTGAACCACCGGGATGAGTTTCGGAATTTTTAGACGTCGTTTATAGGATTCCGAAACTTATTTCTACACTCAATTCGTGCATATACAACTGTGAGTATGCTCAAAGTACTTGCTGTTAGTTTTCGCGAGTGGTTTTCGCAATACATGTATATATGTAATATACCACAGACTTGAGACGTAATAATACGTAACTCATTTTCGACGTATGTATCGCAATATTATTATTTCTTGAGTGCGAGCTTTACAATTTTCAAAACATACCTACATTTTCAAGTATACCGACTACCATCAAAAAGTGATGACTTTATCTCCGATGAAGCAGAAAAAATTTATCACCGTAACTAACTTTCCATCTCGATTTGCTTATGTGAAAAAATTCCGCTTTCGCACTGATAATTAAGGGCTTCGTATAACGAATGAATCAAAACATCTCTCACGTATTTGTCTATATGCATATATGGTTAAAATTTTTGAAAAGTTTTTTGGGTCAAATGGTGCATCCGAATTTTTTCAGGCGATGTTAATATTCCACGTTCACACGGTTCGATTCCGAAAACCTTTTTCGATCAGTCGATGACATTTTTCAATTTCTGAAAATCCGGATCCGAGATAGGTTTTCTACCCTGCAATTGGAACGACGACAGAATTTCATTCGTAATATTTCAAGGTTCTATCTGACGATGCGGTGCAAAACGATGGCGTAAACTGCTTGCGATATTGCAATGTTGCAAAAAAAAAAAAAAAAAAAAAAAAAACGAGGGAATCGCCAGAACAGAAGATACTTTATGGGTCGCGACCCTCGGTTTACGGTGGCTCGGCGCTTATTCTAACCCCGAAAAGTTTTCGGCATGCAGACGGAGAACCTCGAGAAAGGTGAATATAGGCACCGTGTAACGTTTAACGCTGAGCATAGCATACCGACCCCTGTCAGAGATGTTCTTTGAGGCGGTCAGCTTTGTTGTTGCGCTGCTGTTGCCGTCTATTTTTTTTCTTTCTCTAAATATATAATATCCCTGAAACGAAGAATGGGCAACGAGGTTACGTGCGGAGCATAGAAAAGCTCACCTTTTCGCCGTTTTCCCTCACTCGAACAATAAGCGTTGCAGGTTACCTTGCATCGAGTTGCGAAACTTTCTTACACCTCCGAGAAATAACAAGACCGTTGGTATCGTTACGATGGATTTGTAAAAATTTTCAAATTTATTTTTCTTCCTTTGACATCGCCAAAACTCAATTTGTCTCTTGCGGTTTATTTGATTTTGAATTTGGAAACTTTTTAAATTCAGACCGTCGAAAATCGCCTGCCGAAAATTTTGTCGAGCGAAATAAACGAACCGCGTTTTCTTCGCCGTCTCTGACTCTCGCATCTATTCACGTACATTCTTACATACGTACATCGAAGTACTGATCAACTTTTATCTTACATATATTAACCCTTCGAGTCACAATAGTAAGTATTGCTCAACACCTATTTTATATACTTTTTTTTCATGTTTATTTAGAGCAATTTTCAACTTGTTTCTTTGCGGATTTTTTCGGAGTAATTATTCCGATATAACGTAAATTATTGTTGTTAGAAAAAAGTTGATTGAAAAAAATCGTGAAAATTGAAAAAAATGGTGCAATCCTGAGAAAGTTACCTCTTTACACATGTACATGTTTTACATAAATCATAAGTTTTTGGGGTCGTTGTTTACGAATCTGAAATCAGATTTTGAAAATTCAGTACGGTGAACCCCATCAGTGATCCAAAAAACCCCTCCAAGAGTTTTTCGACCGTATTCGATCAAATTTGAAATTTTTATCCACCATATTGGATCTAATATCTTGAATTTTTGAAGTCTGATATCTCAGCTTTGTAATCAGCGACCCCGAAACCCAGTGCATAAAGTTTTTGTGACCGTATTTGATTAAATTTGAAATTTTTGTCCGCCATGTTGGATCCGCCGTCTTGAATTTTTTAAATCTGACTTCAGACTCGTAATCAGCGTCCCCAAAAACCACAGAATACAATCTTGTTATAAATTCGTTGATAAACCGGCGACGCAACTCCGCGTCGATCGGCCGATAGCTTTCAAATCTCCCGCTCTTTCCTCTCCGAGTTTTAGCTTGCGAGGGTTCTCGAGAGCTGGCTTCGGGCACTACTCTTCGCAATTATAAACTATCCTCCTATCCAAGGCATGTTGTATATAATATGAGTACACTATGCAGAAGAGCCAAGAGCAGAAAGAATCACTTAGACACCGCGGGCATCTTACTCACCGTGATGAGCGTAATAATAGCCAACAGTGAAAATAACCGACAGGGCTGTATCCCGGCGGAAAATCACCTGCGCAATTTTCACCCTGATTCCCGCAAATCGTTTGCAATTATTTACAACCCTCGTCCTTTCCCAGCTACCGCAAGCTCCTAGTTCTTTACGGAGTCTTCGATCCGACTCAAAGTGTTGAAGCTTGTAGAGCGTTTCTTTACCTCCCGCCGAGCTTCGAGGTTTGCTGAGTGCCGCGAGGGATTGATTTCTGTCGCTCTTTCGATTCGCGAAAATTAACCGGATTTTGAGACTGCAGGACTCTCTCTCTCTCTCTTTCTATTTGCCTCCCTCTTTTTTTTTTCTCTTTCTCTTCAACTCTCCGAGGCTAGACGGCACACTTTTTTCTTCTGCTTAAAAGTTTTCGTTCCTATTTTCTCCCTCGTTTTTCTTTCTCATTTTCGCCATTCTCTCTCTCTCTCTCTCTGTTTCTCTCTTTGTCGAAATGTCTCAGCTCTGCCACCGTCAAGTCACGAAGTGCAAAGTTTTTAGCTGGAATTGTTTGAGAATAAGAGACACGGAGAGAAAGAAAATAAAGAATCTTTCTTGTGCGATTTTAATGCAACGAAAGAAGTTTAAAAAAAATATAGACTTCGTCGTAATGGTTTCTTTCTAATTTTTGTCATTTTGATTTACGATATCGACAATAACGTGAGAAATGTAGTTCTATTGATAATAATCGTGTGTTCTGAATCGTGCTGCATGAAGTTTATAAAAGAATTTGTCCAAATTATGTTCGTAGCAAAAGAAAATCGCAGGAATCAGACTTGAAACAAGAAAGATTTACAAGAGTTTCTGACTTAAAAATAACGATAGTTTGCCCAAATTTCACTTCAAACAAGGGAAATTTATGTGGACCTTTTTAGTAGCGGATGCGCATCTTGCACGAAAGGTTGCAAATGTGAGCTAAAACGAAAGACAGAGAATAAATTAATATAGCACTCGCTAATATATAACGTGTTCGATACGGTGAATGTTAAATGAGAAACGGAAAGGTGCGCAAGCGTAATTGTGTGTACTTTTCCAAGTTAACATTGAAGACCGAAATTACGGTATTCCGGTAAGTCTTGTGAGTTCGCTTCGTCTCGTCATGTACAAACCACCAGGCAAGGATGAATATTATTACACCCTCAAAAGTGGCGTCTGAAGACAGCTGCTGAGTCCCGTAAAGCCGCACGTACGAGACGATGGATACTGTCACGACGAGAGCAAATTTCAATTAGACTCGGTGTTAAACTTTAGGGAATAATTAAAGGTACAATTATGGAAAAAAGGAGACAATGTAGAAACAAAAATTGCAATTTCGTGGAATACTGGAATGATAAAGAGGAGAAAATAAAGCGTTATTAGTACCGAAACTAACTCGCATCTACATTTCTTTTTTTTTTTTTTTTTGCGAACTCAAGATCTCAGAACTCCGGAGGCATTGAGATTCGGGCAAAAGTGTTTCCGTGGCTAGAGCTTGCGAGCTTTTTCCATGCGATTAGAGACGCGTGTTGCGGCGCTTTGGTCCAAGCGAAAAGTCGAAAATGGGCAAATTTACGTAGAGGCAAAGTGAGGTATGCGAAAATCATAGATTTTGACCTGGCGAACACGAATATGTATGTTAAAAAGTTTTATGGCCATAGGAAAAGGGTTGAAACAATCGATTGAGTGTAAAAATCGCGATAAATCGATACTGGATGAAAATATGAAAAAAGTTTTCAAACAAAAGTTGTAGAGAAAAAAATAGCGCGCAAAAAATTATTCAACTTTTTTTCCTCTAAAATTAATTGGTAAATCATGAGACGCGATTCAAGTCAAAATACCCTTAAAAATGACAAAAATCGTTTGACCGCCACCGAATCGATGGTAGGTGGGCTCGGCTTTCCTTCACCCCAGTTCACCGTATACCTTCTCCTCGGAAAAAATTAAAAATATTCGTGTGTGTTGTATTGTACATTTTATTAAAAACTAGAGATCATCCTTCATGCAAAACATACGACGATATTATCATTCATTGCGATAACTGCGGAAAAATATAGTCTTGGGTGAAAAATAATAACTAATTTCTATAACTGTAACGGGAAAATCAGGCACGTATTAATATTCTTTATGACTGTGGTAACTTGTACTATATTTTCTTGTAACTATTGTGATAATTTAATGTTGTTGAAGTAATAAATCGATGTTATTAAGAACCTATTTAATTGAAGAAATGTTGAAGCGGCGAATTTAATTACCCTGAATAATTACACTTGGAGAAAAAAAAAGACAGTTGTTTGCAGCACAAAAGCATTCCTTTCAAATTCCTTCGTTCAATCTAAAGCAAGAACGCGTTCAAAGTAAGTAAAGTTTTGTTTGATTTCGAAAAATGCAACAAAACCGTTTTCTTCATTCAAGAAAAAGTTTGTTTTTTTCTAAGGAATTCATGGAATTTTATCAATTTGAAAAAAGGGTTGATTCAGATTCGAAAAAGTAGACTCACCTCCAAGAAAAAATACTCTCTTGAATGTATACAGTTACAATTAGTTGTATTGCTGATACGCAAAACCGATTTTTTTACGTCAACTTTTTACGAACAGTTGTGTATTCCAGTGGACATAAATTTCAAAAATTCGCAACTGAAGTTCGACTGATCAGATTTTTTTTAAGGGACGTGTTTTGTCGACAGTTTCAATACCAACCTGAAAAAATATATCGAAGACTTTCCTTTCATTTACGTACATTTTCTAGACCAAAAAGTGCAGCTAAAGTAGTCGAAAAAAGATGCGTGTCAGTTTCATTCTAATTTCTAATTTCATAGGATATTTGAGATTATTTTTCTGTCTGGTGAAATAAATATTCATGTTTCTAAAATGGTCTTAAATGTCGTGAAAAGAAATATAAAAGCTCGGCACCTATCAACGCAAAGTTGTAAGCTCGAAAAACATTACTTATTCACTGTGACTGACATGCGTGTAACTTTTGATATAAGTTCAGAAAAATTCGGGAAAGTGTCAGATATCTTACAAATAGTTCAAAGATAGAGAATCGTGTCAATCAATCATCGAAATATGTTGAAGAAACTTTTTTTACTTAGCTAAACGTAGCTGATTCAATTCTGAAAGGTTTAAAATCAATTTAGGGACCAAACAAAATATAATTATTTTACATTGAATCCGAATTTTTTCAACTGTGTAACAATGCAAAAATTTTGTTATTCCCAACTAATTTTATTTCGATCGATAAGACTTTTCATCGAGTACACTTACGTCATATTTTCTTGTAATCGTAGCGATATTCAAACCGTTTTCGTAATGGTGCTCCACTTTTTAGAATTTTTAGGTGACAACTGTAAAAAAGAAAAGCGTCTGTCTAAAATCAGTAATAAAATCCTATTGTTTACATCTATTTGTCATGTCTCAGAGCTACAACTGAAGAATGAATTATGTATGGATTTTCGACGAAAATGTGAAACTTTATCGTTTAAGAAAAAATGTATTTCAGGTTGAATTATGAAACTGTTTTTCAAATGTATTTCAGGTCGAATTTTGAAACTTTTTTTCAATAACCAGAGAACGGAGAGTTAGAATCGTGTCAATTTTTTCATAACTGTAAAAAAATTTATACACTAAAAAATGATTTTTTTTTAAAGAAAGAATCGATGATTAAAAAAACAGAGTTTAGTATTATAAAATTGGAGAAAATTCTTCCACGTATATTGTGATGTGTTTGATTATCCAGAATCTTTTCAAATTTTTTGGTCGCCTGCTGGGTTTAAAAACCGCAGAAATCGAAAAAACGACTCCTCGAAATCGACGCAGAAAACTGTAATTTTTCAGACATTTTTTATTTTATTTGTTGATTTGAAGCTGTTGAAAAAAATTCAGCGGAGGTAGATTCGCCGTTTTTATCCGGCTAGACCATTTTTCTCGAAATGAGCGAGGCAGAAGAATAAGAAGAATAAAAAGAAAAGAAGAAGATAAAGCGCGAGCGGGAAAAGCGCGGGGGTTGGAGGGCAGGGGATCGTCTTAGTAGATACCTAGTGAAAAACGAGAATGGAAACCGGTCTAGGAGGCCAGAAATAACCAAGGGGTCGAGACATTCACTCTGGGACGGGCGGCCAACCGGCCCGGACGAAACGCGGTGCGTCCCACCCTGGAAATCAAATTTGAATAACCGTTTTCCTCCGTTTCGTTCTTTGGTATTCTTTCGTCTCGTTCAAAATTTTTTTTTCTTCTTCTTCTTCTTTTTTTTTTTCGTCGCAAAATTTCACTCCCGTCACTCGTCAATTTACGTATTCTCATCGTCTCGCAAAGTTTCTTCGATTATCTTACAACGCACTGGCCTTCTAATTCCCCCTTCTCATCGTTCATTCGATCCATTCTTCATATTATTGTGTTCGCTTATTGTTCGTTAAATTATCCCAGTATGGTTTGTGTCTCTAACAAGTGCTAATATATACGATCTACCGAAAATAAGAAAAAAAAAAAAAAAAAACACGGCACCGTCAACTAATAATCGGTAATAATCCGAATCTGCAACCGCGATTGCTAACCGAACAACCCAAGGCTCAAGGATTTATCTTCAGGACCTTCTGCGTCAAGGATACACGTGGATATCACAGTGAAATCGTGCGACAGCTGCGGTGTTTGTTATCAATGCTTTCTTTATTTATTATTTATTTTTCGTCATTTGATCTCCGCCAAAAATTCGCGTTCAGCGAAATATTGACGTATAATAAAATTTAAATCCAATTTTCTTTACATCTAATCAAGAGCATTAAACACGCTACCATTTGGTGTATACAGCTATCATGAAATATGTTTTTTATACTCTTTTTCACTCCCCCTCCTTGCGGGTCGGTAGGTATAATTTTAAGTGTTAGATAATCGTAATCTGCATCGGCATCTTCCACGTTACACTTACCTACACCACCAAGGCAATCTGTACGAAAATGGCTCGTGCAACTCTCGTCTCATCTCGTCTCGTCTCGTCTCGTCTCTCGGTCGCAAGTATCGTGCTCTAATATAGCCTGCCGAATCCTCCGCTACTTCTGCGTCCCGGTGTCCAATTACTTGACCGTTCCCATTCCTTTATTCGTATCTCATATATATATTTTTTTCCTTTTTTATTCGTCTAGTTTTTATTTTTTTTTTTTTTGCACATTGTGTTTTTTTTTTTTTTTTTTTGAATCCCCGTTTTTGGATTCCTCCCTCAAATCGTTCTCCTAGAACTTATCCCTGAACCGTGTCTAAACCGGGAAGATAAGTTTAACAGAGAAATTAAAAAAAAATCCCACGTCAACGGCGAAGAAGAGACGGGAAAAATAAAATAAATAAAAAATGTAATAAGTCCACACCGTGCGGTACGACGTTAAAATATCTCGGTGACCGGTGACCGGTGACGGAAATACTCGAGAGTTTAAAGGAGAAAATTTATGCGGTGTATTCAAGTCGTAGGAAGAGAAACGTAAAGAGAAATAAATAAATCGTGAAAAGACGTGAAAATAAAGTGAGAAATATGTAATAATTTAATCAGTAATCAATCACGCTCACCGGTTGGTTAATACTCGCGACCCTGTTCAAGGATCGACTCTCCCTGACTAAATTCGAGACCCGTGTAAAATATACCTATACATAGACGTGTATACGTCATATACGTAGATGTATATACGCTTGTTAATATACGTTTACCGTACGCAGTGATACCGACTACGTTATTATATAACGCTTATGGAATTTGTTTTAATGCGTTTCTCTTATTGTCCTTATTAATATCCTTCGCCTTACTTTAATCCAACCGCCTGAATGGGGCTGAAAATGCCTCAAGATATAACACGGTGCTTGAATCATCCCCCCTCCCTTCATCCGAATCTAAGGACGGATTTTCAATTATCCCTCTGAGCAACGTTATCCTTTGGTTTAGTCGATGTATTATTGCACGGTTTCATAATTAACCAGTTGTTATTTATCGGGTTCAATGAACGAAAGGCTTCGAATTTTTACCGGGCCGCGTTCGGCACGAGAGAAAGGGTAAAATTATAAAAAAGTGTTTCGTTATTGCAGCTGGTACAGCGCTCGGTTTTGGTGGTAGAAAAGTGCCATCATTGGGGCCCTGTTAAGTGGGCCCCCAACGCAAAGAGCTCGCCGAAAGGCGAAGTGAATCACAAGTAAGTCAATGTCATTTGATTTTTCATTCCTATTACTCGATCAATTCGATCGCACTGGGAGAAAATTCATTTATTATACTTGCTGAAGGTTTGAATGTTACTGCACTTTGAAAGAAAAAAAAAATGTTGCTATTGCGTATTTAGCGTAATTACAGTTGATTAACGATAATTAGAAATTTCTCTCGTTGCAAAAACGCTTCGACGTAAAGTTTTTCAAAATTTTCTGCTTCGTTTATATCGTCCCACATGTGTCTTTTTTCCTCAAGATCTAATATAACCTGCGTCATTTGTTAACGTATAACATTGATTCACAATTATCAATGATGAACCGAATCTGGTTTTCAAAATTCCTGAACCTTCTCTTAAATCGTTTATTTATACTTTGATGATACGTTGAGTGTTTAGAAAATATTGACAGATAAAATTATTGCGAAACTGCGTGTTTCTTTATTCACGGCGTATTGTACTTGATGACAAGTTCGTTCATTTTGGTGTTTGCTAAAATATTCAATTTTTGAACTCTTCCCGCGCTTTCCCGATGACATCGTTAAAACGCTAACAACTCGTCTCTCGATTCTTCTATCACTAGTTAGTTCCAATCCTCTCAATGGCTCGTTGCCAGATTTATACGTCACGCTTTCGAGTGAGTCAGGGATTTTTAACGGAATTTAGTTAACGTTGTCCTAAAGTTTTACTCCGTAATTTCAACGCAGTTATGCACCTGTCTCCAAAATTCCTAACAAAATCTAAATTATGAAATAACACGGGAAATAATTGAGATATCATGAGAATGATAATAACAATGATAGTAGTAATAATAATAATTGGATGAACTTTTAGCGAGCCGATGTGCGGATTAATAATCACAATTTCCGCAATGGTAGGCGATAATTTATATCCAGAAATTAATTACTCATGAAGAGATATTATCCGCGAAGCGCGGTTGCAGCGACGACTCGACAAACTTGAATTATATAATGCCTGATAATAATACAAATACAAATCGTGAAAAGCTATTGTCTGCTTTCTACTGGCCGTTATTCATAGGCTTTATCTCCGTTAATTCTTAACTCTGTGAAGCGATTCTGCTGCAGGTTGAGTTACGAGTTAACCGCGTTATACGTACACCATATATATCTATATATAGGCAATTCCGTACAAACATTTTATTTTGTGTAAATAATTTTCTGCAATCATCCCAACTTTGAAGCAGTAACTGGAATTTTTTCTTAGATTTTTGATTCAACCGCTCAATTATTTATAATTATTCAAAATGGTTTTAAAAAGGACCTTTTTTAAAAGTCTCAAAAACTGTATCTTCTATTCCAAATATTTCAATGGGTCTATTTTTATTAATTTTTTTCAGCGCTTACATTTTTTTGGCCAACTAAAGCATTGTTTGAACGGTCTTTATGCCTGTTTTTTTCCGGTCTAGAAATTTTCCTAAGTCAAAAATACAAGTTTTAAGAAATTTTCTGCATTATTACGCGAGACATTCTTTCTTTCGAAGAAAAAAATCGATGAAAACATTACGAGAATTTCAATTCCAATTTCAGCGTTTATCAAATTCCTAAAACGACAAAAAAAAAAAAGATTCAAGGTAATGGAAATGCTGATTTCTGGAAAGAAATTGTGTATAATAATAATGATGATTCGATTCGAGGGTATTTGTTATGTCGCCAAATACGAGTCGTATTTATTCGCTTTAAGAATAATCGCGCATGAGAAACTATTTCGGAACAGGAAGTTGTGACCATGAATCATTTTTGTTATTCTCTAATGATATGTAATACGCCTTTAGTTACTCTCATATTAAAAGCCGAGTAGTGAGAGCTTCAAGGAAATCTGATTTCACATCTGTAAGTCACGAAAATGAAAAGATAACCCGAGACTAGAATAATGGCGGGTTGCTACTGACGCATTTGTTGCAATTTCGGCATCGGATAAACCGAACGAATTAACATTTGACTGTTTAAATTCAACGAGGCCGGGTTCGAAGAGATTTACAATTTCATGCCAAGAAGATAAATTCATGAGAAGTTAATATAGAAATTAAAATTGAGTTTTCAAAGTCCGTGCAAAAAAAAAAAAAAAAAAAAAAAATAGGCGGAGAAAAGAAAATTCTTCGTGCATAAAGATTGTATCGTTCGTATAATCGCTGGATCAAAAATACTACTTAGACGTCAGCAGACAGCGAAACTGTATAATTAAGCCAAGTTCAATTGGAACGTCGTCTCCTCCACGCAAAAACGTTTCAGAACCATGAATTTCAATCGGGGACACCAGATTGCCAGCTACGATTATACAGAGATTAGAGATTGCATTATTATTCTACTATACTTCGGTTTAACACCACATTAAGGATATCGTTGGAGTTGGAGTAATGCCGACGAATCGTAACTCAATTTGTTGGCAGATAAATTTTCTACACTGACATAAATTTTTATTTTCGGTTACCGGTCAGTCCTCGAATATTTTTATTTTTATAAATAATATATTAATAGACAGAAGATTCATTTTCAAATAAGATGAGTTGACGGAACGTAGATCAGATACGTGCATGATTCCACAACTTTCACATCGCCTGTAAGTCCAGTCAAATTAACAAAAGTAGAAAAATTAACCGGTAGAAAGCTATAAATTGGTGGAGATCTTTATTTTGGCATACTTTCGAAGATAATAAAAGTTCCGAACTTTACCTCCGAAACTCGATCCGTCGTCTTGAAAAAAGTTCTCCAATCCAGTTGTTTCATCATACCTCTATAATCGTTGGACCGATCGCGATGAAGGTTATTATAAAAATTAAACCTCATTAAGTTTTCTATAAAAAAGGTACAACTCCGTTTTCTTCATATTTTCAATACTATCTCTGTATTATATCGGTAAACACAGACACAATTTTTACTTACACGCTGTGTTCTTAAATCTATTATTAGCAACATTTTAAAATTCTTCATACTGAATATCGTTATAATAATGTCTACGAAATAGTGTCTTACAATAGTCTCTGATTTAGACCTGCTGTAATCTAAGAGCCGGTGATCATTTTAGTTACGTCATTTCGTACACAAAATTTTCCATCTTATCATACTCTTTTAACATCTCTGATAATTGATTCAGCGGGACGGGCGCGTTGGGTTACAAATATCAACTGAAAAAACGTCACATCATAAGCGCTGTCTTTCTTGTGGCAGCAAGGAATGATATTTTCAGGACTTTTACTATCCTCAAAAGTATACCAAATAAAGGTCTTCAATTTATATCTTTTCACCGGTTAATTTTTCTACTTGCCTCATTTTAATCCAATTCGACTGGACTATACGAATTCGAATAGATTAGTCAAGTCCACGACTAAATTAACATCCGATTAGAATTTTGCGAAAACTTTCAGTATTCTTCAAAATTATTAACCGGTACAAACATCGTTTATCATTATTTTTCCTCTTCCAATGATTCTGCGCAATTTACTTTAATAAAACAATAATATCACGAATAATCTCGTCACGAATTCGTAAACAATCATGGTTTTTCAAACAACATACCGGTAGTTGTTAAAATTTTCTTGCAATTAAGCTTCGATTGATTCAAGTCTCATTTTATTCCATTCTCTTCACACACTCATTCAATCCAACCTCCAAATCTTACCGCGTCCGCATTCCGCGTGTCTTGAGCAGTGAGCTTTCAAAGAGCTTTATGTGCACTAGACGCCATCTCGCGGCAACGTTTTCGCAGTCCCGTTGCGGCCTGAGTCGGTAAGACAGAGATCGGGCTTGCCGACGAAACGGGTGGAAAAGCTTGCGGCGTGTTCCGGATTGCCGGTACGTCGAATTTCACGTGGTTCTGGAGCTTTTCGTCGCGGACGCTGCATAGCGGGTTTCTATTCTAAGAGGGCGGCCATGTTTAAAATAAGAAACTGGAAATGTAAGGTACCTAAGTTTAGCCGAAGCACCGGCCAGTAGTGCCAAGTAACCAATCCACCAAACGTGTACCTGCAACCCGAGGATATCCTCTCCGCAAGCTCTGCCGCCCACCTGCAGCCCCCAAGGATTTAAAAAAAAATCCTCCAGGATCACCGTCCGAAAGTTTCCCGCCGATGAGAAAGCTCGCGCATTGAAGAACACAAGGCTGCGGCAATTTTCACCGAGTTCGGATCGGCGACAAAGGCGGTAAATCATAAAACACGTATACTTGGTCAAATTTTTGTAAGTACGTATCTGTAGGACGAACGGCTAACAGAGTCCAGGAAAGCCGCGAGCTTTTACTCAGTTTCGCCGCTATCCCACCTTCCCACGACTTTGAATCGTTGCCCAAATTTTATCCTCCTTTCTCCGAGGCTGCGGCAGCGTTGTTTAAACAAAGGAATAAGCTGAATCACGCCTTACGAACCGCAGTCATGATTTCATCCACCCTTTATCCCGAGCTTGCAGTTGATTTTCCTTCTCGTTTCGATCGCGACGCTTTGCTGCAAGGCTTTATTGTCCTTCGTCGTGGAGGGTTCGTAATTTAGCAGCGAGTACTCGTTCTACAAACCGCGAAGTACCCTTGCGGCTATTTTCAAGTCGGGTCAACTAACTTGGCAAAACACATGTGTAAATAGATGCGATGTATACTTGTTGGACGAAATTCTTGTGAATGGAACAAAAGATGCGAAATATACGCGGCATACACGTGCGAAAATAAACCTTACGTCGTATTTATAGAATCTTAAAATAAACCCGAGACGATAAATAAAAAGAATAAGAACAAGAAGAAGTGGAAGCGGAAGAAATTCAGCCAATGATGATAAACAGAGGCGAATCAACATCCTCGGTTAAGCCAGTCAACTGGTCTCGATACATCCCGCAATCCCCGCTAATTCAAGAAGTAGCGCTACACCTCAAGTGAATTGGCGAACGTTTCCTGATGACTGAATCGATCCCACCAATCGCATCAGGATCCGATCGATCATCGCTCGATCAATCCGGTACCGGTGCCTATAAATTGCGAGAACTGTAAAGACGCAGTGAATAGTTTTACTTCCGCAGTCATCGCTGAGAGAACTTTTAATCATACGATTCATTAATTCGCGAACCCAACTTGCTTCGGAGTTTATAATCCCACCGCGATTTTCTAAAGACCGAAAAAAGAGTTTTTTGTTTTTTCCAAGCTCCTGAAAGAGTCGGTTAAGAGACTCGTTGAAAACATTCCGTTTCAACTCTTCCGCGAATATAACCGTGCTTGCACTTTGTGGTTGAAATCGGGGCGTGAGAAGGAGTAAGGTTGAGGTAAGCACGTTGTACGTGTAAATAAGTAAGGTAAGCGTGAAAATTTTTGCGAAAATTAACGAGGGCGCGTGACGTCAAAGACGAGGTTTAACCGAACGGCGCGAATGTCGGAAACACGTACGAAGAAGCGTGTGTTTCTGGTCTCGAAGGTGGTTCAACACGAATGGGCGAAAGCTTCGTCTGTGTGTACGGGCGAACGGTGGGCGTCGCGACGTCGGACGTCGAGAGACGTGAGGTCAAGCCTGAAATAAGACTCCCTAATTTACTACGTGGAATACCCCTGCTGTCGATACGCACACGCACACTTAAGCTAGAGATCAGAGGCTGCGTGAGAAACGCCGCGTTTCGGTGGTTGAAACGTATCGCGGAAAAAGCAAAGGAGAGAAAGAGAGGAAAAAAAAACGTGTATATATAGAAAGAGAGAGAGAGAGAGAGAGAGAGAGAGAGAGAGAGAGAGGGCACCGATCTTCTCGAATATGTTGCATTCCCGAATTATATTTACACTCATAGACCATTCGCGCGCAACGCGATTGCCGGCATTTAGTTTTCAGTTTAACTCGCGGCAGGAAGACGACCAGATGTTAGTGCTGTATAAATTCTATTCCTCGGTTAAACAGCACTGTTCGAAATTTATCGGAATCCAGGGTCGGGAGATTTCGTTGCGGCGAAGTTGCGAGGTAGAAAAGAAAGTGAAAATCTTCTCGAACTCTGATCGAGAAAACAAGCTCACCGCGTGAAACTTGGGTTAATTTCATTGTAACGGGGAAATCAACCGTCTAGTGTTCGCGTTCGCGGAGGTGGAAAAGAGAAAATACAGTTACCGCCTTTGGTGATTTCGAAGCTCGAGAAAGCTCGACGGTCGTTAAACTAGACGAAAGAAACGCTGGTGCAAACTGAGGTTTCAGCTTTATCTAGATAATTAGGTTGAGCTCTACGAAGGTACTGTGAAAAATGACGGTGTTGAAATTCAATTGATGTCGACTGTTGTAGAACAATTTTTCAAAACAATACGGAAATTTAACGTCGGATGTTGTTAGACTGACATCGGATTGTAGTCCTTAAATATTCACAGAGCATTTTTTTTTTTTTTTTTGCCGTGATATGCAATTCAGAGAACCGTTGTTAAGCTGTTGCTTAACTCTCATCGTTCCAAAAAAAATTAGGCCAGACTTAGTTCCGATTCCTCAAAGTCGGGGCAGGATTGAAATTCCGAAATTGAAAAGTTCCGAGAGTACCTAATTCCGAATTTTTTTGTGGCGAAACTTAAAGTAAAGAAATCAAATGTTGACGAAATATCAAAGTTTTGAATGGTCCAAAACCCGACGCTCAAAATTCCGAAAGGGCGTAATACTGACAAGTTGAAGTTCGGAAAGTGCAAAAGTGAGAATATTGAAAAATCTGAAACATCCAAGTTCTAAATGACAGAAGATTTTCAGTTCCGTGAATTTCTGGCTTGGTGAAATTTCACCATTTTGATATTTCTGTTTCGGATTTTCGATATTTTTACATTCGTAATCCGGATAATTCTGATTTCCGATTCTTCTGATTTTTTACACCCACTCGTTGAGTAAACTACGCTGCGTGAGTATATATAGTATATTTAGATTTTTGGACTTCTGCTATACCGAAACTTTATTTTTCGAAATTAGATGCTTTCGGAGCTTTTTAAATTCCTCAGCCTCAGCCTCGCCCCGTAAATTAATTAGCTAAATCACTTGTCATCTTCGGAATATATCTCTTTGTTATCGAATTGAAAATTCCTAAAACTTTCACCCGGTAAAACTCATCAACAAATTAAATTACAGGAAGCATGGAGCAGTTCGAGCAGCTGCTAACGTGCGCGATTTGCCTTGACCGGTACAGAAATCCAAAGCTGCTACCATGCCAGCACAGTTTTTGCATGGAACCCTGCATGGATGGGCTGGTCGACTACGTTCGACGACAAGTGAAATGCCCGGAGTGCCGAGCAGAGCATCGCATCCCATACCAGGTATCAGCGACAAGCGTGACTTGCGAAACGGGCAATTTTTTTCAATGCATCAAAAACCGCGCATTTCGAAAAACGGCGATTACTCGAGGGCTTATTATTTTTCTTTTATTTTCTTTTATTTTTTTTTTGTTTTTTCTCTTCTTCAACACTTTTCGCAGGGTGTTCAAGCCTTCCCAACGAACGTGACGCTCCAGCGATTCCTCGAGCTGCACATCGAGATCACAGGCGAACTTCCGGATCCGACGAGCGGTCAGACGATGGAAAGATGCGGTGTCTGTTCCGAAAAGAGTTACTGCTCTCACTGCGTTCACTGCGACAAAAAATGTTGCTCCGAATGCAAGGACGCCCACATGGACATCTTGAGGCGTGAGATAACTCGCATTAATTCACAGGTGAGTGAGTGAGTGAGGCGTGATACAATTGAGAGAGGGAATCGAAAAAGAAAAAAATGTAAGGGAAAAAAAATTAACGATACAAATCGAATGCCTGAAAGATTGACCTTCGCTACGACGATTTTCTTGCAACTTGCGTAGATCGCAATGTTTTTTTTTTTTCATTTCGCGAACAAGACGCGTCGGAATATTCCTCGGGCCTTATCTTCCGGGGAAAAGCGATGAAAATGGGGTAGTTCAAAATCCTGGGAGTCATAACGTCCCATTAAGCTCGGAGAGGATGATATCGCGTAATCGGAAACGCTGGTGCCGAACCCCTACGGCGGGTACATTAAGTACAGGGGTAATGAGGAAGGTCGAGGGGACCAGGGTCGAGCTTTCGAAGACCCGTTCCAACCTAGCGAAAGCATTCAGTTGCGAACGGCGGAATTATAACGCGAAAGAGCGAGATAATAAATTTCGCTACATGCTTTTGGGGATGGCGAATTGTTTTATTGCCGTTAACAGAGTCGACTTTTTTTGGATACGAGAGTTCTTCAGCCTCGGGAGATAATTCCGAATCGTGTTATTTCACGAATCGCTAATTCTGCGAGGATTTATACTGTGAACTGAGATACGGGTAGAAGTGAGTTAGGGAATCTGAACGTATTGCCGAAATCTTCGAAAATCCAATTCGGAAGCTTTTAGACGAGTGTTTTAACTGTTCGAAACAAATTGTCGTTTTTTAAAAATTAAAGCAAACTGGTTCGGAATTTATTTGAATTCAAATTAAAATTTTTTTTCTTCTTGTTTTCTTTCGATCAATGTCAGATGAACGACACGATAGTCTGATTTTAAAAAAGTTCTATAAAAATGCACGAATCTTTTAACGTATGCTACAACAAAACGGAAGACTTTTAATTTTCTTTATTCACAATTCGTCATTCTTTTGGAATTTCAGTTGCAAGTTTTTCTCCAAATATACAGAACTCATTTGTGTGTCAATCGAATTCCGTAAAAATTTACCAAATTCTATGCATTACAACAGTTTTTGTTGATTGGGAGAAGAAACTTTAATTGCTTGCAAAACCTGTAGAATCTTAAATCATCGTTGGTACATCTTCAGAACACCTTATTCCGGCTGTCTGGCATTTTCGCATCAATTAATTCCTCGTCACAAAGTCTTGAAATTTCGAGTAGAGGGAAATCTTCTTTCCCACAAAAACTGGCAACCAAATGATAAAATCGATCAGTGTAAATAACGAAGACAAAGAACTAACAACAGAGAATCGAAGTCTCCAAACAAATTGGCGTCAGCGTTCCACCTAAAAAATTTCCATTTCCTAGCCTTATCGCAGTTTATTTACAACTTTGAATGATCTTTGTTACTTCGTATAACCCAAAAAAACGACCGCCATCTTGGATTTAGAATGTGCGAAATTTTGACTTCAGATTCGTGATCAGCGACCCCAAAAACCCCCGAGTGAGAAAATTCGGGCCAAAATATTGAGTTGAAAAATGTGTGACCGAAATGGTCGAACAGCTGACGCGATATAAAATGCGCAAGACAATAGCAAGGAGAAAATATTTTTTGTCTAAAATAATCCCCAACTACCGGCTTTGTCGCGGGGGTCAAATTCTTCGGTACACATGACGCGTGCCGAATGTGCTTTGTCCACTTGACTTAATATTATTTCTATCAACAAGTGGACCGGCTTATATATACATATACGTAAGTCACAAGTTTCGAATCGCGTCGTGTTTCTTTGTCCCGTAGCGAGATGATGCGGAGAACTCGGTCGCCTAAGACGCGGAGAAAAAATCACGAGGATCGACGGGAGCTTTTCGGCACGTAGAAAGCTCCGTAGCTGGCGCAGCGCTTTAGCTTTCGGCCTTCCCCGTCCACTCTTGCACGTTTTCTCTCGCCGGGTTGTTTTATCGCGAGAGGGTTTTATAGCGACCTTTTTTTTTTTTTGTCCCTTCTTTTCTTTCTTCGACCAGCCTACGTGCCGATCGAAAGCAGCCGAATTAACTCTCCTACGAATTACGACTGCCCCTCGTAACGGCGAAGACAAACCTGTGAGAACCCGAATTCTACTCGGTCGAGACGTTGTCGCGGTACTTGAAGAAAAATGCTGAATGCAGAACTCGGTTATTTGTTTTGGGAAATTGTTCGGGAATCGTTTCAAAGTATCGAAAATTCCAAAGGCAATGTTTCTTGCAACGCGTCAAGACGTTTCCGTTTGTTAGAGCAAGAGTAACGTTGCTACGTTGTGAATTTAACGCGCGAATCTTCTTCGCTCGAATATCGCGAACTTTCGATGTAGGCATACAAAAATATATACAAACTAGACACTCGAAGCTGCCATGTTTGTGTGCGCAGTGCAATGGACTTGTTTCGATGGAACAAGTTTTTAACCGATTTCACTGAATTTCTCCTGTTTGTGCAGTTTTGCGCTATCCGTAAGCGATCCGATACGAAAACCAAAGTCAAATGACTGTGTGATATGTGTTTAATATTAGTCAGTAAATGAAGAAGAAGTCTGCAGTAAAATGAAAATTTTTTGGGAATAAATAAAAAGTACATATACAAATATTTCACAGTCAATTTTTACCCGGAAAATCTTTTTCATTCATTGCCAAGACTCTAAAATACTGTAAGAAAATTATTTTGGTTTTCTGCGTTCGGATGAAAAAATGTATTCAGGTAATTGCAACAAACAGGGAAATAATAATTTTATCAACAACTCGGGAAAATTAGTAAAAATTGGAATCTTTTCCATTATTGTCGATGTCCGAATAATAGCATCGCAATGCCTGAGGAATTACCGACAAGTGTTTGAATCAAAAGCTCCGCAGCATGAGTTTCAGTTCCGCAAGCTGCGCGACCGCGGATCCACGAAAGGCACAAAAACGTGTCCTACGTAAAGAGAGAAGGGGTACTGTGGCAAAATAGACGAACTTCGGCGCAGTAGATACTGCCACGCAAATATTTTCTGGCACGGTTCGTGACCACTGGCCGCAAGCTTATAGCGAGCTTTGTTTTCACCTTTGTGCTTGATGCGGCGCGGAGCTGACTGCACGTACCTTGTCTTTGTACTTGGCAGCTTTCGCTGGTGGCAAAACGTTCGCGTTGTAATTTCCGGAGATGTTTCCAACCGGATCATAGCAGCACACGATGTAGACGCGGCCTGAGAAGTGCAGCGATATCCCCACCCCTAATTCCAACGTGCTTTTCCAAATCATCTGCGTGAAGCGGCCCGTGTTAGAGGTCTTTGGCTGGACTAAAAACTCGTCGAAGGTGTAAAGCTCGATCTCAGAGTACCTGGACTACCGAGAGAAACTTTTAGACAGGGTATCTTCAGGATTCGAGAATGGTTTTCGAAGATTAATGAATTCGACTAGTCGGGATATATTGTTCCTAAAAGCTTTTACTCATTGGAATGGGGTCTGAGTTCCGAACTCGAAAAGTTCCGAAAGCGCTCAATTCCAATTATTTGGTGGCGAAGCTTTAAGGAAAGAAATCAAAATTTTGCTAAACAAAAAAGTTTCGAATGATCGGAAACCCGACAGCTCAAAGTTCCGAAATGCAAGATTCCGAAAATTCAAGTAAAGATAGAGCAAAGTTCCGTCGCGAAAAGCAAAATTGCGATAGAGGAAAAATTCCGAAAAATAAAGTACGGATAAGGTTAAATGCTTAAAATAAAATTATAGTCACACAGCGTAGTTTACTCAACGAGTGGGTGGAAAAATCAGAAAAACCTCATATCAAAAACGAAACAGAAAGATCAAAGTGGTGAAATTTCACCAAGCCAGAAATTCGCGGAACTGAAAATATTCGATCACTCGAAATTTCCATGTTTTAAATTTTTTAAATTTGTCTCTTTCGCACTTTTAGAACTTTGACTCGTCGGAGTTAAGCCCTTCCGGCATTTTGCACTTTCGGAACTTTGAGCGTCGGATTTCGGACCATTCGAAACTTTAGACACTTCGTCAAGCTTTGATTTCCTCAATTCAAGTTTCGCCACCAAGAAATTCGGTATTTGGCGCTTTTGGAACCCTTCAAATTCGGAATTTCAACCCTACCCCAGCTTAAGAATGAATAGATCGTAGCGTCTGTATCAAAAGTTAGAAAAAAAGATAGAAACAGTTTGAAAAATCTCCAGTATCGTTAGTTCCGCCAATAATCGTAAACACAAGCGAACAATATCCTTACCATGTAATAAAATTATCCATTTCACGAAATTCGAATACCACAAGCTAAGAATTTAACAATTTCAGAAAAGGGTTGTTCAATGAAAACGTTCGAAATAATTAAACTCTCGCGATCAGAAAATATTGGTTATGCGGTTAGGATATTGTTTCGTTTACGTTCACCATCATTGTCACGGATAACATTACTAGAGATTTTTACTTCCCTTCGAACTCTTTATTCAGACAGTCCGATCATTCGTCATCACGAATATAAGATCACCAGCATCGGACGGGATCGCTTGCAAGGATAAGCCATTCGTCGTTGTCGTCGAATGCAGAGAATAAATTTTCCCCGTACAGGCAGTCGGGTCTATGCTCGAAAGCTTCTCTTTTCGCCAAACTGTTTGCCCACTCTTGCGCGTAGCTTGTGATCTGCCGAATAACGATATTCGAGATGAGGAATTAAGGTAGCGTATTATCGTCACGCTATAGTTACTTCACACCTCGGAATTTAGTCGAAGTGGGGTCGATCCATGGATCGCTCTGTACTTGTTGTGGACCCTTAGACATTCCTTGACGAACGGTAAGCCCCTTTGTGCAGAATAAAACCCCTCGTCACTCGACACCAAAATATTTTGCGAAGCTTACCGCTTTCCAGCCTCCACTTGTGCCCTAAAATTAAAGTCGATAAAGCGTCTCACTTTTGCCTCTTCAATTTCATCATTAGCCTTTTCATTCTGACGTTCGATGCCATGGCGATTCGTATATAGGACAGAAAAGTAAGAGTGGAAATACCGCGTGTAAATTGCGCGGTAAAACGTAGGGGTTATGAATTTAGCATCACTGAATTGACGATGAGACGAGTTGATGATAATCGAAAGACTTCCCGTTAATTTGGTTAAGCGAAAGCCGCGCGTCAAATTGGCGAACAAAACATGCGCTTCGTTTCTCATTGGCCGCGAATCGCGTGTCAATTTTTTCACTCTTAAAAGGAGACAGGGCGCGGTAAAAAGCAAGTTTTATTATCCTGAACATACGAAGCGAGAGTAATTGGAGGACGAAGTGAAAAACCGGGTATAGATCAGCCCGGGCATTGTGTTCCTTGGACAAAGGGCTGATAAGAAGAAGTAAAGGAAAAACGATCTTATCTCTGCGTGCGGAGCTCGGTTGTTTTTCGTAACTTGACGATCAATCCTCCCGCATCCTCGTCCTTGAGCTTTCAACCAATTTTCCCTAATCCGTTTGAATCGCTCCAGGTGCGGAGGGGCCTGCATAGACTCCAGGACGCCCTGGCCCTAGTCGAGAAGAACACCCTTGGTCTCCAAACAAACTGCACGTCCGTTTCGGAGGAGATAGACGAGTTCTACCGACGTCTCACCAAGGCGCTGAAAGACCGCACCGACTATCTGAGAAACGAGGTGGACCGCTATCTGGGCACGGAGCTCAGAGGGCTCGTCCACCTCAAGGAAAATCTCGAGCTTGAAATTTCGAACATACAGAGCAACTGCGACCTCGCCGATGCCCACATAAACGAAAACGTCCCGTGGGATGACGCTGAGCTGCTTGACACCAAGGAACTCTTTCTACGCACCGTCGAGTTCATCAGGTACACTTGGGGACAATGAATCTGACAATGAGACGGCTAATTTTTTACGCCAGACAGTTATGTTGGCAACACAGAGAAACCTACAGCGCCGCAGTCGGCCGAGCGCGAAACCAACTCGATATCAATAAACGCAACATAACCCACGACGGTCGAATCTAACCTTAGAATACCGCAGGGATAATGAATTGTTGAATTGACACGTTATTTTCAACGATTCGATTTGCATCAACCCGGGCAAGTTCGCTGTAATGAAACTTGTTTGTAATTGAAAACTTGTTTCTCTCCGCAGAAACTTCGAGTATGAAGCAGGAGACTACAGTCGAAGGGTGCGCTTCATGCTGCCTCACGAACCAAACCAGATGGTGCTGCACTTAGCCGGTTACGGGGAATTGAACATCAAACCCGAGACCGGAAGTGGCAACATGCTGGGAGGATCCGGAGGACTTGCGCCTCCCGGAGGACCTCAGGGTCTTATGAGGAGTAAAAGCGATCACCGCCTCGCCTCTCAGTATCGCCAACAAGAGGATGAACGCACCCCGAGGAGCCGCTACGTTCCCGATTACGAGTGAGTTTTATTCCACCACGAATATTTACGATCCTCTATAAAAAGAAAAAAAAAAAATTGACTCAAGTCCCAAAAATCAGTAGTTTACTAGATACATGTCCAGATTTTTGATATCTGTGGATTTCGTGATTTTCATTAATTATAGAACTTCAATGGGACTTTGAGTAAATCAAATGGCTCAAAAAAACTGCACGGTTGATTCGCAAAAATAGGCAGGAAGCTGTGATTGATTCCATCAATGCGTTGATTCCATCCATGAACTCGCTGATTTACTGAAAGGAGGTGCAACCTCAGATTACGCGTGAAGAACGAGACTCTTGCAATAAACGACTTGTATTTTTTTTCACGTGGCCGCGGAGTCTTCGCGCATCGACTGTGCAGTTTTTGAGTGATATATTTGGTTTCAAGTCACCCTTGAAGCTTTGTAATTCGTGAAAACCGTGTAATCCATGGATACCAAAAAATCCATGCACTCCCCTTCCGAAACCAATATCTCGGAAAATACTGATTTTTGAGAATTGTAATGGAATTTGGTGCAGAATCATTTGTTTTCAATACACGTTCCTCTCAAGTTTTACGATCAACCGTCTAAAACGAAGGTTAGGAATGGAGGAAACCTGTTTACTGTTATTCAGTAAAAATGAACATTGAAAAATTTGAGTTACACAAGCTCAGGTATCGACAATTTGAGAAAAAGTTACAGAGTTCCAGGATCGTTCACAATTACTAAACTCTGCTGTTTTTGATCCAATTATGAAGCTTTTATACTTGTTTTCCTCGTTATAATGATGTCCGGAAATGGCCTCATAATTTTGGCAAATAGTTGTCTCCACAGTGGATATAAATAGCCTCATCTACACCATGAGAAAGAATCATGAACTTCCAGTTATGACAACTGATGTTTTGTTTCTGTGTTTGAATAGTCATTTTGCGGAACGTGATTGCAGATCTAATTAATGCAAGCGATTTTTGAGCAAAAAACGTTAGAATCGAATGAAAAACACTACGGTTGATATATGTTGAACGTTTTAATTACAAAATCTTTTCTCAAATTGACAATATCTTATGTTATTCAAATTTTTGTGGAATAATTTTCGTTATACAGAAAATGGACTGTTGTTTCATTTGCGTTCACTTTCAATGACACAAGTAACATTGCTGAAAACTTGTTGAGCTATTCTTCGGATTCCAATCCAATTGAAGTCTCCCCTAATAAACTGCAGGTTTATTTTCGTCAAGCTTGTTATTTCTATTTCCGTTTAACCGATATCTCGACATAATCTTCCGGAGTAGGTACGAAACGCCAGACTACGAGCCGCCCCGAAACAAATCTCGGTACAGGAGTCGATTCATGCGCCAACGAGACGCGGAGGATTCCGACGGAGATACGAGGGCCGTCAGGTTCACGGGGGCGCAAACGGAATTGACGGGGGGAGCTGCGCCGACCCGAGAGAAGGTCCTGGATACGGAGGATGCGGGAAAAGGACCGCTGTCTGGTATTTTCCGGCTTACGGACTCGCCCCGTGTAATGCTCAAGCTGCAGGAATGCGAGCGCGTTGGGAAGAAGAAGAAGGAGGAAGTTCCCGCGGCCACGCAACCCGCGCAGCCACCGAAACCTCAGGTTAGCACGAGTCCCAATTTGAAAAAAAAAATGCGTGCCAACCGCTGTTTGAAACGATTTTATACTTTTCGAACGTTCCGCAAGAACATTTTCCTCGCTGAGTGGGGAAAATTCTACTTTGCGTACCCGAATGAGTGGGCAAAACAGTAGATTCCCGCACTTGTGCGGGAATTCATTGTTTTGCGTACTGGGTTGGGAAAAAAAGTACGCGTACTAGGGGGTGGGGTTTAAATTCCGAATTTCAAAAGTACCGAAGACGCTAACTTTCGAATTTTTAACGGTGGTAACGAGTTCTTGCCAAAATTTGAACTTTCGATGGTTATATATGTTGAAAATGATTGCTCGAAGGGACGAAATAATGAGGACTGAATACCCAGAAATTAAAGAACAGTTATCAAGTATTTGAAATCATTTCGGATCTCTTGAAATCTGCAAATCGTGGAAACCTTTTGTCAAACTTGCTAAAAGCTTTTTGAATCACGCCTAAAACTTGATTTCGAAAATCTTCACGATCCTATGCAAAATCACCTTTCAGTAACAATTATCAAAACTTAAACGTAACACGCAAACAAAATGGTGAAACAAACTTGAAAGACGGAGTAATTGCAAGTATCGTTACAAATTATTTCAGACAGTGACGTACGTCATCATATTTCATGCACACAACACGCTTAACACCGAGTTGCCGCAGCTGGCATCTCGAAAATCTCGATCATTGATCAAGAAAAGATCCTCCGTAGTAGCGAATATCGAGACATATGTAAACTGTCGGAATTTTATGTTTGACAGTGATTCCTAGCCGAGCCTATAAGCCCGCCCTATAAGCCTAAGACCAAAACGAAGCCGCGGCTGCTCCTCCGCTTTCGGCCTACCTGCAACGAAAAATAAGTTCGAAGCGATGTACCGTGTTTATCATAACGCATAATGCGACATGTAACAGTAACCAAACGTCACCTTGTCCTAAGTATACTGCACATATTCACGTAAAAGATTCACCACTCGTTTGTTAATCTAATCGTGTTTTTTTCCACGTTGTATTTTATTTACGTTCATTAATTTACTTATTTCTTAAAAAAAAAAAAAAAAAAACTTCTATTACTTTCTTTGTTTGTTTTTATTTATTCATTCGTTTCAATATAAATATTCAGAGTGCGGCTTCCTCGCTATTATAGGATACTGAAAATTCTTTATTCTTTCATCGCAGTTATTAATCAGCAGCGTTTATTTTTTTAATATTAAAAATATCAATATGGAGCAGTGTTAAGCATGCGCGCCTAGGGCTGAGTTTACAGAATTGACTAATAAAGAAGGTTTAATCGTTACATTTCAAACAGCATTTCATATTTGGTAGAAGATTTACTCATACTCTTCTGATTTTCACTATTTTTCACACACTTTTCCTCCATCAAATTTCACATTCACGCTCCCGTCTGCAAAATTCACTCCTACATATACACTAAAAAAACAAAAAAAAAAGTTGTGACGATTTCTTTGGAAATTTTTCGTTATGAATATAGCACGTAGTGCTGTACGAAATAAACAGCTGGACAGTTTCGCAACTGAGCGTCGGATAAAAAGTTTCACCGATTTTAACTATCTTGTCAAATACACAGTGACTTTAAATTTTTCGTGAGAATTTTCACCCTGAAGAAATCGAGGACATCTCATCAGATTGTTTTAAAAGTTTTGATGAAAAACAGAAATCAATCTCAAATTTTGTCTGCATTTGTTTTTTTTTTTTTATGAAATACATAAAAACCACGAATAGGAATTTCTCCCTCAAACTCCGAAAAAAAGGAGATTCGATCGTTTGTCGGCAAAATATTTTTCGAACCATCAAATCTAGTTCCTTATCGAATGGATCGGTCAGCGTTATAGATTCTTCCCTGGTATCCAATTGCCCGTAATATCCCGAATTAATATTCCTAATCCGAGCTTAAAGCCGGCGCTTGCATACGTCCCTTTTACCCGAAAAAACCAATGTCTGATTAAAAACAATAGGTCCAAGTGAGGAAGGCGCCACCCGCTGCTGCCGCAAGGCAGGTAAGCGAGGACGACGAGATATCGAGGATCAAAAAGCAGAACAAAAACGCACCGTCTTCCTCGGAAACGGCGTTAGCAGAAGTCCATCCCCCAACTTCCGTCACTATTCCGACAGTCCCTCAACCGAGGGAACCGGCGGAACGCGAATCTGAGGAATCGATTAGGAGAACTTCGGCCGCTAGGTAAATCCAATAACAAGTTTACTTGCGTGTTGCAAAAACGGAGATAACTTGCCATTTATGCAGTGAGAAAGATTTTTTTTTTTTTTCTTACAGCTGCCTAGAATTTTTTGTATGTTCGAGGCGGGGCTGATGTTCCGAAAGCACCTAATTCTGAATTATTTGGCAGCGAAACTTAAAGTAGAGAAATCGAATTTTGAAGAATCAACAAAGTTTCGAACGGCCGGAATCCCAACGACTCAAAAGTTCCGAAAAATAAAGTTTCTATGCGGTGAAATTTGGAAAATTAAAGTATACTGACAAAGCGTAGTTTACTTCGACGAGTGGGTGTAATAAATCAGAAAAGCCGAAAATCAAAAACGAAACAAGGAAAAATCAAAGTGGTGAAATTTCATCGAGCCGGAAATTCACAGAACTGAAAATCTTCGGTCATTTGGAATTTCGATGTTACAGATTTTTAAATTTCGCCACTTTCGGAATTTTGCAATTTTAGAATCTTGAGCGATGGCTTTTGGACCATTCGACACTTTGATGTTTCGTCAAAGTTTGATTTCTTTGCTTTAAGTTTTGCCACCAAAAAATTTGGAATTTGGCACTTTCGGAACTTTGCAGATACGGAATTTTAACCCCGCCCCGTCTGTTTGTTCCGTTGAGTAAATTTTTTCAGCTGAACAAAGCTCTGGCATTAATTTATTCTTGCATGAACAATGAATGACAAGAAAACATGTTGCGTGTGTTAGATTAAAAAAGATCATAATACGTACTAAATTTTCTTGTTACAGATACGAAACTTACTTTTATTCTGTACTCAGAACTATATTTTTCTTTTTGGGTGAAAAATAAAAAAAGCTAAATACCGTATGTTAAACAGAAATAGAAATTGCTTTCGGCGCAGTAGTTTCTAGTTATTAAAGCAGATTGTTAACACGCCAATAAAGCTAGCCAAGTTTTTTTTCTTCAACATTTATAAATCATAGTTCATTATACAAAACGCAAAGTTATGAGTCGTGATTAATCAAAGCTGTATAAACAATACAATCTCAACATTGAAAAATAAGACACGAAATTTCTCCACAGTTATTCGTAATTACAAATTTACTTCCTTCAAATTCACGCTCCATTTATAAATAAAATTAAAGCCAATTAACTGTTGCAATTTACCTTCTTAAACATCGGTTTAGTCATTTTTCTTGTCCAACCGTTTCTGCCGGACTCAACGATTTGCGATGTAGTAGAATATCAATATTTCAGTCAACAACTGCCATCGTCACTGGTAACACAATAATAATTGATTACTCACCAATGGCCACAAATACCGATCATTATTAAAAGAAAATAAAAATTAAACACGGTAAACCATCTCCGATTTCATAATTAATTGCAACACTGTATCCGAGTCACCAATTCTAAAGCAGTAATGTCTTGCACTGTAGGCTTATACTTGTGTCGACCGATGTGTAGAGTGGTTGGATCGAAACTGATATAACCAGGCTAACTATGCCTGTTCAAAACTGTAGAAAAAAAATGTCAACACAGACCGCCCTCGATACGAATCACTAATTCTGTTTTGAGAATCAGAGACGCGGCAAATATTAATTTTTCCGATGCTGCAAATACAGATCTGCAGTATTTCAACTGTACCGATTTCAACGGTTTTCTTACATCCGTTTTACAGATACAGTAAAATTTTGGATCGCAAAAATGTAAACAATTTCACGGGTTTTTTTTTCACTGAAATTAACAACTCAGGTACAAAAAGTTACGAATACTATTCTAAGTAATTATCACGAGATCTCATAAAAATTTCTAGTTAGAATGTAGTTTTTATTTAACCAGATACTTCTCTCAGTGTGAAGTTAAAAAGTGAAAAGAAAATGGTTCCGTAAAGTTTTCAAAATAAATGATATTTTGATGAGAACGAGTTGTCTGAATTGTCTTATTGCAACCCTTATCCTAGCCATTTATTTGACGAGAATTAAAAAAAAAACATCTGCAGATTTCACCGCGAAACTCATCCCAGGTCAATAGATTTACAACATTCTCTGAACGTATTATAATTTTTTTTTTTTGTCACATATTATAGAGCATAAAAATTGATCTTCAAATTTTTAGCCATAAAGTAATTTTTATATTTCACATCTTGTCACCGTAAACACTTCAAATTTTACACTCAGTTATAGCCGCATACTATGGCTCTGCATCAGTTTCATCAACTGCCTAAAAAAGAATTCTTCAAAATCGACTACCATCCGATTTTGAGTTGAGCCGTTAAAACTCTAGCCATGGTTACACGTGTTCAACACTATAAGAAAATATCGTACATGCAGAACCGATACGTTACATGATTCGAATCTCAAATCCCAAAATGTCTGCATATTTATCATATATTTATAATTTTTTCCATTTAAATATAAACCGACGTTGCATAACTTATACAGTCTACGCGACTCCTGCAGACATAGGTAAAACATTGGTGCAAGTTGCGCATAAATCGATTCACTGTTTCTTGAATTTATCGGTAACAAACCTACAAACAAACCCAGCCCTTAACGAACCAGTACATTAGGGTGATTCAAAAAAAAACAAAAATTTTTTTTTTTCTCGCAAACAGGCTTAAAAGTTTCCTTTTGGCTTAAAAAAGTGCCAGTTAAAATTTGAGCCCTTAATATTAATATTAAAGTTGTCCTCATCGCGCTTTTCTATTTCCCATAAGAATAACATGGGAAAATTTTTTTTTGCACCTTCTGATTTTTGGTGCTAGCCTATCGTGTGTCATAAAAAAAAAACCATCACTTAATCTTGTAGAAAATTGAACGCTCTACAAAAAAGGTCTCTTATGATTTGTTGCGGAAACTAATAGTTCAAAAGTTATTCGAGGTCAAAGTTCAAGTTATCGCAAATTTTACCGTTTTTAATGCATTACAGCGAATTTCATGGCTTGATTAAAAAAATTTATCAGAAAATTTGTGTTTATCTTGAACTTAGTCTTTAGAAGACATAAGTTTGTCAACAATTTTTTGCAATAATTTATAAGTACAAGTAAAATAAATAAATTTCTTTTCTTAACAAAACCAATCGTCACTAAATTTATACCTCATGTAAGTATTTTAAATGACTGAAAGAAAATTTATTGCACTTAGATTAAACAAAAAGGAAACAAACTATGATTTTAAGGCTCACTGACGCTAAAAATTTTCTTAACGAGTATCACTGGCCTCACTATACCAAAAAACTATTGACAAACTTATTTTTCCTTAAGACTAAGTTCAAGATAAACACAAATTTTCTGTTAAATTTTTTTAATCAAACCATGAAAATTGCTGTAATGCATTAAAAACGGTAAAATTTGCGATAACTTGGATTTTGACCTCGAATAACTTTTGAACTATTAGTTTCCGCAACAAATCATAAGAGACCTTTTTTGTAGAGCGTTCAATTTTCTACAAGATTAAGTGATGGTTTTTTTTTTATGACACACGATAGGCTAGCAACAAAAATCAGAAGGTGCAAAAAAAATTTTTCCCATGTTATTCTTATGGGAAATAGAAAAGCGCGATGAGGACAACTTTAATATTAATATTAAGGGCTCAAATTTTAACTGGCACTTTTTTACGCCAAAAGGAAACTTTTAAGCCTGTTTGCGAGAAAAAAAAAAATTTTTGTTTTTTTTTGAATCACCCTACAGTACATATACAGATGAAACGCTCGCTCAGCGCTGATTCGAGAATCCATTTACTCTTCCAGAAGGACATCAGCGCAGGATGCGCATCCGCCGGCAACTCGAAGCGCTTCCTCCGACTCGAGCACCGGTTCGGAAAGCTCGACGGGTTCCGGTATCCGAAGCACCGGTGCTCCGTTCACGGCCGAAGAGATGAAGCAGAGATACTTGTCTCGAGCACCGGCGACAGGAACGACGACAACCGTATCGGCATCACCAAATCCGCCGGCGAACATCCCCCGAGAGGCGGCGGCTCCGACGACGACGACGACGACGACGACGACAACGCCGCAGAGACCGTTTCAGAGTCGTTTTTTAGGCGGAGGTATATTTTTTTTATTTTTTTTTTTTCATTTATGTACGACGCTCAATCAGCTGGAAATTCGATGTGCCCAAGGCTTTACACCGCAGCTACATAACTTGTCGGCTTCCCTACTTACGCTTTAGGCAGATTTCACGCCGCGATATGATTATTGCGGTGTGCTGGTGTTTGACAAGTAGTTCACCCCCTGTTAATATATACCTTTATATATACGTATGTATATATAGATATATATAGATACATATACATATATATATAGTCTGTGTATATTTGTTTATTTATTTATTTACTTATTTGTTTATTTATTCATTACTTATATTCAATATGTTATATGTGATTACAAGAATTCCACGTGTACACGTAGTACAAACTGTTGTTTTTCTGTAGAATTCAAGTAGTTAGTCCAACGTAGTCCTTCTAGACTAGTGAAAATAATCTTTTCTGCAACTTAGATTCGGCTCTGCTCAACAGCTGCGCGATATGTATTCTACTGCACATTTCGAAGACTCTGAAATTGATCACTTCGATTTCAACGACTAGTATAAACAGCTCACCGTTTTCTCTGAAAAACATTACGACTTCTTGTCGTTTCTCAGGAGTTCAACCATATTCAGAATATCAGCACTGCCAGTTAGATATTTCATTCATTCATTATCATATCAATTATATCATATCAATTATATCATATTCATTATCAACGTAGCTGGTTAGGGAGAAAAATTAGATATTGAATGTGTACCAACTTCTTCACTATTCGTACTGTATACCTGTTTGTTATATAATCACGTGAAAATCTGTGGAAGAAAATCAAGTATGTCCAAACGAGTGCAAAGGTTTTACAAACACCCATTTGCAAATATTTGCGATGTGTCTCTATGACCGGCCAAGGTGTTGGGCGAGTGTCTACCGAGACTCCTCCTGAGGTGTTTGAAGGCCCCAAGCTGACGGCGTTCTTGAGGCAGTGATAACTTTAATCAGAGGTGGTTCCATCCGGCAATTAAGGTTTTAATGACTGGCATCCTGTAGGTAACCGTGCCGCACCGGCACCGCCACCTCCGAGGGAAGAACCGGCGAAGAAAGAAGAGGAGGAGGAAGAGGAGACGACAAGCTCCTCCGAGGAGACCGACTCCGAAACGGAGGAGGAATCCGAGACGGAAAATCCCTCGACACCCACCCAGAGCTCGGCTCCATCCGCTAGTCAAAAGACGTCCGGGGAATCAGCAATGGCAAGGACCGACATCGGGGCGCTTCTGGCTCGAAGTGCGGAAGCCCGACGAGGGAGTAAGGAGGAATCACCTTCCACCAGGTACACCTTGATCAGATCTGTTACCTCGATATATTCCGCTTTAAATTCGGTGTGTTTTGATGGTCGTCTCGCTGTCTAGAAAAGAAAACCAAAAAAAAAAAAAAACGAAACTTCTTACTTTGCAGTGTCAAAAAACATGGCTGTAACGTGTGGGGTTTGATTTCTATTGGCGAAGCAAAGCTGTCAAAAGAAACTCTGTGGAACTTGAAATTGTAGAAAACAATTTTGTCTCAAAAGCTCTGGAAAGCAAACGATGTTCAAATCGAGTCCATACGGTACATTTGTAACTAGTCAATTCAAGTACAATCGATTCTAAATGTTCGAGGAATATAATATTTTCAATAATTGACATATTGATAATTCCAATATTGACTTTAATCAAATAATAATACAAAATTTCTTTGCCAAGTCAATTGAGCAAGCTTTATCCTGTCCAGAAGTAATCACTTTACGGTACTTCTGACGTAGCAAAATTGAAGTACTATAATCATCGTGAAGTAGTTTATATAATCAGGATGAGATTTAATGCTCAACAAAAAATGGTTCTTTCATGATTATCTATTAATATTCGGGTCGGGAAGTTTTGGACAGACCGCAATAATTTCGAAAGGCATTTTGGTCTCATTCAGATTCTATCTTCCCAAAATATTGCCACGGTGTTAAGTTTCTTTTAACAAATTTGTAATCGATGTAGAATTAAGCCCAGCTTAAAACAGCTTGTGGAATTGTTAATCTGCAAAAGCCACGTAAGAAGACATTGTATTACGATTAGTATCGAGTGACTTTTTTCGCCATCTCCACCTCCTAAAAATGACAAGGGAACCGGTGGTCAATAGAGTGCAAGCTTTCAAACAGCTCGGCTATACTTTAACCCAACTACAGAAGAGTTTTATAACAGCTTAAAAGGTTTATTGCTAGCTGTAATCATAACTGTATTTGATGTGAAAGCATTCAACTGAAAGTCAATGTTCGTTAACGCGTTATAATTCATATACTTGGGATTCGACGCGAATGGTATTATAATTACTAGAATAAAGAGTCCGGCCGGAGAAAACGCGATTAATGATGAGGCGATAGTCCCGACTCGATAGACGCGAAAAAGAGCTGAGAGAATGTCCGGTTGAATCGGTGAATAAACGAGTGTTGAGCGCCTAAAGACTGTGTTTGTTGTTCGTGTCGTAGGTACACGTCGTCAAGGGGAAGTCCCGCCCATTCAACAACGACATCATCGGCGGCGCCGACCCCGAGCGCGACCTCTGGCGGCTACACCAGCAGGTTCGTAGCAAACGATGACATTCACCACTTCAATTATTGTACCAATAACACTCTCGACGATATCGTTGAATGCGAGCCCGACGAGGTAGGCGACGACTCGCCGCCTTCAATTAACGACGGCGAGAAATCGAACTCAGATAATAATAATGTTACTACTACACACGTAAAAAGCTCGCTGGTAAACGTTAGTGAAAATAAATCGAGTGACGAAAATGAGGAACAGCTGGCGATTGCCACTGCGACACGATTAAGTAACGGCGTCGATAAAGTCGCAACCGATCCGAACGCGTCTTCGGTCGATTCCTCTTCCCCCGTGATTAGAGGCGCTGCCGTCGCTTCGCCCGACCCGAAAAGTCGCCTCGTTCGCCGCGATACCGTCGGTGAAAACGAGTTCGACTCGAACGGATGGCGCGTGGATTCCCCGGAGCCAAAAAACCGCCCCCCTATTTCCGACGCGAGTGACGTCACGCCGAAGGACGTCGAAGAGGAGAAAGCTTCGGCCGATCGGCCGAAAGGACGAACGATCGCCTACAAAAAGCGGGAAAAGTCACCGACCCTGGGCAGCAACGGATGGCTGATCGACAGTTCCGACGCCGAGGAATTCAACGTCAGTTCACGGGAACCGGAAACGACCTCGGAAGTATGGAAGAAGAGCGCGGAGTCCGAGAGCAACGACGAGCGAGATTCGGGGGGCGAAGAATCTGCCGAGAAGAGTGAACCGGAAGTTGAGGAGCTAGACGAAGCTTTGGGAAAGGGGGAGAACGATGACAAGAACAACAATAACAGCAACAACAACAACAATGCGGACAACGTGTCGATGATGAACGAACGAAACGATCCCGAAGACGACGAGGAGGAAGAAGAGGACCGGGTGACTTCGAGCGGAAGTTCGTCGGACGAGGATGGATCGACGAACTCGGTTGCTAACTCCGAGGGTAATGTCGCAGCCGGAGAAGCGCCGATTGACGCGAAGATAGAAGTTGGTCCGAGTGATAATGTGGTTTTGGAAAATGTGAAAGGGGACTCGAAAATAAGGGATGATAACGAGCTAGATAGCGGTGACGGAAGTTTGAACGACTCGAGCACGGGAGATAAATTGACGTCGGTAAGGGGAAATGAAGGTTACGAAATTGAGGAAACGTTAGAGAGTGAATTATCGACGGTCAATGAGGTCCACGATAAGGATGACGAGGCTGACGAGTTGACGGACGGCCATCGCGGCTCTAATGATAACGATAACGACGGCGTAAAGAGGATCGCTAAATATCGTTATGGGAAAAATGCGCCCGATTCGAACGAGGCCGGTGCCGATGACGGCGAGTTATTGATAGGCGCAGCAGCTGTCGTAAAAAACGATTCCTTGAAACCGAACGTTGCTTCGGGGGCAAACCAATCCGTTAAGTCTGAAAAAAGTGACGAAAGTCTAGACATAGGTACGCAAATGCAAATGGTAACCACCGTCTTCTGTGTGTCCGTACTGTGTTACAGCGTTCTCATTAATTTATTATTCGTGTGAGTTATGTACTATATCGTTTTTCATCCATCGAGATTACAGACGTGAAATATGCAGATGTTCCTCCCTTATAGAGGGAAAACATTGATGCTGTCCTCCTTGTCTTTCGTTCGGTTAAAATTCATCATTCTTCGCTTCCTGTCTGTAAACTCTGCGGATTTGCCACGAATGAATATTAACAACCATAAATACAAAAATAACACATTACACGTATAACCGTTCACGATATATCCATGCAAATACGTGTTAATTAAACTTCTTTTTCTACTTTTACACTATCTTGATAATAATAATAATAATAATAATAATTAATAATAATAATAATAATAATTAAGTCACCCGCTCATGAGCTTTCGCCGCATACCGCGTCGGGTTACGCTAATTAATAATGTCAACGGTTTATAGTTTAACCAAACAATAGCAGAACAAATAGTAATGATACATTGTTGTTGGAAGATATGGCTTGAGTTGATCGCCCTAAGATTGACCTAAAAATCACGAAACAGCTTACGTAAACTCAGTAAGCTGTTCAATCGACTTAGAGTGTAAATAATATTTTTTTTTTTATAACAGAAAAGAAACAAACTATTATTTGTCTCATTCTGATGAATTACAGCTCATTGTGCGTTGGTAAATGGATACTCCATAAGTTTCCTATTTGAAACCTGAGATAGTTTTATACGCCACGATTTTTCCTCTCTTTTGTCAAACAATCTATCCAAACAAAATACGTATCGAAAGGGAAACCTGAAAAATTAATTTATCAACAACATGAGTAGGTAGAAATTAGAACAACGTGATCACACTGAAGTTGTAATTAATTGAGCTTGTACAATGCGAGTGCCCGATTTTTCAACTTCATTTTTGCGATCTAATACAACTTTGATTAACTTGAACCATATCTTTCAACGTTTCATTTCATAATTAGATTATACACCTGTAGAATAGCGAATTAGATTCGGTATTAGGATGAATGTTGAAACAGTGGTGGGAGCTTACAAATAGATTTTTCCCTTCGAAAAGGCATTGAAATGATGATACGATGATGTTAATTATCCCTATTCGCTAGATAAAATCGCATTTTTTTTTCTAATCATCTTTTGTAGTTGAACCCAATGAATACGTTCAATTTGTAGACGTACAGACGCGTCCGTAAAAACATTCTATGCAGCGTATGTATTTTTGTACTTGCATAGTGTAATATTATACATATACATTGTGATATTTCGATACGTATACATTACACATATAGTAATATATATGTTTCCGTACATTATATATACATAAACTTCGAAACGAAAGCGTTCCTATCGGCATACATACCTCTTTTGCTCAAGTCCGTACTTAAATATAGTACAGTATGTACAAATTGCACTACTTTTCACTGTTGTTTCATCGCTTAATCGCTGCAACTTGCAAGTGTGTAATCGTATCACGTATTTCTTGTATAGATTTACAAATGTAACGGATGGTTGAGACGACGAGCAAATTACATCAATTTATCTGTTACTATACACCGCATTTATACTATCGTAGAGATGATTTTTTTTCCAATCCTTTGCTTTTTGTACTTTCGTAGAAAAAAATATATATACATATGCTACGCATAATAGGCGCACATATAGACTTGCATAGGATATAATGGTTATTGGTGTGGTAAATAAACTGCATTTTGTGATAACTCGCATTATTTATTTCCCTTTCACTGTACATATCCTAATTATTTATACAATGTGACAAAAGATGCAGTTTTTTTGAGATTTTTTTTTCTTTTACCTAATTTTCAATTGATATCACTGTAATTTTTTTTTTTTTTCGTACATGTATTTTACACATATATTCTCAATGTTCAATGTTCATTCTTTTCGTCTCGACTATACAATTGTTCCTCATACGATTCACGAAAGCAGCTCATTACAAGTATACACATACACTACAACATGAGCATAGCTTTAAATAAATGTTTTTGTAAACATAACTTCTTTGGGATGATTTTCCCGATGTTACAAAAAAAAAAAAAAAATTTCTACTCACAGCTAACGAATAACGATTAACTTTATGCGATTAACATATTTTATAGCGATATTGATTAACATGAGAATTGAATATTGAAAACTTAAACTTTGAAATGTACATAAATGATGATTCGAGGGAAATTTGTAAAAAGTATTGTTTCACTGCCGGTCAGAATGAAAAGCGAGTTATCACTCATGCTAGTCGAAGTAAATTCTTTCCACTGTTTGCAAAACTATAGCAGATAGGCACGCTTACGATTCACCAACCAACGTAACGTACCATCGACAATGATAGTGTACAGAGATAATTGAACTATACGTATCTAGTGACTTTCATTGAACAAATAATAAATGATTCGCAAGAAATGTTGGGGATTGTTTTAAAGAAGTTTGAACCGTGTCTAAAGAGCACAAAACCTCTAGCCCACTAAGAGACAGGATATAAGAAACGCAATTTTCAGTTAGCACGGAAAGAGGAGCTACGGAAGAAGCCTTCTTGCCAGCGTCACCGACCCGCCACGAGGCCCTTGCACTGTCAGCGGAAAAAAAGAAAGAAAAGAAATAGACAAAAGTAGATAGATTTTAGGGAACGTTCAGGGATATGGCTGCAGGTCTGCCGCGTCGGCGTTGGCATAGGCGGATTCTTCCGTACCGGCTTCGAGGTCGAGGCTCCGAAAATTTGGTAATAATCGAAGGCCTACCGCCGGTTTTAGGTTCCTCAACAAGAGCAGAAGCCAGGCGGCCATGGCGGCAGCGCGTGAACCGGATCCGGAGCCCGAGCCCCACCCGACGATGTCGCGTTACGCGGCCCTCAAGGAACGCAGACAGCGTCTGGCGCGCTCGAGAAGCTCCCACAACTTCGGGGGCGACGACCTGGACCTGGACGACGACCCGCCCTCGCCCACAACCCAGTCGCCCAACGCCTACCTGGCGGCCAAGTACGGGGCCGGTAGCGAGCTGGCGCGAAGTCGCAGCACGCACGCCCTCAAGTCCAGGGAACCGAGTCCCGACCGTGACCACAGGGACCGGGACCGGGACCGTGGAGCCACGGAGAAGGATGGCGCTGCCCTTAGCTCCTGGGCTCGCTACCTCAAGAACAAGTACGGAAACCGCACCACCAAGGACAAGGAGCCACCTTCCGCCTCTGCAGCGGCCGCCTCTTCGAGGTCAGACCCTTTCCTCAACTTTCCCGTTTTCAACATCCGCTCGAATATCGCAGGGTTCTTCAATGCCGGCTGTGTTGTGGTCTCTGGAGAACCCGGAGCCGAAAGTGACTCCATCTTCCAGGGTTTTCATCTTACAACTTTTAATACGACACTCGGATCTTCGATATGTTTCACGCTGATCAGTTTACTTGGAAGATGGAACGACTGGATCACCATTGGGTTTGTGGTATCTGGGGAACACAGAGCCGGGCTCAAAATTGACTCCATCTTCCAGGGTTTCCATCTTCCAATTTTCAGTACGAAGCTCAGATCTTCGACGTGTTTTACGCTGAAGAATTCACCTGGAAGATGGAGAAACTGGGTCACCGTATTCGATCACCGTTATGACGGTGTGGTTTTAACTGACAATGAGCTGGATATTATTTTCAAGGACAGAAAGGCAGGCGAACCCAAACAGCTTTTGCATGGTACAGACCCGTTTGGTTGCGTAAAACGGGTATTCTGGAACATTGCCATTGGTCTGATCGAGTCAAGCTCAGTTTTCTGATCGTTGGTCGAATTTTCTCGCAAATTTCCAAATGTTTCACGGAAAGTCGAAGGGTAGAGTCGTGTCCCAATACCGTAACTCAAAATAGGGCAACAGTGAGATGCTTGTGCCTAGTTTCAATACATTTCTAATAACGAAATGATGGTCCGTGCACATTACGAACAATGTTAATTCTTCGGCTGCCTTTCTATAACCTTCACCAGAGATAACGTTTTTATACGATTATCACAAATGATCCGTGGCACGAAGTTCCTGTTGGCTCATTGGGCAAGAAAAAGTCTTTTTAAAAACTTTGACATTATTTTTTTTTTCACCTAACGCAGTGCGAGTGCCGCCTCGCGAAGGCTTTCGCTAGGGTTGCCACTGAGACACACCGGCCAGACCTCATTCGAATCTTCTGACGAGGACCAAAAAAACCCGTCAGGCTCCCCCACATCCCCTACAGCAGCTCCCGCTATTCACGCGGCAGCAGGTTCCTCCACTAGGTGAGTACCGCACACTACTCGTGAATATCTCTGCTCCTCGATTCCGTACCTACATTCTCTTTTCCGTAATCATCTATTACTCTTATTTCAGAGGTCAGTACCTGCTGAAGCGGCGACAGCTGTTCAAATTTGGGATGCGGGGGAGCGAAGCCGGATGCTTTACCTGGCCGCGAGGCCTGGCCGTCGGCCCTGACAATTCCATCGTCGTAGCCGACAGCTCCAACCATCGAATTCAAGTACGATGAAAGACTTTATCATTCAATCGCGATAGCTTTCCATATTTTGAAGTCAGTTGAAAAACTTATTGGATGTTTGAAACTCCACAGGTGTTTGACGGAAACGGAAACTTCGTTAAGGAGTTTGGAACGTACGGTAGCGGAGAAGGCGAGTTCGACTGTCTGGCTGGAGTCGCCGTCAACAGGATCGGTCAGTTCATAATAGCTGACCGATATAACCATCGGATTCAAGTCCTGGACCCTTCCGGAAGGTTCCTGAGGGCCTTTGGCTCCCAGGGCAGCGCAGACGGGAGGCTCAATTACCCCTGGGGCATCACAACGGACGCTTTGGGATTCATCTACGTCTGCGACAAGGAGAACCACCGTGTACAGGTACCTTTATTTCTCATTCTGCAGCCTGATCTGGGTGATGGGTGCATTGAAATACTGATGATGTTAAAATTGACAAGAGCCGATTGGAAATTCAACATCAGATAGACCCAGGTCGACACCAAATTCAAGTTCACATCTCATATTTTAGTTCACAGTGATTGCATTTGTAATGAAAGGGAACAATGCTCATTTCTGTACCATTGTGTAATTGTTAGTATGTAAGTACGACAGCTTGTCGTAACTTCTTTTCAAACAATTTAGAATAATTCCGTCCAAATCTTGTAAAAGTAATCACTCTTCTATTAGATTGCTCAGGTGCGAATAAGTTAACTAAAATCTACCTTGTAACTTTGCATACGTTACAACCGTTGATAAATCGACCATTAGTGTTTTTTACGCACAGTCTTACACGATCCAACTCGACAACTGGCTCTTTTCATCTCTTTGCAATATGGGAAAAATTATTTCTGGAGCTACGATCCGTATAACGATTATTTCCTGGCAACTCAAGTTGGCAAGTCGCGGAACAGTCACCGAGAAACACAACTTATCAACACTCTCCGAGTCCAATTTCATCAGACCGCTAATTCAAATATGGATGTAATTCAGAATTATAAACCCGTAATTGCCACTTTTGAGCACTATAAACTTGAACCAATCAATTCCAAACTTGTCAGTTTCTTACAATTCAACCTCAGTAAAAGTTTTTTCTCCAAAGCTTGATGGAAGATTTTTCTAAAAATGCTCTAAAAACTTTAAAAAATTCAACATTCACCTTCGAGGCAAATCGAAAACTGTAAACGAATGAGGGAAAGTGGAATGATTTCGGAAAAAAAGAAATACTTCTCTGAAAATCACTGAAATTAACATATCTTTCCCTGGATTAGACTTGGAATTTTATAACCCAGTAAAAAGTTTGAAAATTCCCACAAATATGAACTTTGCGAGAAGCGTGAATCAAAAACTTCCAGAAATATTTTCAAGGCCAATTTATTCTTTCCGACGATTCTTCATTTTGACTTACCTACATCTTAACTTTTGAAATAATACTTTGAGTTTCCACATTTTAAAATCCAATGAAACAGCCTTTCGGATGTTTTGGAATTTCGAAATATGTGATCATTCTGTTTTCCGATTTTGGTACATGTTTCATTTTCTTTTTTTACCTCCATCCAATAACTTGCGCGGACATCATTTCATCATTCAGACACCCGTTAAAACAATGTTTGGAACAATTTGACCAGGTGTTCCAGTCGGACGGCACCTTCGTGGGTAAGTTCGGTTCGTGTGGAAGCGGAAGAGGCCAGCTTGAGCACCCGCACTACATCGCGGTGAGCAACACTAACCGGGTGATCGTCAGCGACGGGAACAACCACCGGGTGCAGATATTCGACGTGAATGGCCGGGTGCTGACGTCATTTGGGTCTGAGGGCTCGGAGGATGGTCAGTTCAAATTCCCTCGGGGCGTCGCCGTCGACGACCAGGGATTCATCGTGGTCGCCGACTCGGGGAACAACCGGATACAGATATTCACCCCGGAGGGAGTCTTCCTCAGAGCGTTCGGCGGCTGGGGAAGCGGAGACGGCGAGTTCAGAGGACTCGAGGGTGTTGCGGTCACCTCGGCCGGTAACATCGTCGTTTGTGACCGGGAAAATCATCGTGTACAGGTTTTCTAAACAGCGTTACGTTGACGGAAGAATTTGAAGACGGTTACACCTGGGCAAATTTTCTTGACCAGTACTCGGCGGGTAAGTGAAGTTGTGCTAGCGATCTGGCAGCTTCTTTATCGACGTGGGCCGTTTCATTCTGAGACTCGAACCCGTAAAACATCTGTAACAGAACAGTTTGTTAGGGTTACCGTGTTTTACAGTTTTCAGTCAACGAGCGTTATTACGTATCCGTTCCTTACAATTATCTCTGTAATATTACCAGCAAATTCAATTTTACGAGGATCAAAAAGGAAGAGGCTTATTATTAGATACATACCTGTTCACCGTCGAATCGTCATTTACATTCATAAAACAAATACATATGCTCATTTATTTGAATTAAATCGACGCGTACAATACGCTGCGTTGATATTGTTTCTGTAGGTATATTATTCAGGTTTCTTGATACCGATCAGCGAGGTACTATTGATTGTCAATTTTTTTTCTAAATCTTCGTTCATTTATCCATCAGTTTCTTTTTTTCTTTTTTTTTTTGCGTCTTTTTACTCTATTCTTCAGTCGTATAATTTATAAAAAATGATACGTATAGGTATACTCGTACACAATAATATTATATATATTTAGTCAATGAAATTGATTTTTTTCTCTTCTTTTTTACAATTCTCTAAGATTTTTTTATTTTCATTAGCTTTCTTGTATTTCTTTTATTTTCCTCTTCGTTTTAATTGGATCGATAAGGATAGCTATGCGATTAGAATCGACGTAGACTCGCTTTCGTTCCCGCGGAACGTTTAATTCTAATAACTCTATATGATACAATTAATGTGTAACAGCGCAGAGATTCGTGTTGAATTGCGAAGAAAAAGGGAAAACCGACGTTATCTGCGTGTGGTAAAAAAGAAAATAAATTGTTGGGGAAGCCCCGGAGGAAGACCCTACATGTTATATCTGTATATCGACGATCCAACTTATCAGACACAAATTCACTCGCGCCGTGTTATATCTTGACTAGTTTTAAATTGAACCGCCGCGTTGAGTGCAATTCGTTGTCACAAAATCCCTGAACACACGTCACAGAGTAAAAAAATATGCGATACGTGACGGAAAAATTAATGAATATGCTTTAAATACCTGCATGAAAGGGGAAATTGGAAAGGTAAAAATTACACACATAAGCAGGCACACAAGTATGCTATTATATACACATGAACCACACAACTATATAACACGTCATTCATACAAACATACATTATATATATATATATATATATATATATAGATGCATTATACCCAAATGAAATAATTTAATTTGTACTCAGAATGAACCATTGTTTGTACCGTTTGTATGCTTTGAATAAATTGTTGCGGAAAGTAAATGCTACATGGAAATTTAATTCAATGTTTTCGTTATTTTTTATTCCCATTTTGTTGTGTTAGTTGGTTAGTTTTTTTCCCTAATGTTCACCAATAATCATCCGAAATTACTCGGCAATGGTGAGTGAGCTAATTCAAGAAAATATAGAGCATCGTTGTTAGTTTCTTTGAAAAATGGAATTCGAAGTTACGAAAGCTCGATAGAACTTAAAAGGATACAAAATGATGAAATCCGGATTGGCAGAGACAAGAAAATTGTAGATTGGTAAAATGAAAAATGTTATTCAAAAATCCGTTCAACTTGCGACAGTGCGTACCAAATAATGTATGCCACGATTTTCAAAAACTCCTCTTTTAATTTCATATGAAAATATATAAAAATTAATGATTGAATTTGAAATTTGTTTTTATCTATATATACCTTTCTAATACTGTTTCATGTGGTTGCAAATAGGGAACTTGGTGGCACATCATCAATTCAACATGCAGGTGAAGCACAGTAAGTGAATAAGTCAATAAATATATAATTTATTAAATGCAATGATGAAATGGTGTAACAATGATGGGGGGGAGGGGGTCACGATTTAACTGGGATAACGGCGCTGCCATGAGATAAAGACAATCACCTCGCCCCCATCCCCCAGAAATATATAGATAAAATATTTTCATTATTATTTACAATGTTAGTTAATTAGTTAGTTAGTTACTTAGTTAGTCAATAAATAATAGTTAGTGATAGATATATACGCATGTGTATACATATATGTATATTGTATATAATATGTATACATATACAGTATATATTGTATAATATAATTGAATAATTTGTAATTATACTTAGTACGGTTTGCGATAATAAAAATATTACAATAAATGGATATCGAGCCTGAATCTTTATGTAATTCGTATATTCTCTAATGTAGCAAGTATAATAATATGGTAATAAGGTAGTATTATTAGGAGGTATCGAGTACGTGTAATTATTATTAATGAACCTTTTTAATGATTTATTTCTTCCTTTCTCTCTTTAGTTCAAATATCTCTAGCGACTGCGCCTGCAGACTGGTGCTAATTTTATTCAATACTTTCAAGTATTCTATGCATGGATGAGTCCAGATATGAAACGATGCAGTCTCCCACGAACCGAAATCCAAATCATTTGAAAATAAAACAAGTAATTCGTTGGCAAATTTAAAAAGACCCGTATTTGAAGATCTTGTTAGAAACAAATGTTCACGTATTTTATTTTTTAAATCAGCATACATTTACTCGGTGGAAATAAAGGGTTTCCTTATAAAACTACGATGTATAAAATTTTCGTAAAAAAAAAACATCTTCAACTATGTCAAGATTATTGTAAATACCTCCGCTAATTATGTTCGCCGATATTGACAAGGTTGAAATTTTTTAAGAAGCTTGTGAAGTCCTGCGCAACTTTTAGAAGAATAATTATAAGAATAAGCATAGATTGAAAAAACGATCAGCTTTTAAGTGAGAAATTTCAAGTACGATGAAATCCTGAAATACGGTCATTTTTAAATTTGTCAAAGAATAACTGTACATTTTATTTTATAGGTGATCAGAAATTTCGCTCCGTAGCAGGTTTCGCGATTTCACGCTGATCTAGCCGTATGATAATAAGAATTACTACCGTTCTGCCATATCCGAAAGGCTCCGTCCCCAGAAGCTACTGAGGATCGAATAGGAGGGAATGGCCTGAATGTGAATGATTGAAAAATTTGTTTTATATTTCATATGATAGATCGCTAAAGATTCTCGACTGAATAAGCTTTAAAGTGAATCACATTGTCGGATCCAGATTCTAAAACCTTGCACGTCAACTGTACCGTTGCCATATAGGAAGAGTCAATTGATATATATATATAAGAAATATAAATACTGTGCTAATTTTACCGACTCGAATTCCTTTTCAGTTTTCAAGTTATTTCCTCGCACAAATTTCTACGTTTCGTTGATTTTTTTCACTCTTTATCGTTCCACTATTCCGTCAGACGACGATAATACAGTTAATAAATGCATATCAACGAAGAATTAAATGAACGATTCGTTTCAACTCGGAAGTAGAAGGATATAAGAAGCATCAAGGATCTGGATCCGAAGCACTGGTTATATAATTCCATTATCGATTCGAAAGATTTTTAAATAACGCTAATCTATAATAATTTACTGCGTCTAAAAATCGTTTTAAAAGTGGCATAACATTTCTCCCCTCGCATCGTTAGATTTCGAAGTATTATTTACGTGTACACGTTGTAGTAATGTTTTCTTTTTCTTCTTCTTTATTTCTCTTCTAATTCATTTTTTTTTTTTTTTTTTAATTATTTTGTCTGGTTTTCTGTTCTCATCAAATTTATGTAATTAATGAAAGTGGCAGCGGTTAGGCCATGCGGCTCCTATTATCTATTCGTCTTTGACTCTTGGCTTTCTTATCCTACTTTATCATATAATATAGATTCAAGAAGTTTCAATTTCTTTTTTTTTTTGTGTTTTTTCTTTTCTAATAATATTAAATTTAAATTTGAGATATAATCACTTTTTAAGTGAAGTTTGAAAATGTATAAGGTACGTATTACAATTATACCTCGAAGCGCCTACCCTAGAAAATTTAATGACCATAACATACATACATATATGTTATATGAATATATATAACATATACATGTATATATATATCAATATATGGAGGTACGTAATTTCAACTCACGATAGTTGATTTGTTTCATACTATTGTTTTATTTTAAGATTATCATTATTATTCATCATCGCTCCTATTATTATCATTATTATTATTATTATTATTATTTATTATTATTATTATAGTTGTTGTTGCTATCGTTAATTCATTTTTATTCATGCTGCTGCGTGAAAAGATCTTGGATCTCTATAAATATATTCCAATCGTAGCTAAAATGCTACGTAGATATTGTTATGATTAAATTTTTTTTGTTCAATTTATTATCCTTTTTATTAGAATTTGAAAATATCAAAGCAATTTACCGCTCCTGTAGTTGAGCTCCTATGTTTTAGACTAAACCGTTAGCCGATTAACAGTTTTTACCACTAAGCGCGACGGTATTCGACACATTATGATTATTATTAATTTTTACTGTTGTTTTTTTTTTTTTTTTTTTTATCATTTTCTGTCCCGCTGCCGAATCGTTATTTTCTGTTTTATTCTGTGTTATTTTAACTTTTTTCTTTTATTAAATACAAATGTAAAATTCAAAAATTGATTGCCATTTGTGAAAACCGCACTTAGAGGAAAACTGCGCCATATATAATGTATTTCAACCCTTATCACGCTCTTTGTCACTAGAATTTCAATTAGGTACTAAATTTTACTTTAACGTAGGTATAATAGAGCTATGGAATATTTACTTCAAGCAAAAATATAAATATAACAATAGTTTGTATATAATAATAATTATTATCATATTCATGACAATAACAATAAAAATGATAATGATAAAAATAAAAATAATAATAATAATAATAATAATAATAATAACAACAATAATAATAACAATATCAATAAGAATAACTACTAGTCTCATTTAAGTATCAGCAGTAACATCATGACTAATGGATATAACAATAATTGAAAGATTGAAGTTTTTCAAATTTTGTTTCTTTTTTTTTTTAACATTCGAAGATTTTACTTTATTTACGCGTGTATGTGTTTTTTTCGTCTTTATTTCATAACTCTTTTTTTCTCGAAATTCATCCTCGACGTTTTATAACAACTAAGAATAATAAATCTTTAAGCTTATAAATGGCATGAAAATGCTCATTGGAATTGACTCGTGTGTTAAACAACATTATTTTCAATATTACGTGCAAATTATGCTCACGTTCCGAAGATACAAACTCGGACTTTCTTTTTCAATTGAAAAGTCCTGCTTCTATAAATTTAAATCCTGAAGAATTTGTATTTCGTGTTTCTGCTCATTCCCAATAATAGAATTCCATGAAACTAATTGATTCAATTTTTTTCCTAACTGATGCTTGAAAAACGAGTTCTTCCAAATATCTACGAAAGATTTTGAGGCTCCGATTCTTGCCTAAATTTTAAATCATTTGTATCGAATTGAGAAATAATAAAAGTAATGAAAAAAACACGATGATTGAAATTAAGTTTGCGATTCACGCGTGCCAAACTGCAGTCTCAAACGCAACGTGAGCATAAATATGCAGGGTATCATTGATTGGATTTGTCTACTTGTCTCTGCTATTTCAATTAACAAATGTCATCATCATAAATAATTTATACATGTGACATTTTCATTTCGTGAAATACTTTCTTGGATCACTTTTTGGAGTTATCACAATGTTTGATCAGTTAAACACTATATGTTTATACTCTTATTATAAGACTTATTGACGGAAATCCGTGAGTGTGCTTCCTCTATGTTAATTATGTATGCGATTTCTATCCCATAGAAGAGAAATTTTTTTTTTTTTTTTTCTTTTTTTGCGATTTTCTTTTGAGAATGATGAAAACCTACGAGAGAAATATTGGTAGTTATACATAAGTAGGTAGATGGTTAATTATTATAGATAGAATTAGTCAAGGTATGTAGATAATTTTTAGTATTCAATCATCTAACTATTCAACGAATCTCCTCTTTCTTCTCTCTGGATATATATATATATTTTTTTTTCGTGTAATATATATTATAATAAGAAAATTCATTACAATGTGTGATTTCACTAAGCACAGCCCGTCGATCAGGGCTCCACTAAGAGCTCTCGTCTTCCTTTTTAAAAAGAACAATTTTTCTTTTTCTTCTCTTTCAGTTTTAGAATATCAAATAAAAACGTTGGATCATAATACATTTGAATTCTTACAGATTATACCTGCATACGTGTAATAAACGTTCGATTTCATTTCGCTGTTCTCTCGCACCACACTCTGTCCGTACAATATAATTATGAGATGACTAATGAAAGACAGAAAAATAAAAGCTATATCGCATCGCAACGTAATTAAGTAGGTGTAATAATAACGTTTTCGTTCAACGTTAATTTCTTTCCCTTACACAACATTCCTTTTTAGTGGGAATTGATATGCTCGCAATTCGTGATTTACCTTATAACAGAATTACAGGGAATGCCATTTATTCTTTTCCGTTCATCGATACTCTCGATTTTTTGTCCATTTTCTTTTTCACGAGCAGTTTAAGTACATTCGATATCGGTTTGTTTCTCGTTTCGTCGTTGTATTACGTCGTGTTTTTCTCGAGTTTTTATAAATGCAACCTCGTTACATCTTATTTCTCACCTCCGTTACTGCAGGAAACGCTTAAATATACATTTGTATGCGATTATCAGAGCGGCTGTCAGATTTTATCTGTACATATTCGAGTTTCAATACGAATTTCAACAGACGCGAGTGCAATAAAGATGACCTGAAAGAACGAAATGATCACGCATGATTATGAGCGCCATGTGTAAAAAGTCACCTTGGATACTAATTATTACCTATCCTTTTTCACGTAGTGTCGTTTTAAGGCGTCGGGAAACTTAATTATCGAGAGGTTGATGAAAAAATAAAAAATAAAATTTCTTCAAATTTTGATAAATTACAATTATTTATACATTTATAAATATATGATGTGTGTGTATCTGCGCACGCTTACATACTGTCTTTACCTGCGTTTAGGAACAATTGTAATATAATAACAAGGCAGCAGCTAAGCCTTGGGCTACTCGAGTCAGTCAGTCAGTACAAATCCATAGAAATCAGCATCTTCGCACTAGTTCGCAAAAGTGGCAATTTGATTTTCGGACTTTCGGATACTCGCTTCGTTCTCTGTACGTTTTTTTCGTGATTTTTGTTTGCTTCTGTGTGTTTTTTTTTTTTTATTCATTCAATCATTATTTTTTAATCTTCATTCGTTGAAAAATTTTTATCATTTTCTTTCATTATCGAGGAAGGACGGAGTCGTCTTCAGCGCAACGCACCAACGCGCACTGCAGATCTTCGTCGTTGGATGAATCGGACAATATTTTTTTAGCACACTAAGCTCAAAATCGCGACGTTGTGACTTCGTGGCTCTTGTATTCAAAAGTACAGGTCGAAACTCGTATGGATGTTTTTTGACTCACGTGTTACAGCACTCGTCTGTGGCTCGTACTGCAAGCCTCACGTCTCCTCAACAAGCCTCATCCATATTAGTTATGAAATGTCCTATTTATATAACGCGAGCACGTTTCGCGCGTTTTTTCATGCGTGTTTTCCATACACAAAGTACCTGTTTCTATGAAGGTCGATTGAGTATACGAATGCGCATGCGCAGAGTACTGAAGAAACCACTTTCAAGTCCTAGAAGTTAAAAGAGGCTTTTTCTGTACTACGCGCATGCGCTGTCGCGAACGAATCTGACATCAAGCGACCCTAACTTCAACTTCATGCTTCGTGAAAAAACGCGTAACATACTCTTGTTACATAAAGAATCGTGTGGAAAAAGGAGCCAACGATCTTTTCGCCATGCGTATTTGCAATATTCGTCATCAGCTCACCTACGATTCACATTGCAAACTTATGCTCGACCCGAAAAGACCGCGTTTGCCTCCTTGTTGCAAAATATACTATTTTCCCCCTGTCTCTCTCTCTCTCTTTCTCTCTGTCTCTGATTTTCTTTAGTATATTTTGAAAGACGGAACCAGCCGAGACACGCCACTGTTCACCGTGAGGGTAATAGTATTAACAACGGATCAATTATCGCCACAGTACATAGCGTTTGATAGCATCAGGTTTTTTTTTCCTTCATTTTCGTTTTTTTTTTTTTGTTTCTTTGTACCTTGTGCCGTTTACCTAGCCACTAAAACAGAAATACCTAAACACGGTGGCATTGCTTCTGGTTGAAACCGGCACCCGATGCTACCGATGGCAAGGATGAACGGTGTTTGTTTGCTGGGTGGCATCTTGGTTCGCGGCTGCTAGGCTGGCCCCTGGGCTAGATGAGGGCGAGCTTTGGAGGGCAACAGCCCCCTGTGAAGTGTGTCCCGGCTGCCTCACGCTCCCGTTTGCGACGGCCCTGGCGCTCTGCAGTCTGGAGAAACGAAAATATTCATTAAAAAAAAATGTAGCAAATTGAAAAATCGAGTCTATCTTTGATTTTTTCTAGTCGTTGGCGTGGAATTTTATCGACAAGTTTTACAACGGCATGCAACTGATTTTCAGTTGGATTCTTAAGGAAGGGTGGGGGTAAAGGTGTAGGGAGACTAAAAAATAGAAGGGTTGCGATATCGAATTTTGAGAAACGTCAGAATATAATTTCTATAATTCTGAAAAGTAGAAAGTTGAAGCATAAGAAAATCAAAATATGGAAAGGTTAAGTATGCACAGAATACCAAATTTTTTGACTTGCCAAATTTTTATTTCTTCTGAAGATTCTATATTTTCACTTTTCCATGTTTTGATTTACCATATTTTCAAATTCTATGAAATAGATTATCACGGTTTTAAAAATTCGATATTCTGACTCTGCTATTTCTGATCATTCTACATTTTTCCTCCCGCTTCTTCCCAACCGCAACTTTCTGAGTTAATCTTCAAAGATTCGGGGTACATTCTCCAAATTTCGGGGTTTATCCTTAATTTAAAAGCCAAACCTAGTAGTAGACAGCCGTTTTACTCCAGACTTTGATAAGCTTCGAACTTGTCCTTATATACTGATAGTTTTTTTTCAATCGAATTTAAATTTTTTTTTTTTACTTGAAATTCTGCAGCTGGCTGCATTACATTCTTTCCGAAAGTACAGATTTCATTTTTCATCATTCTCTATGCGTCGGTTGCACTATTATACTCACCGGTCGCGACTCGTCCCATGACAAGCTGCATTGACACACACACACACAACCGTTATTTCATTGGAACATTTAGAGTGGTCATATCTTACCAGAGACTTTTGAGATTTTTCATGCCACCCACAAATTAACGGAGCTTTCTCGTACTTTTCTAAGAGTGTATTTCAATCTTTACCAGATAAAGCCGATCTTGTATGAGTCAGTAGTACAACAAATAGATCATCGATCTCATCGTCAATTTTACAACTTTTGAATCAACTCAAAATACATGGAATACATATCATTTTTCAGTCACAGCAAAAAAAAAAGCTCTCTCTAACTGAAACAAGTTCTGACTACGCGTCTAACAATGATGAACTGTATATTCTTGTTCAACAAGCACATCTGTAGAGTCAGATCCGTTGATTTTAAGAGCATGAAAAATTTCGCGAGAAAGAGTGACACGCAAATATGTATGTATACGAAGAGATGAAAGATGCTGTAAGTTACGATGTCTCGGTGTGCAAGATGTTCGGATGTTCGGATTAAGGTGTAATATGAAGTGTGAAGGGTTTCTTTTAATTTATAAGAAATTGATCAAAAGAAACAACAGTCAGTGATTACTCGTTTGTACTCGTTGAGACATCTAGAGTGCTTACTAGTTAGACATTAACGCACGAATTTCAGTGTCTGTCCGCTTACTTGATTTTGGATTGCCTCATGAACTGCTGAATTTTTCTGGCAGCTTGATGGGCGGCTTGTTGGTAAGCGGCTTGTTGCCGTGAGCTGGAAGACCCAGGACGAGCCCGGTAGTTGCGGTAGTTACTCTGGATAACTAACGCTGCTCGAGTTGCTTGTCTTAAAAAAAAGAGGAACAATCATAATGCGAGGAAAGGGTATTCCGGGAACTGCTTCAAAATCGTTACCAGGAGCTTAGAAAGATTATTGTCACAAGAAAATGTGCAAAGGTGTTCAATTGATCAAAAGTCTGGCTTAATCAAATGTCGAGTTGGATTTCAAGTTGAGCTGTTGGAAACTTCACAGATATCGCATTATTCTCAGATTTATATTATTTATTTTTTGCTCGGTTATTCTGTCGATTGTAAAATTCAGAGTTGAAGGGATTTCAAAAACTGTTTCATGCATTGAAAGAAATCGGCAATCTTGACCGAGGAGCCATTCACTTGAAAATCAAACGAATGAATCCAGTTCATTGACGTTGTTTCTAAGTGATTTTCAATAATTTTTTTAACCGTCCAAGGCGGTTCTCAATAAGTTCCGGGTGGGAGAGAATCACTGGAAATCGTCTAGAACTCTGGGAGATCGTTGGAAATCACCTGATAAACTGGAAATTACGGAGAACAGAACGTGATCAAATGGAAATCAATGGGTTCTAAAGATTTCTCACATTTGTCGCGCAAGTTCTTTAACGTAATCACGCAAGTGATTCGCAATGATATTCAACGATTTTAGTCATCTTGATTCCAGATTTCTCGTTACTTCGAAAAATATTGAAGTATTTTGAGCTCGTTTCCATTTCCATCTGTTAAATTTCTCAGTCCCATCAGTGACCGGCCCCTCGATCTTGACACAAGTCTCTCGATGTAGTATTGTGTGATGAAAAAATATGACATCTTGATCGCACCTGTAATAAGCGTACTGTTTATACCGTCGATAGTACTGCTGTATGAGTACGGCAGCATGTCGTTCGGCTTCTTCTTGCCGTTGGCGTCCCTTGTAGCTGCGGTAAGCCTTTTGGATCATTCGAGCGGCTTGATAAAGTTCGCGTTGTTCCCGGTCGGAGAGTGTCAATCTGCTCAAATCGGCCTCACTGTCACCCCCACCACCGCCGCAAATACCCCCGCCCAAAACTACGTTACGATCACAGTTTTCGTAACCGTAACGAGCGTTGTGACCGTTCCCGCCGTCCAGCTGTAGCTGGAGTTGGAGGAATTCGCAAAAATCCGCAGTCGTCGGTGGCGGCGAGGGCGAGTCTGGCGTCAGACAACTGCTCGATGGACTCGAGGGACTGGCATCAGCGTCAACGTCTGACACTGATGCCGCTCCCCCGCCGCAGTCCCGATACGAATCGAACAGTTCGCCCGAATCCAGGGGCTGAAATTAAACCGATGTCAACCAGGTGATCGACATTTGAAAAAGCTACGTATTTTTCCTCTCGTCTCTTTCTTTTTCAACCGGCGTATTAAAACACAGGTTTACATCTTGCCTGCCATAACCGCTTTTTATACATCCCCTCAACCTCCTGTGTTTCTTCGTGAAACATTTACCACAGATAGAATTAAAAATTGATAGACAAAAAAAAAAAAAAAAATTAGGGAGCGTAATACGATGATCGTTTGAAACTACACTCCTGAAATTATGTGTCAGTTCGTGTACACCGTTCTTTGTATGAATGATTCAACGTTGATTAATGAAACTAAAACGAATTTTCGTATACGATTTAACTATGCTTTCGTGTGTATCTTAAGTCACCATTTGCTCCATCAAGGCATCTTCCAGTGGCGTTAACGGCGGAGGCGGTGACGGGGGTGAAGATGGCGAGGGAGGTTCTCCGTCACCACGTTTTATTCGTTCTGGAAGCGCTGCGATTATCTGTTCCGCCAACGTCAGTACCTTGGCATCTTCCTCCCCTGGAAAAAATAGTCAATCGGAAACTTGGACGTGACCGACTTAGCTCAAAGGTAAAGAATATGCATGTGTGTATAACATGTTGTACACTATGGACATTGCTGAAACCACATCAATCGCAACGTACAATCAAAGCCATCACATTATTTCGTTTGTTATGAATATAATAACGGCTATACACAGTAAACAAAGAGTTTTCTCGCGTTATAAGGTCAACCCTTGAGTCAGAGCAACTTGAGTGAAGGAACGTTACAGGCTGAACGTAGCAGAAGCGTCCTTATAACGTGAGATAACCGTATGCATATTGTACCAGAGAGGTTGTTGCTATTGTTCCATTCGTATACGCCAAGAGTCTTATTGAACGAACGGTATTCTATGGTTCTGGTGCACCGAATGTTCGGTGCTTTTTGCGGAACATTGAATATGAAGCATAACACACGAGTTGAGCACTCTCGAACACAACCTTCCTGGTACCAAAGTTTGTGATGAATATAGGTATAGTAAGAAGGGTGGGGTGAGTTATTTTGTTATAGACGACATCGGAAACATGTAAATATAAGGTGTTAAACACAGACGATATATAGTATATCCAAGAACAGTTACCAAGGCCAAGCAACACCAACACCCAACACTGCTAAGAAACTGCAATAGTTAGAAGGTTAGGAGTCGCGATTGTTAATGAACAATATACATATAACACAATGTTAGATAATGACGTAATGTTGTTGCAGGATAGCACGTCATAGTATTTGTCTAACTCTATGTGACGCAGCCGAGAAACAGACAGAAATACCTATGTGCTTATACACATACGTATGATATTCATCTAGGAAGAGTATTGTCTAGTACTGTATGTAAGAAGGTGTTTCTCATACATTCAGAAAGTAGACGACAGTGTTACAAGAGACAGACAAACAGACAGAAGGAGATACGAGGATGGTACGGACCTACGGTCTCTTGGGGGTTGGGAGCACTAGTACTCTCCATTCTCTGTTGCCCGAGGCTCAACGATGTTTCGTCTTCTTGCAACAACTCCATGTTGTCCAACAGCGGTGAGCCACCTGTGTTTCATCGATAATCATCCCCTTAATACACGATGCACATACGGAATCTTTCCCCTCGCTCAACCGACGCGAGTATACAGTCTACTTTTCCCTTTTAATAGTATAAACTATTACTTGACATTGGCTGGAAACTTACATAGCGCTAAATCAAGGCCACTGTCTTGGGAAGGTCTCCTAGGGCTTGCTGGACGCAAAAAAAGCCCTTCGTCCTGCCTCCGCGCTTCTAATTGATTCAACTCTTCCGCTATCATCGAATGACCGTTTCCCGATGCTATCTCAGTCGCGCTTCTACCTCGATTGTCTTTCACTCGTAATGCCATCGCGTTCCACCTATTTTATAAAAATGCTTTTATTCTTTTCCCCGTGAACAGCTATACCACGTCATTCATTATTATAATCCCATACAGGACAGGTTTATGTTAAAACTTTAGCCACAGATATATAATGCACATTTCAACAAGTTTATTAGCATATGTTATGTAACATTCAGAATGTTTCATTGCAAGCATTTCAACGGATGAACGAAAAACAGCTCAAATTTACGACGCATGTAAATGCAAGATGGACTTGAAGTTTCAAGATTTACTCATTCCGTTTCACTCCTCGTGTACACACAACAATATTCAAAGACGTCATTCAGTAAAAGTAGAATCCTTAGATAACCTTCTTAAATCGAAATGAAAACCAACACATTTATTTCAAAAATAATCTGAAACGTTTCACCTCCTGCTTACAAGTTGAAATCATCTTCGATCTACGATTGAAAATTTTCTTATCCACCAAGTCGACCTTCTATATTAATATAAAAAACGGAAGAAGCTAATACGAACGAGTTGTTATTCAACCAGAAGATCTTCAATGTCACAATGTACATACATAATAACACCAAAGTTAGATTTCTTTAACACACTTGTGCTGTATGGGGTCATGTTTAATCGTTAAAGAACACGACATGGGTATTAAAATTCTCATGTTTTCCTTCCCTCTCAATTCATATGCTATCGTACACACGTACCTGTACAGTATTCTAGCTGTATCGGCATGTCCAGCAGCGCACGCCCAGGCAAGAGGCGTGAGTCCGCTTCCATCCTGCCGTAGGGCATCGACTTCAGCGTCCAGTACGGTGCTGGGATTCTCAGCCCTCCAATGAAGTAGAGCACAAGCCAGCCTAGAGTACCCCAACCCAGCAGCCAAGTGCAGAAGAGTCGGTCCTCCGGACTGCAGAGGTTCAGCGCCGACCTGCCAAGGTCGCGCAACTGCGTCCTAGAGCAAGTAAAAAGGGTCGCGACTTGAGGGTTTCTGATAAACTTTGGGTCCAGACCATCTAGCTGTCCATGAGTATTCATAGGTACCAACATTCGTTCGTTTTCCGTTCTTTCCTAACAATCGAAGAAATTCTTGAGCTCTCCTAGTGGGTTTCGGGTGCTATCAAATTGATCGGACTTGATTTCACGCACCTGGCAATAGGCGACAAGTCGTTCCTCGAAGTGAGCCGCTGGCGAGGGAGGACCAGGGCCTTGGAGGCGGGCTTCGACGTCAGCCAGCCTGTCTAGAAGGGCCCGTTCGGGACTCGGTTCGGCTGTTGATGCACGCCGATACTCAAATGCAACGCTGTCCGAGACCACGAAACCGTCACAGGCTACTTGAAGGGAAGCCAGACCTGGAGCGTGCGCCGGACATCGACAACGTAGCACCCCAGGTTGCACTAGGCAGGCCTCTACTGGCTCAGCGTCGAACAAGACCGAGTAAGATTGAGATCCACTACCATCAGTCCATGGTCCAGCGACTAGTACCTAATCACGAGATAAGTTAGTCTTTTCCTGTACTCCAGGAAGGTGAATATTTAGTATTTACCTTTACGCCACCCTCTGTATAACTCCATTCGGGACTATATTCGGCGATATGAGCTGTGTTCGGGTGACAGTTCGCATCGCTATCCGACCTGCCTCTTTCAATGGCTTTCGCTTGCTCGGTTTCAAAGTCGTGGAGCTCTGGTAGATCGCCAAATACGTCAAAGGCGTCTAAATTGACGAGAACGTCGTCTGAGGAGTCGATAAAGTCCATTGGATTGATGATATTGTCGTCAGCTGGAGAGGGCGATGGAGCAGGGGGCACCATGTTCGCTGACAACGTTCGTTGAATGTCTTCCTGACTGAGGTCCAAGGTTTCTGCAAAATCTGTCACTACCGAACTGGACGCCGGCAGTGTTTGAGTGCTCGACCTTTGCATGCTATCCTGGTTATCCAATTCATGCTGAGTCTGCTGCTCCCTGTCGACGCTCGTCTGCTGAACTATCTGCTGCTCCGTCACTTGCCTCATCTCAATTCGCTGATTCTGCTGCTGCTGCTGTTGCTGTTGTTGTTGCTGCTGCTGCTGATGCTGCTGCTGCTGCTGCTGCTGCTGCTGTTGCTGATGGTAAGGCTGGCTGTTCAGAATCAAGAGGCCACCTCCTCCTTGGATTTGCTGTAAGCTCAGAACCAGGGGGGCTGGCTGTTGGTTCTGGGTGGAATGGGAATGTCGCGAGTATACCCTAGGTGCGTTCGGTGCTGTGGAAGAAGGCTGCTGACCCCCCGTTGTGGAAGTCACCTTGCAGAGCATCATTTTTTTTCGATAATACAATAAGATCAAAGGTACCTCGACTGATTCTCATGACGCTACAATGAATATATCGACATCCAACTGACCTGATTGTCGGGCGTTAGTCTTCTGGGAGCAAGCTGAGCTCCACCAGTCGACGGGGTATTGGATGCTCTTTGCCTGTCGAGGAGCTGAGTGACGATCATGTCGACCGGATGATTAGAATGCTGCGTTGCGTTTGGATCGTCATAGTCTACGTCTCCACCGAGGAACATTGGCCTCAGCTGAGAAGCGAGTTCATCCCGGGTCCACTCTTTCTTGTCCGGTGGTAATGCGAGGCACGGTGGTAACGCGGCTAGTTTTGCATCGCCGTCCGGATAAGGGACATTCAAATAATGGACAAGAACAACGTCTGGATTTTGTAACAGCCAATAACATCTTCGATGAAAGGTTGGCAGGATAGCCGAGTGAACGTAGCAGCCGTATATACATTCGACTCCCTGAACCTGCACGTCGTTCAAAAGTCAATTTCATTCGTGTTCTGTGTTATGTTTTAATGATGGAACAGGCACCGATAGCATTTCAGTCAACGCCGACAGTGAACAGTGTGACTTGGCAATGGTAAACTCACCTAAACCTCAGATAAATGAGCTCCATTCAACTAACACTGTCTATTGTGGGCGCCGGCTATTCAACACAACCGAGTCTATTATCTACCTTTAGCTTCATGTGATCCTCGCGAGTTGTCTTCCCGTCTTTTCGTTTCTTCCAGCAATAACCATCCCGCCGATATCGTACCTTCTTCCGTGAATATAACAGCATCGATCCGCTTCTTGGGCGAACTTTTACCTCTCGACTCTGCCATTCCACGTGCCTTTGGAAACTTATCAAAATGGCAGCGATTTCCTGAAATACAGACATATTTTCAACCTCGTTAAGAGCAGGGATCGCTAACTTTTATCAGGGATGGTACCAAGTTTAGATCAATACTCTTGTTGATATTTAACGCGGAAAGCTTTGGAACAGTCAAAGCTCGAACGAGTCACGTCGCAGATAGCGCGTTCTGAAATTTACTCCATAGAGCCCGATCGAGTAATTACGGGGTTGTCATGTGTACATGTCTAGATCAAGATCCATATAATAAATTCATTGGACTCCGATACCAGTGCTATTACGATTCTAGACTGACCCCAGTCATTCAACCTTCCATTTAGTCAGATTCACTGGGTCAAATTTTAGTCATTAACGGGAGACGTACCCAGACAGAGTCCGAAAACCGAATCATTGGGTGTAATATCTTCCAACGATGCTGATTCGACTTCACCAATGTAGCTGTGGGTATTGGATGTGTAAATGACGACGTAGAATGCTGGGTATTAACGGAACGAGTAATCTCTCGTATCAGGAGGGCTGGCGGGTTTTGTTCAAATCGTTAACTCACATGCATAAACACAAGCACGTGGTGCCGTGTCGACCTAGTGTCGTATGGTTCGTACGTAACGGGCATACCAGCGGGTTTCGCGAACGCTACGTAAAGAGCCGGGTATTGATTGGCGCCCGGAAGGCAAGGAGGCGCAATTCTAGGCGACGAGGGTGAGGCACGGGGTAAAGTTAGGTGAAGTTGATTCGCGATTTCCACGCGAACGTGACGAGCGCCATCTCACGGGGCGTCATCATCATCCCCTTGATCGTTATCGGTGCACAAGTTGCGTTACTTTGTTAGAAAATTTTTACCGCAATTATGACAGTATAGTATAGCCGCAAAAAGAACTTATCCAGTATGCTTGATCGGGAGAATTATTGCAATGACATTTTTTGTAAGACAATTCGAAACAAAAAATTATGAACACACATATTTTCAAATAATTTATTTCACCTTTTCCGAAATCCATTACCGAGAACAATCGTAATTCTTGAGATTTCGGTGAATCCGTCTCAAATAAGGCAAATATCTAGCGAATAGACGAAAAACTTTGTTGAAAACTTCAACATTTCGTTAGTAAATTCATTTTTGTAGAATAAGAAAAAAGAACTGTAAGAAGGACCGTTGAACATCAGTTAAGGAAACTGTTGAAGAAAATATGTAAAGACTTGACTTTTGTTTAGTGCGCACAAGCATATTTCTGCAAGTAAATTTTAAAGTTGAGAGGACCGCGAAAATCCCCCACCGCCATTATTCAATCCAAGAGAGCTTCAACTCCGACTTGCAGGCCGTATATTTCCATAAATTCAATATCACGTATGCGCTGTCTCGAAGAGGGATCATCTCAAGGAAGTAGATATGCAAACTCACTCCAAAGAGAATCTACGATTCGGCGTTGGTGGTGCCTTACACCTATGTGACACTGTTTTCGAACTAGCTTCAGTATCGATTCGTTATGTAGATTGCTATCCAGCTATCGCGTTACTTCTTCGCACGCTATAAATACTCAGTTTCCGCCTATATTTGATCACGAAAATTAAGGACCACGTAACACGGAAAATAGTTCACGAATACAAATTGTTGGAAACAAAAAAAAAGGTAGAGACTCATACTCACAGATCTCATATGGCAAGTTTACCACGACGAATATGATAGTACATTCTCACACGCTGAGCAGATCGTGAATCTAATTCGAGTTTATGTAGTCTATTTTTACCTCCAGAAGACAAATACGACCAATCATGTTTCTTATACGACAAAAATCTTGTCTCGAAATAGACACGTCAAGTTGAAAAGAATCAACTAACGTATTTTTTTTTCCACATTCCGAAAGGTGGAAAATACGTACAAATAAAAATTTATCTTGGTATCGACAGGACATGCATACCATGCACACATTACTGCACGGATGCACACAACGATATGTTTATTTGACTGAGCACCGAAAAGATGGACCGATTTCGTCGATGAAATAAACCTCAAGGCAAAGCCATACATCACATAATGCATTTATTAATAAAGTATAAAATTGGACTAGCGATAGTCAGTTCGGCGAGACCATTAGTTGGCAAGGCCAGGAGAAACGGGCGGTTAGTCGGTGGCCTTTGGGGGTGGTTATTCGAGGGCCGGGACGGCCTCACCTTTATCTTCCGGCAGGGCGAACACGTTGGGCGATGGGGCTGCGGATATAAATATTCCCTAGGGCGGCAGGGGCGGCTGGTAGCAGGAGGGACAGGTTGGATGGGGTCGGGATACGCGGAGCGGGGAGACAGATAGGTGAACCCGGCATGCATGCACTCCGTTCAATCCCTTGGCACCCTTTCCCCGCATGCACATACACGAGTCTAGGTACAATAACGTTGCAGTGATTTACAATCGCTTAATTGATCATTTGCATTCTGGCAGCCCGCTCCGTGCGGCTTGGTTTGGCCGTCAGTGCCGCCGCCCCCGCCCCCCCATTCTCGAAAGAGGTCACAGAGTGTATAGCTTCGGGGGCTCATGGTAACACGACCAGTTAGCTTGTGTAGGGTGACGTTTACCAGGTTCATGATGCAAAGGTGGATTACATCCACGGACAGTTATGTAGTGCGCGGATTTGCAACGGTGTGCAACTATTTTACACACCTCCGGTACACGTCGTGTCAAAGCCGGTTAGAGGATACCAAAGAGGTTGAAGAGACTAACGTTAACGTCACGAAACTTCAGGAAAAAAATTTATTTGGCTTCCGAAAAATATGAGCATGTTTGGTTAGAAGCAAAGATTTTTCTTTAACGTGCATCGTTATAGTAACGTTACCAACTTCTGTTACATCGATACCAGAGTGCAACTTTGGACGTGTCCAACTTGAGTCCAACTGCTACTAACAATAAGTCGAGCCGATTGCCCGGTACACGCAGAACTGACTGATCGTGCTTAAGGTGCTGTATAGTACATTGGCAGGGAGGCTCCTCAGTCGGCCGAGAGGTTCCAGACTGAATTTTAAAACACTTCCGAATTCCGAATTCCGTCCTCGCACGATCACGGCAGTCGCTCTGGAGCTAGCTACGGAATTTTTGCTGCTTTGCTAACCTATTTCAAACGTGTCTTTTTCCACCTTCATTTTTCTTCTTTTTTTGAGATCAGTTGTTCGTTTTGTTCGGTTTTTAGGGCCACGGAACTTCGATCAGCAACGGTTGGTTTTAGCTACACGATCAGTAAATACGGTCTTTCACGTAAATTCGTCATCCCGATAAATGTCTTTGTATCAAAATCAGCTGTTAACAAATTTCAACGCAAAATATCGGGTACATCAATTAAGTTGCAGTAGTTGGTGACAATGTTACAGAAGTTTTAGCTACCGGTTTCAGCGACAAACTGAAATTTCTGAAAATTATTTCGTAAGTTTTATGAAATATAAAAAAAGAACGCTTGAAACGAAACAGTTATTAAGTAGAAAACAGTCCATTCGTTAATACAATTCAGATCAAATGTGACTGCGGAAAAATTTCGGGAGTCGATTGAGATACGCGACGAAATTTTGCAAAACCTTGACCCACTTGGTATCAAGAAATGATGATCAAGTGAGCCTTGCAGAGAACATATGTTGACTTGAACAATTTTTTATGAAGCTTGAACGCAAAAATCGGCTGCACAATATTTTAGCATGATTTTTTTTTCAGGTAAATGTTTACGAAAAAGATAATTGAGAATTCCGTAAGCCCAGGATCCAAAATAATGAATTTATTTTTTGAATTGGAAAGTATTCCATGAAACTTGTGAACGTCCACAGCTCAATCTATACGTTGAAAATTAAATCCCTTTCCAATTATTGAAAAGTCAACGGTCTTCAGAGATGCATATTAAAGGGGTGGTAGCAGTTAAATCGTCTCAAAAAAGTGATATAAGTAACTTTTGTACAGCCAAATGTTTTATACAGGCAGCTGAATTACGGCTGAAAAATTAACTGATGTGACGATTTCTTGAAAAAAATTACAAAAAGGCCCTCCGTTAAAAAAAAGTTACTGCTACTGAGAAGAGTTACTGATAACCAGCCCTGTCACCATAGCCAAGGTCAAAAAGCCTGCGAAGTAGCATAAGGTAACCATTTGATATGCTATCAGCTCCTGTTCGACAACAGGAAGTAATGCAGCGATTATACAATCATATGCTTCAGAGACGTGAGCAGCGGTCATGATTCGCGAAGGACGAATATTTTCCCACGACTAATTGTAAACGTGTTGTGTGGATACCGTCAATTACTATTGTTGAATCATTAACGATGACTGTAATTAAGTATTTCCACCGCAAACAGGAAAGGGTAAACCGCACTCGTTAGGTAACGTGATAATGAAATAGACCGCGACTACAGTCATCCGCTGGTCCAGAATCCGCGACTCTGCATGCAATATGCTGGCTACGGTGGTAAACGTGATAGGATACCCAGTCGATCCACAACCGCCAGAACTTGGCTTATAATCCTCGACCGAGTCATTAGTGTGACATCGTCCATGCAGCGTCGAGTTAAGCCAGCAGTCCCATTACCGGTGTCATAAAACCGTGGCTAAAACAAATTCCCGGTCCTAACTAAACCTGCAGGCCGAAAAACCCGACCAGGTCAACCGCAGGTGCGGATTTCATTTGTGAAATACCCTAACTATCGATATTATAGGTGGGAGATAATCGATCCAATTTCTGAACCTGTACCAATTCGAATCAATTTCTCGTCAGGTGTCAAGAGACAACGAATTATACTGTAATACGTTTCATGGTTCAAAACATACGTTAGAATACTTCCAAGCATGTCGCTCAATGATTACGGTATTGGGACGAATTGGACAATACAGCGTTTGACGATTTTTCAATGACCAGGAATTCGCGTCGGGTGTGGTTCGTTCGCACATTGATGGAAAATTTCTTTTTTAATATTTTTAATACTTTTGGTATATTCAAATAACGTTTAAGAAAAAAACATGTGCGATACCATATTTTATCATCATGACTGTATCTTGAAACCACTAGAACTTATACCCTTCAGTGATCAGAATTTACTACAGCTACGTTCCGCGAAATAATTACTAGCAATTTGTCGAAGAAATTTAATTTTAAAAACTTCTCTTCGAGCTAGTGGAATTATAGGCAGTATTTTCCGGAGCTGGTGAACGCGAAGATTTATTTTTCGTTCCACTCTTTCCTAGCTGCCGTAGGCGAGTGTGCACGGAGGTATGGATATCAATTTTAAACTCTCGTCTGGAATAACAAGTCGATGATATCGATTCTGTGAGAACATTATGCCGCGCTTAAGGATGAGAAGTTTCATACCACAGTCAATGTTGATGTTTACAATCATGTTTGCCGTTTTTCGCACTCTCCGCAGGTGTTTGCAAATCACCTATTCGAGCTCATTTCAGTCAAATTCGAAAATTCATCAACTTCCTTAGTTAGATCAAAGTGAACTTGACCATTAAATTTTCGAAATTGTAAGAGATGTGATTCCTGTAGGGTACCTAAGCGTGGGTGAAACAGCTTTGCAAATAGAAGATAAAGTTTGTGATACCCGTTGGATGTACGATCCGTGTAAAAACGAAGTCAAGGTAACAGTCGGTCGAGATAATTAATGAACCATAATTAGAGAATCATAATTCATAGCCGAGCGTGACATCGCATGCAAAAATACCGCCAAAGTCCTCTCGACTAATTAAGTAATAATTTATATGTATTTTAGCGTTCATAGAAAGAATTATGTCAGAAACCAGGTTACCGCGTGCGCAGAAACATACAATAGCCAAAAGTTAATTGAAAAGCAAGTCAACCGTACAAGAACCACCAAGAAATTAAATCAGGCCACAGTTTAAATCCGAGAGGGTATAATTAATATCAGTATCGTTCGTCGACTGTTCAAAGAATAAAAATTTCGAAACAACCGGCCGTTAATCCTGTCATATATATATATATATATATATATATATATATATATATATATATATATATACGTATATACGAACACGACTGTGTCAGTGAAAGTTTCGAACAACTAATTAACGGCAAAAATAGTATGCGGGACTCGGAGCTTATAAGTTTATCGGCTGGAACGTTTATATCTGGAATGACTTCGTCCTTCCCGCACGAGTTCCGACGGGATCGCGTGGTCCTACCCCTCCAGGGTGACGTCCAGGATTCGTGGGATACACGGCCACACGTGCATGCAGTGCCAGCCCTGAACGGGCCGAGAGGCAAAGGTTCTAGGCGCGTGTGCTCAGTGCCGTTAAGCTTAGCTACTCTTCTCCACTATTGATCGGGGGTGGGTGGTGGGCACCAGGAGTTACCGGGGGCGGAAAGCGGCCGGGTTGGGGCTGTCGGAGGCCAACCAGCCAGCCGGGGTCACCGAGGAACACCGGAGCAGGCCTAGTCGTCGGCTGCGTTACGGTGTTTCCAAATTCCGAGAAGTGGAACATGGCACGATGTACTCGGTGAACCCGGACCTGTGTCTGGGTGCGAACCAGCACCCCACTTTTCATTGGGGTGGTGATCAACCAGCCAGCCAACTGACTGGGTGACCGACTAGGTCGGCCGTTTATCAATCGACTAAAGACTCACCTCGTTGGTGTTCCATCGATGTCTCTGTGTCGGAAACTGCTCCGCCCTGGGCAGGGTCTCTAAGTTCTCTGGTAGTTTTATCGGGTCGCCGTCTTTTCATGGTGACGACAGTCACATGCGGGACAAAAATTAAATAGTACTTTGTTAGAAATCCATGCCGCTGTTGTTGATAGTCGCAGTTATGTTCACTAATGGGTTCCCAGTGACTCGATATTTTTTTTAAATCAAAATTGAGACGAGTTTCCTTTCCAATTCTAAGCAAATTTTACGTGCCAATGACTAGCAACGCAAGCGACAGAAGAAACAAACGGTACGTTGATCATAGAGACATGAGTTTTCATTGGAAAGAAAGATAGTTTCAGCTTTGATTAAAAAATAACAGTCAGCCATTGGAAACCCGTCAATGAACATTACTTTACATCGATCAAAAAAATCGCTGAACAGAGAGACGACTTTAAGCTATACTATTATCTTATGTAACTTGTATTCTTGCATGTTGTCTTTGGCTCACACACAGCACGTGTGTACTTCGAACTCATAATCAGTTTATAGCCAGCTGATAATCGCGCTGGAAACGACTTCTCGTACTATACGAACTGTGTCAATGCCAGGAACTTGAAAGAACGGCGTTGCTTCGGTATATTATCTGTGATATGAACCGGACTTATCACGGAGTGGCTCGAGTCATTTCTCGAATATTCAGCCAAGCGGGAATAACTTATCTGACAAGCATGTGCACTATTGTGCACCTTGTTCAAGATGTTAATTACCTAGCCTAATTCAACGTTAGGTTGACATTTCATTTCAACAGATTTGTTCCTAAAACTGCAGTGTGCATTAGTCTCTCGAAATGCTCTATGAACACTAACTTAAACTAAAAGATACTATCACTTTGCAACGCTCCATGCCTGACCATAAATGATTTTTCACAGTAGTCACCTCAAGGTATGTGTAAGTATCGATCAAAAATTCATATTAAATGGTTAAATACTGAACATGGAAAAACGACTCACTCGGGGCAAGTGGCGTTGGGTAGGTGCCATGGTAGACCGCACGCGGATTCGCGTGATTGTATCCAGCCATCGTTCACGACCTCTCGTTTCACTCGGATAATATGATAATATTATTATCTAACGTGAATGTAGACAGATGGGCACGTTATCTGATGGTAGTCAACGATATTCGTATGCTGTTCGTTGTTATTACTATCGTTGGTAAAGTTATTGTTCCTATTTTACTTTCTCGGACCTGAACTCGCAGGGCAGAATTGGAAAGCGATGTGCGGATGTGAAGAGGAATTGCTTCAGAAGCAGAGATACTCTATTCAACGATTAACGTCATGGACGATGAGGAGTTTTGGAACGGATACAGAATTCGATGTACAATCGCGATGCTGTACCGCGATAGGATATCAAAGGGTATTATTTGTTTGTTCAAAAGGATTTGTACAAAGAGCGCACGTGGTGTGACCCAAGAAAATGATTAAGGACCGTGGTAGGAAGGGAAATTAGTGCGTTAATTACCGCCAAGATGCATTGGCGATACAAGTAGGATCCAGTAATTGTAGGTAATTGTTGCCAAACGGGACAACGAAGAACTTTGTCATATACCGAAGGATGACACTTCGAGGTAATAATTTTATTATTATTCTTACTGTTATTATCAATATTATTACTATTACTGAACCGCAGAACATCCCAATAATATTGTGCACAGCCACTCGAATCGATTGATAAAAAAATTCATAAATATAAGTGGAGTTATTATATAACTATATTATTGTTCGATTTTAAATCGAGATTTTTTTATTTCGCCAAAAGTCAAGAGTCAAGACGTTTTAAACTAAGTTTTTAGTGCAGTGTTTAGCTTAGCAATTAGTAGCAATTAGCGCGCACGTGGCGTATATGCTCCCAGTGCACGTGGTTCAGGACGCTAAGTCGATTGTTATCCAATCTCTTTTGCAGTTTTAATATCTGTACTGTTATTGTTAATTATTATTATAAATATTACTGTTATTACTATATTATACGTATAATATAAAAAATTAAAGCCCTGATTATATATGATTATTATTATTATTATTAGTTTTATTGTTTTAAAATTCTTTCTTTTTTTATCTTCATTATCTCGTCTCCCAACTATTTCTCTCAACGATCTTTCCACCAACTCTTCAAATACGGTTTTCCCCTTATTCTTTGTCAGCAGGGCACAAAGGTATATAAGTACGTACAATTGATACGTCTTTTCGACGGTTCGGAACTTTATTTTCCTTATATACTAAGTTACAACACTGAACCCGTCCCGCGGTAGGACAAAACAATGTAAGGGTCACACATATTAAATGAAAATTTGCATTTGCTTGCGATTTACGTTTAGTTTGTTTATTTGCTTTGTTGGTTGATTACTTTTCTGCTTTTGTTTGTTTTGTTTTGCTTCTGTTTTATGCGTAAGTAGTTATTTGGTTAGTCAGTGAGGTTAGTTAGTTAGTTAGTCAGTTAGTCGTAGTGTTTCGTTGTTGAGAATTTTGATAAAATAACGAATTTGTGTTTTTCTTCTATCCGTTTTGTTTTGTATTTTATATTATTCAATATTTCGAGTAAATTTTTTATTTCAAATTTTATGCGTTTACTATTACACGGTTATAATTTTTCATTCTTTTGTTTCTTTCTTCTTCTTTTTATTGGAGTTGATTGGATAGTTGCGTGATTTTGATTTTTCTTACTTATTCTTTTTAAACGTTGTTGGTTTTTTTGTTGCTTCGCTTTATTACAGTAGAGTAAGGAGTGTTATTTACAAATTTTTAATAAAATAGTTTTCAATAAGTTTGTGTTTGGCCCTGCTTGTCTGCTCCCGAGCGGCGGGAGCCGCAGAGTGAGCCTCCTCTTGTCTCCTACCTCTCGCCCTCTTCTTCCTCGCTTCCTACTCCCCTCGTCCACCCCTCGCACGTCCACCCACCGTCCTCGAACCCCGTGGCTCTTCGTTCTCCCGCGCGCAACCAGCAGCCCCTCTTTTCCAAAGCATCCTATAGATGGTACCTAACCCTGTGGCGCTCGCGCATTTCACATCCCTCGCTGCCATCCCGACAAGGTGGTACCCGGGTGTGCTCCACTCGATCTCTCCACACTAACAAGCGGATACATACACGAACAGACACGTGGCTCACGCGTCGGGCTGCATCGCAATTCGAGGGAATGGTGCCGCCACCTTACAGTGACCCCATATAGCGACGAATTTATCGCTCCGAAAGGCTACCAGAAGGGGTGGAGGGGGTGAAATTCGAGGGACAGGAATCCGGGTGCGGCGGAATAACGCGAGGAACGCGGTGAACAAATTTTCGAGAACCGGGAACCAACGCGCGGATGGCGGAACCGATGTTCGTCCGTGGGTAATTCGGTGTTCTCTTTGAAGAGGAATAATACTTTTGTTCTCACTTTTACGACATCGTTTCGGAGGAGAGGCTAATAATTTTTGAAAAGAATAACCCAGCGGTATAACTACCCGCCACGGCGATAAATTTCCCAGCCTCGTACATCATGCATAGTTTGAAAGTCATCGAGGAAGTAGGTCGCGTGTCAAAGGCTCACGTTTTCTATACCTACGCGTGTATAAGCTTCTTCTCGAATGTGCAAGGGTGTCAAAGTTGTTTGGTTATTTTTCCTCCACTGACCTCTCCTCGCGTTCTCCTTATTTCCGTGTGTATTTTTTATTTTTTTTTTTCCTTCTGTTTCAATCTGTCCTTTTTTTTTTCCTTTCCTTTTCTAGCCTCTCCCTGGATACCAAGCTCGTAAATTACCGACGACCAACAGCAGCAACCCGCTACCCTTTGGCTTTAAATAGAAACTTGGCAACGGCTCTTTCAACTAGCTGTCTGTCTCTATCTCTGTCTCATCTTTCTTTCTCTTCTCACCTAACTATCCTCACTTCATTCCTTCCTTCCTTCCTTCCTTCCTTCCTTCCTTCCTTCCTTCCTTCCTTCCTTCCTTCCTATCCTAGCCTGCACCTACACGAGAATCCCAGGGGTGTTAGGCGTTAGCGTTACACGAGACATTCAGGCTAAGACAATCAATAAGATTGCAACCCCCGCCGCCTCTGCCGGTACCTGGAGAACGGTGGGAAGATACTTTCAGGTTACGCAACCCGCGGAGTCGTGTAAGGTACACGGACACCTGGACACCCCTGGTTGTGTGTAACGCCTGTTTTACATTTAGGCCAATCATTAAGAATCGTTTCGGAAATTAGAATCGCTATTACGAGGCCCGTTTCTCTTTCCCCCGATATTTTCTACCCCCGGAGGAGGCCTCTCGGGGTCGCTCGAGGTCGGAGGGTCGGAGGTTGGACGGACTCGTGCAGGGTCGAGGGTCGATATCAAGCGAGCCAGTCAGTCACGGATATAGTTACCTAAGGGTTGCTGCCAGGCTTAGCTTAGCCTGGACGCCGCCCTGGTGGCCGCCACCCGAACCATCCGACAGCATTTACCTACCCTACACCTAAAGCCCCGATTCGAACGGCTTGTTTCCCCCCCGATCCAGGCACGGCTACACCTCGGCTTACCTGCATCTGACAAAAATCTTCGAAAGCAAGAAACTTTTTTTTTCATTCATTTTTAAACTTTTTCACTTACTTTGAATAATTTTAAATCTTATAATTTGATCGTGAGACAGCGATGTGAGCAAGATGCTGGTCCGAAGTGTAGAGATCGTACTTATTTTCAGAATTTCATGTTCAAATTCTCGTACCAGATTATATACTCTTTTTCATTTCAGGTAGATTTTCATCAAGAAACTCTGCAGTCTTGATTTCTCTCTTTTTTCTCTCAGGCAAGTGACTTACCGTAAGCCATATCTTTCTATTAGTCTTCGTTTGAAAACCCCCCAAAAAAAATGGGTCATTGAAAAATTGATATATACCTATCAGCACATTGCATTCTACGGTTTATCATCAGCGTGTATGTACCAAGTCATTAAAATGTATTCACTGAGCTGACAATGAGTTCTCACTGATAGATACTCGTGCATTAATCCACTAATTCACTAACGCCACGTCTTAGCAGTTGGAGCACCTCAGGGAGTGATTTGTAATACCTACACGCGAGACGATACCTAAACAATAGTTAATCTCGCAATTACTAATGCTGTACGGCTCCAGCATGATGGGTATAGTATCTAAGCTGCACATATGTACTTCAGTGTAAGTACAGGATAATGAACATTGCGCCGATTATATTAGAGATGCTGTGTTCACGTGTTTGCATACATGCGTAGATTCTTACTACAGCATTTATACTCATACGGTATTTAATGATTGTAACAAAACTTTGAACAACTTTGATATCGGTTATGAAACGCTGACCTGACAAAAGGCAAGCATCGCTAAATGAGTTCAAAATACCAATCAAAATTGTTTGTCGGGAAAAAGGACGAACCTAAAGCATCAGACAGACTACGATTGGATTGAGTCTAAGCAGTTGCACACCTTTCCAAGTTTTTTTGTTCAGAGTTCAATAACTTGTACTTACGAGTTACGTGAAATCAAAACTGTTCTTAGCGCTAGTATCAAGAAACCTCAGAATCGGAAAACTGCCTAATCCCAGAAGCGCCATAAATCGTACAGTATATCCTCACAAGAAGTGATCTGAATCGTAGAATTATTCATCACATGTCATATTCCGAATCAGCCAGAGACCGGGGCTGATTTTGACCGGCCAAACTCTCGCCCGAGATTTGCCAAATTCGAGGGGTTCGGAAGCCAACACGTCGACAGGGGCACACATAAAAACGTCATGAAATTCTTATAAATTGGCAAAGAGCCGAGGCGGACCGAACAGGGTCTCCCCAAGGAGTCCAATCGGTCTGCAGATCGAGGAGTCAAGATAACGCGGAATCGATGCTGACAAGACGTCTGCCGTGTACGAATCTCTCGTGATCGTCGGCAGCCGCTCGTAGTAAGAAACGCGCGCTCGAATCTAACGTACAAGAAGACAATCCTCACCAGAAGTGGTCTCGATGTCGGGTTTGACCTCGAGGCTGGTGGTCTCTTTGGTCAGTTTTCGGTTCGATGCACCGAGTCCGGATTCACCTCTTCCTGCGTCCTCGTCGCCGTTTCCGTTCACCTTGGACGACCCTCCGTTTATCCTGTTATTGGCATTGACCGTGACGTTGACGTTGTTGACGCTATTGTTGATGTTGTTGTTGTTTCCATTTCCCGACGAGGAGTTGTCCTTTAAGGCTCCGGAGTTGGAGCCTCCGTCTATCTGGCTGTTGTTACAGTTACCGTTCGCGGTTGTGGTGACGGAGGTTGGCTTGCCGATGTTGTTTCCAGCCTTGATCGCCTTCCGGGAGGCCTGTTGCAGGGCTGAGTGAAGGGCACTCTGACTGACCGAGGCCGTCGTCGAGGAATTCGACGACGATCTCACGACCACTATTCTGTTCTGATTTTGGTCGCTCGTTGACACTGAGACCGGCACCACGGTGTGATTCTGATGCGAAGCTGCACTCGACGTCGTCACGCTAGTCACGCCACCACCTAGGGACGTCTGTCTGATGACCAGGACGCTGCCCGCCGGCTCCAGCACCACCACCTGCCTCATTACCCGCAGACAAGCACTCTGCGTACCACCGTCCCGACACCTTCGATCCTCTTGTTGGCACCCCTCGTCTCGATCACCCTTTCCCGATCCAAGCTGGTTGTTTTTGGAAGGCTACCTCAGCCACTCAATGACGCGTCTTCTACGGACAAAACGAATGTCAGAGGTATTAATGCAAGTTTATTGACTCGGATCACGATGCAAGTTCATGACGAGAGAATTCTAACGAAGGTATGTACCTTCTCATCATGTACATTTAACCTCTTCCGGGCCGAAATTTTCACGCGTTCGTTCCAAATATAGGACGATGGCCGGGAAGAGGTTAAACTAGGGAATCTTAGCCCTTCGAGCTAAAAGCATGTTACGAATAGATGAATTACTTTAGGTTGCTGCGCCAACCGTCATTATTGTAAAAACAGTCTTTCTCTAGACGTTAACTTGAGAGCACCCATTTTCTTGAATATACGATTTTGCCCTTTATTTTCTGTGTTTCGCTGCGTTTGCGTTATTATCGGAGAACCTCTTTATTTTTCTTGTAACTAAAAGTTATAGCATGTACAGTAATATTCATTAATGCCCCCTCATAAAAGGCTACCTTGTTTTCAGTCCGAAACAAAATGCGAATTTGAATGTGTACGAATTATGTGACAATGACTCGCGATGCAGCCGACGTGGGAGATTGGGAGTCATTGTTCCCAGTAGAGCACTATTTTTTTGGAATCAAAACTAAAACGAGTTTTCTTTCTACAGAAATTTTATGTGTACATGATCAACGTATCGTTTCTTTATCCCGTCGCTTGCGTCGCTAGTCGTTGGCACATAAAGTTGACTTGGAAATGAAACTCGTTCCAGTTTTGATTCCAAAAAAATAGTCAACTACTGAGAATCAATTATTCGACATTGCTATACCCGAAGTTCCAATCCGGCATCAAGCTTCATCGAAAGCTTTATAATAATAAGGTATTGGGGAGTAAATGAAAGGTACGACGAGCTAGTTGAGAGCATGAGATGATGAACTTGAGGCAATAAATATTCTAATATAGGTATAAATTCGTTTATGATCGGAACTCGTAATAAAAGAGCTCGATCGATCGAAACTTTGGATACGAGTCGCAATCAAAACCTAACCGTGGCGTGGGTCGAGTTCCGTTTCACCGTTGAATTGATTCCTACTCAAATTTATAGGGCAGATATATAGTGAACCTATGTACGACTATTAAGGGCAAAGTATTTCTTAATCTAAAGTTTATCTAGTATTCACTCGTTTTGCCAGAGTAAAAGGAGGCCAAATGAATCCTAAACTTATAACTTGTGTTATACGGGAAAACTTTTAAATACAGTCAACGAACTATACAAAGCTGCCAAGCTGGTACCTTACAATGCAATATATTTTTATAGCGTGCCAATAAGAATACTTATTTCGAGATTAGAATATAGTTGTACGTTAAAATGAAATTATTCTCATCATAAACCCATTTCGGAGTATTTTCTTGGATTGAAGTGGACCATAGACGAAGAGCATACACTGTGAAATATGTTTTTAAATTTACCACACATTCACTACACAAAATTGTAGCTAAATGTCAAATTTCATGTCTTGAACTGAATTACTATGCGTTCTCATTAGATTTGCAATAAAATTTTGTAATTTTGCTTAACTTGGTTCGAGAAACGCAAAAGCGTACTTTGACTTTACTAAATTACGTAATGAATGCATTATATTTGTAAATTTACTATACATTTGCTATACGCTATTTGAAGTTTACTAAACATTCTGCAGAATTCACGTGATAAATGTCTAAGCAAATTCAATTACAGTCTGTTAAAATTAAAAATGTATTACAGCAAAAGAAATTAGTATGCATCTATATTAATTTCACGCTGCGATTTCGAATATCTCATAATTAGATTCGGAAATGTCGGATATGAACTTTAAATTCCGTAGTCTAAATGCTCTTGTCGATTTATTCAAAATTGTATCGTGATTATGAATTCTAAAACTATAATCTTATTGATGAGTTTTCGGTGACTGTATTATTTTCCATGTCCGCGTGGACCGTACATTGTATTATTAATCAAATAAAGTCATGGTTTTTCAACAAAGTAGTTTGGCCTAGTAAATATGGTGTCCAACTAGTAATCCGGAAATTGCGAACGACGGGGTTTCGAGTCTTGGTTAAGAACAAATAATAATGAGCTCGATTGTCTAATAAATCTAAAATGCGTTTTCATCGGTTATAGCTTCCGTTACAATTTCAGTAAATTTCCAACAAACTTTTTTAACAGTGTTGACGCGAAGTTCATTGCCACTTATACATGATCCGAATCCGAAGTATCGATAGCTATCTCATCTCATGACGAATGTGGATTCTTCATTTACGTACCGCATCGACTGTAAACGAAACACTGTAATGAAAAGTGACTTCCAAAGCATAACTTCGCATGATGAAATATATTTCAACGGTGTCAAGTCATCTGACTTGCAAAGTTTCCTTGACTGAATTTCTTTCATGCTGTACGATGCATCAAATTTTGCCAACAGACACGAATCCTATATCAAATCTGTTGCGCAAGGAGTTCGTATGAAAAATAAAGCCCACTTAAAAATTCATAACTATGTGTCAAAATTAGCATATAACATCATTTCCGTGCATGATAAATACCGTGAGAGAACGCCGCTTTGTGTACGCTGTAAGGATAAGCCTCAAGTTATAAATCGTACGAGAAGAACGAACGAGCGACGGCGTAATAATCGGGGGGAATGTAAATGAAATGACAAAAAGTTGATGCAGCAATCTTCGTAACGCCACTGCAGGTTTTTAAACTCACCTGCACGAAAGGGCAGAGAAACAATGAAACAAACTTAGCAAACGTTGACATAACCAAATATTGAAGAAAAATCACCACTTTGCAAATTTTCGTCGCTATTACAGTCACTCGTATATGTACCGAATTTTTTTTGACGAAAATGTTGTGGTTAAAAAAACAAATATATTTAGATGAAATGCCTTATTGGCAACTATAATCATACTTGACGGTATAATTTCAACGAAATTTTCTTGTGTACCATGGTGAAAATGTTTTCTACAATTTCCTATAAATTTTTAGACAAATCGGAACATTTCGTACAAAATTGTCCCTAAAAATTGGTACCTGTAGAAATTTTCGAACTGTTGTTGTAACGATACTCAATTCACCAGATTTTCTAGTGTAAATGTAACAAATGAAATTCTTCTCAGGGTTGCGATAACGGGTGTTGTAAGAGGAAAATATTGGTGAATTCTGATAAGTTCTGATTCTATTGGGGCGTTCTGAACCCCGATGCTCATAAGCATAATAACCGCCATCTTGGATCCGTGTTTTGAATACAGAGGAAGAATTGTTCGAGGGCGAAGTTACGTCGGGTTCTTTTTTTTTTGGGGGGGGGATTTACTTTCGCATTGATGAAGGGATGCTCCCGAAAGAATAAAAATCAATATTATTCCGTAGATTCGGTCGAGTACAAATTAAACAGGTGATATCACAGAATCTAAAATACATTACAATATCAAACCATGGTTGGTGTTTTATTTAAATTAAATCTAGCAAACACGATGCACGCATAATTATGATTGTAGAATAGACTCATAAGAGACTGGAAAATCGACGGTCTTCAAAAATTCAAAAAAACCAATGACGCCACTAATTCAGTCATCTCTCGTCTTGTGATTACCGGTCACCATTTAAGGTTATCGTTGCCGGCTGCAATGCGAATATAGATGAATCGTTTAAATATGTATATATATATATATACAATGCATTCGAACAAAAAATTTCAGTCACTGTAGGAAAAGAGTATTTTTCTTCAGATTGCTTGAATATATTTCCCTTTTTATATAATCTAGGTGTAAAATTTTCCTGTATATTTAATATGTAATGGGAAATTGTTCGTACAAGTCATGAATTATAGATGGCCCGGCACCGATCGCTCGGTTTTGGTTGGATAATTTTTTTTCAATCCTGAAACATGTAACGGGAATTAGCTCGCCACTGTATCGGGGTCAGCTATAGGTGTAACGACACGGTAAAATGAAACAAATTACTGCAGCAACAGCACCAGCAACGACAGCGGAGGTTAAACAACGAAACGGCGACGCTCTTCCTGTTTTAGTCGCCGATTAATTGAACGATTAATTAATCAAATCATTTACATCCCGTCGTCAACCGAGCAAATTGAACGACAGTGGAATATGCTAATTTCAACATTAAACGAAGCCGCGGGGTGACTCATTCGTTAACGCTGTCTCTTTTTTACAAAAAAAATTAGGATATTAGCAAGTCCCTTGTGAAAAGAATAATTGTGATCAATTGTACCGTTCAAATTGTGTACGGGCCATTCCGCGTGAAATTGAATGCTTTTTGCCTCGTAATCATCTGTAATTGTTTTAACTGTTTTTCGGTACACTGTAATAGTAGCATCTTTTGACTTTGTGTAAAGGCAATAGTTTCATAAGAAATTGAAAATCAGTGATTATTTCAAGGGTTTTATGCGATGACTTCCTACACATGCGTGTTTCTTGGTCAAATTGTAGATCTCACGAAATTGTACCTTTTTGGCATCGGAATTTTTTTTTATACACCAAGACAGTTTATTTGAAAATTGTTATCGACTTCGACATTGTACATTGATCATTAAAAGGTGCAAAAAACAGTTGTGGTTAATGTGTTTCTAGTAATTTTCACATTGTATAAAGGTTTGTTAGATTTATATTCACACAGATGAGTCTTGAATTCTGAAAAACGGCACAACACAGAAACGATTTTTAAAACTGATCTTTTTAGTAGGATGAAGTGCGAATGAAAAAATCGTACTATTTCGTATGGAATGCCTCATATAGATAGAAAAAATTTATTAATATGATTGTTGGCTGAACAATGACTGAAGTGTTAATCCCAAATTTATGGCTCCGAGGCGAAAACTTCTAACGATAACTTATCGCTTTCAACTACACATGTTAATCACGGAACCGTTGAAGGATTTACGCACCTACTTGTTATATGTAATAATATATAATGCGCGAGCTGTACAATTTCTTGCTGAGAGCAATTTATCGATCAAAAAATGAAAAATCTTTTATTTATCCGATGGATCAATGCAGCGATATATTTGTCGACATCGATTCCCTAACTAAGAAATATTTCATTCATTACTTATAACGTTATATATTAGGAAATTCTAGTAAATTCGGTATCGTCGCAGTAACGATTTAAATACCCTCGGTATTAGACGAAAATTTTGTACAACTAGTAACTATTTAGTGTAATTATATATAGTAGTCAACGACACGTTTTCAGGCTATTGCGATGTTAAACCTAATTCACTAGATTTACTAATTTTTTTTCAGAAAACCTCGTATTTCGTAATTTTAGGAACCCTCAAATGCAGTAAATTATACTAAGGCAAAACGGTGATTCATATTTTCAAAACTTAGCCACTCCAAAATCACTAGAAAATTGCAAAATAGTGATTTTTTTTCCTCTCCATGTTTCGCTACGCTATCGTTACCAACTTCAGCCTCGTACAAAAAGTGAAAATAATTGAGGACTGTGTACGGTAACCATAACTAGAAATTACCCTTATATCTTTGAATCCTGACTCTTACCCACACCTATTGTTTTTTTTATTTTGTCTTCTGCTACTTCTCCTTAAACAACGAATAGCAATACGCCGCATAGGAATGTAAGGTTTCATTCGATTATCAGATTACAAACTCGGCATCTAAATTCAAATTAAATCTACGATGCAGTAACTCTCGCAAATATGACAGGCTCAGTGTGTCTCGGATCTATAATTATTTATAGCTATACGTACATTATACCGTATATATTACATGTGCACAGACACAAAAAAAAATAAAAGTTTTGCGAAACAATTTCAAGTTCGTCGAAGACTTCTTCCCCCCCCCCCCCCCCCCCCCCACCTGCCGCTGCCTTGATGGAGAAAAAAATTTAGCGCAAACACAACGCAAAGTGTCAAATCTTTTTTCTATTTTTGACTCGGTGATGCAATTGTGTTGAAGTCATTAAAAACAGTTTTAAAAACCATGAACACGTTTCACGGTGTCGGCCGGATAATATGTGATATTTTTGTCTTTTAGTAGTTGCTACAATACGCACATTGTAATGTTGTTACGCATATGTGTGCGTGTGTGTGTGTGTGTGTGTGTGTGTGATATATTCACATGTCATAAAAGTCGAACCGCGAAGGAGTATAAAAACAATTTTACCCGCAGGAATGACAGAGTATAATTATTTGCTCATTCGTAAATTTATTTGCTCTTATGTTTTGCATTTTTGCTTTCGTTCATGTTTTACAATGTCATATTCATGTAATACCGAGGGAAAAATATTTCTCAGATTTTAAGGTATAGTGAATAATTCGAATTCACTAGATTCAAGAAGACTTTGAATAACAAATCATCTGAATATAATTCTCAAATTCCTTAATTTTTCCAAGAAAAGCTTTCGTCGTAATACGAATATAAAACAATTGTTCATACTTGATGTTTACAGTAAAGTTGGTTGGTTGGGTGATTTTTTGATGAAAATGTAGGTCAGGAAAAACAATAAGTTATAAGTTTTACAACAAAGCTGTGTTTGTACCTTTGATCAACGTTTGTAGAAACTTTCTCTATTCAAACGATTTTCTGCTAGAGCGAAAAAAATATTATGTACATCAACGATAACTTGGTAGCTAAGAATGTAATTCACCGAATGAATTTAACTGGAAAAATATTTGACTCAACAATTTTTATACATCACCTATAGTGTATTTTTCATTATGACAAATAGAGATGTGTTTATAAAAAGCCAAACCGTTAATTATCAACGAAATTGAATATTTCCTAAAATAATCACAATGAAAGTGTAAGAAAACATGTGGCTGTCGCTGGCAGATGTTGCATGACCTTTACCAGATATAAGGCTGAACGAAATATCGCGTTTGCTGGTCTAGTCGAAAGATTGCAATAACAGTACACGATGTATAAGGAAAAAGGGGGAAACCTTTCATGGTACAGGCAGCTGACTTTTATTTGTTTTCAATAGGGTCAGGGAGGAAAGCGCCCCGAGGAAATAATAACTATTCGTATCGATACCGCGATGTCCATAACAGCGTCATTTGCAGTCATAGAGAGCCGAATATTAACTAATCGTATTTAACACGGATAATCGATTAAAGGTGAGTGGAAATAATTTTCGAAAGACCTATTACGGTGTCAGCGAACCGCGGTATTTCAATCACACCTACGTGTTGTGCATACATCTATGCATAAGAATGCCAGTGAATGTGTAACGTATATGTATATACTCGTATACACGACACAACGCGAGAAATCTCGTTACACTTTCACTTTATCGAATTGACCAACAGCGGCGAAGAAAAATCGTGACGAAATACTGTTTCAGTTAATCAAATTGAAGGAATAACGATCGCAGATTGTGTGCAAAAAAAAAAAAAAATACATAAATAAATAAAAATAAAATGAAAAAAAAAATCGCGGCAATATTTTGAAACGCAAACGGACGTGTTTCGATGCGTGATGCGGTGAAAAATCAAGGCAAGGCGAGCTAATGCGGGGTTTAATTGGAATTTAAAAAATCCGCTTGTTGATTCGAAAAGCGTCACAATGTAAACAGTCAATCCAGACGGTATCTTGCCGCTCTTTGAACAGACGGTCATTGTGTACGCGCAGGTAAGAATATACACACACTTGCGGCGAAGCGTGATAAAATACCGTTCAATTTGGTGGTTGAATTCAGTGGATTTTACCGCTCGAACAAACTGTACGACGGAAATTCTCGTTTTCTCAGAAATTTCGCGAGGCAAAAACGCAAACATCGGTTATTCTCTGCCCGATGTGAAGGGGGAGTTTGGAGAAAAATGATTGAAAAAAAGCGAGTGGAAAAACGTAGGGAAATTACTTACTGTTTCCACTCTCTCCCGACTCCGAAATGACAGAAAGCAGCCCGTGCCAGCGAGGCTCATTTTTAAACGCCAATTTTCCACGCCTATGAACCTCAAATCACTAATTTGACACCGCTTTAACACCAAGTCATAATTGCACTTTCTGTTTCTGTTGTGTTTTCAATTGTTCGCCACATTTTTCATCGAGAACGTATTTCATTATTCCGTATACGCGATAGCAAACTATTCCCGGGATCCATGACAGATGGGGAACATGGTCGCATGCGCCGGAGATAGCAGAAACCATTTGTGATATTCAAGGCCCTGACGCTTGGATGTCGAAGGTTTGCTTACTGCGCGTGGAATTTTTCCATTCCATCTTCCACTTTCGAACCGCGCGCCATCTTGCATCTACAAGACGCCATGCTGCATTATCTGGATTGTAACCGAAGTACAGCACAAGAATTCTCAATATCATGTTGAGAACGCTGGACTCGATTCTTCATACTCTCTTATAGAGACCGTGCGCAAAATTCACGGCAGCGCCAAATCGATTCTATTTGTCCCAACCGACGGGCATTTTCTCCTGTCTACGCTAATGACTCGGCTAATCGTAAGTTTCCGTTGCTACCCTGTCGCACGAAATTAATCAATCGTTTGGAATCATCCTGTTCCATAGAGACAATTTATACTTTATGGCAGTTTACCCGGTATTGCCGGGACTATCGTAATTATTATTCCGGGCAGAAGCATTTGTTCCGTACACATATTTGCTATTTCGTAAGCATGATGACAAATCAGACCATTTGTTAATATTAACGCGAATCTCATCGGTAGAGTCATTTCTGGCCGCCCACGGCGATTCTTGTACGCACGCTCAGTCCCTATATTCGTAGACGTGTAAAAACTGACCGCGGGAACGAGCGAAAAATGCGATCCTGGCGTGGAAAGCGAGAACTAAACTCGGACCATAGGCATCCTTGTCTGACGTATAGTACTAGATAAGGATGCCTACGGCTCCGATGCAGCTCTCGTTTAGGACACTCGTGAAGTTGCGTGTTACGAAGCTGTATGTCCTCTTTGAATAAGGTTGAATATTGAGTAAAATTCAGAGAACTCCCGATGTATTTGTACTATTTTTATTATATAGAATAGCAGATAAACAAAAGACATTCCTATTTGTTTTCTTCTAAAATAAATAAAAATTTGGATCATTTGTATATTACGATCAACGAGATCTTGCGATCTTTGTCGGTAGGTGAAAATATTGCCCTGTAGAATCCCCTAAGCAAGATAGATTCCCTTTTTTTAAATGGACGGTTGACTGTCAAACTGGACTTATCAAATACCTGTCGTCGACAAAAAATTATCGCTCATGCTGCTGAACCAACAATTGTATGATGCATGCTTCGGTAACATTGTTGCAATTGATAATCATTTTCGTAAATTCGAATAATCGTGTGATTAAATTAACGTAGTCCGTAGCCGTTGCAGATAACTGTTTTGCTAATAGTGAGAATTAGTGACATTTCCCTCGGTCGATAAGAACCAACTATAGAATATTCATTCCTGTTTTCTCCGATGCACGCATCCTCTCGTCAGAATGCCTTGCAGTTGATAATGGCAACGCTGTTCTTTAAGAAATGCATGGCAACAAGTCTTTCCCCATTCTGACGATCCTACTGACCGTGGGATTCCCAGATGATTGTCGCCAGAGAATTTGTAAGTTGAGGTTACAAGTGTGTCGTTTCTAAATTTCTCGATTCTCTCCATCAATACGCTTGTAATCAGTGATAAAATCCTTGCCAGTAGTTTTGCACAAAAACAGTAAGTAAATTTACTTCATACAGTATAAAATTTACTGATGAATTTCAATTGAAATCAGAATTCAACTCACCGATCGGAATCAACCCAAATACGATCTTTGAGAATGACAAATGTCACGTCTGCGAATATCATGATGGAAAAAGAGCTCACTTCACATTTTCCCACGTTTAAGTTGCATACACGAACCGAATATCGGTGTCAGCATAACCTACTCATTTTTAGGTTAGGAAAGCAGTGTGCAGCTGCATACCTGGCACAGTTGTTCGTATTTCCTTCATTTCGCTCCAGTTTCGGTACCGAGTTTCGACGGAACAACATTTCAACCTTACATGGAGACTCAAATTTTCTAGGGCATAGTAAAACATGCTCGCGGCTCATTACGAATACGTCCGTTATCATATTCTTCGAACTTGAATTGTTTTCAGTCTCCTTTGTCGGTTCAGTGTAAGCGCATGACACTTGTTACATTGAAGCCTGTCAAGAGTATCAACGCGCCAACAGATACTGATGTAAACAATTAACATTGATACATCGATGCTGATTATCGCTCTGCTTCAAACCAGCCTGCTGGGCTTATGACTGCCTATCGTTAGGTTCAATATTTTTACAGGAGTAGAATATTAAGATATAGTCACCGAGACTCTGGTCTAGTTGTGTAACAAGCATGCACTGACACTTGTTTGCTATGCAACGTATAATTTTTTAATAAATGCAACGACAGTAGTTTTTACTATTCATCTTTTACTACTAAAATCCTGGATTTCTGCACTAGCCTCTTTTTCCAGACTCATGTAATCTAATATAAATAAATTGTACAGAAATATAGAAGTACTGAAACGTAAAAATTCCAAGTAAGGAACGATTGAACATGTTTGTCAGCACAGTGATACTTGAATAGCCATTTGAAGAAGATATCAAGCTAGTTTGTATCCTCACAATATTGTCTTAATAACTTGAAACTGATATCCTGTTACAAAATTATCAATTTCTCTGAAATTACAGGTTACAAAATGAGCAAAACTCCGGTGTCCATTCTTCAAGAGATGATGGTGAAAAAATGTACAATACCCAACTATGAGCTTATCCACAACGGAGGCGGGTCACATGAGAATACTTTCACCTATCAAGTTACGTGTGACGGTCTGTCTGCAACTGGAATGGGACGTTGTAAAAAAGATGCCAAACACGAAGCTGCCAAAGCAATGCTAGAAACTATTGCTAAAGTAAATGGTTATCCCCAACTACCGGCATCCCCGGCTCAGTCACCGAAACATAATTCTTCAACAGCGGAGGCTCCCACTGCAGCACAAACATCGTCGAATACGGCATTTATCAACGCAATAGGAACATTGCAGGTATACTTGTGATTGCGAACGCATCAAATAGAAGAACTGAATTCACGATCCCTTCCAAGTTTTTTATACTTCGATACAATTCAAGTACACTCTGAAAGGATCAACCATAAATGTTTACGGATTTTTTAAATCTAGGGTCTTCTCATGACACCCATGCAAAAAATCAGATTTTTGAAATTCGAGTTCATAGAGCAACGTATTGCTCGAAATTTGACTGACCTATGAAAAATGTTATCGTAAAACAATTTCACTCTTTTGTACGAAAGTTTCGAGTTTTTAAAAACTTTCTTTATGAGTCATTCTTTAAAAATTTATGACTGACACTTTGTAACGCTGAATTGTATAAAAAGGCAAAAAAATCAACAGGGACCAGGATGAAAATTCGCATTCTTGTTGAATTCAATAAGAACTGCTCCTTATGGATATTTTGGACAATAGATAAAAAATTACGAGTGTTCAATTTTCAGGAACTATGTGCAGATAACAATTTGCAAGAACCACGCTACGAGAATGTTAGCGACGTTGGGCCACCTCATGCAAGAGTTTTTACAATTCATTGCATAGTTTCAACTTTTGTAGAACGAGGTATTGCGACTACTAAGCGACAGGCAAAACATGAGGCCGCTAAGAAGATGATGGATCGCATCACGGATGTAGTCGCTGGGAAAATCCGAGATATTAGCATCTATATGAAAAACGAGAAAACTGCGTATGATGATGAATTAGACAATGTAGCAATATCCCAGTATCCCGAATTAACTAAATTGCCGGCTATAAAAAAGCCTAATTTGGGAGTAAAAATATCTGAGTACCATATAAAAGTGAAGAATACCTTAGAAAATAATGTTAGGTACGAGGCAATCGGAAAGCTTGTCAATTTGATTAATGATGCCAAGTTGAAGTCTGATAGCGAATCGTCGTATGAAACAATACGTTCAAAGTTTAGAGAAATATTAATACCTCTAAATATTGAGATGAACGAAATTCGCCTGAACACTACTAATAACGCTGGTTACGTTGCGGCCTTAAGCTTGGACACGAGTCCAGCATTAATCGAAATGAACTATGGAGATGAAGAAGAAAAAGCAAAAATCGGAGCCATTATTAAAGTAGCCACTACTCTGCATATGCTGCTAGTATGATTTCAAATTACTGGCAGCAAAAGCTCGAACGTCGGTTATCGCACTATGCAAGATTATTCGTTGAATGAAATAAATGTACAGTTACAAGCTGCAAAATGGAAGCCGCCTTGCTGCAATCGAATATATACATATACATACATATATATATATATATATACATTAATGATGATTTTTAATTGCAGTGACTAGACGACTTATTTCTTGGTGCAGCTATATAAAAATGCGTTGACATTTCGATTTATAGCCATTGTTTTGAATAAAATGACGAGAGAGATTATACAGTGACTATAATGTAGAATTTTTTAAGTGCTCCTCAAAGCTTATGATATAATACTTCTATAAACAGAGAAATAAATTTGCATTACAATTTTTTGTGTGCAAGAATTCTCGGTTGCTTGGTAAATCTTTTTTACAGCGGTATTTATCCAATTAAATGTTTTCTATAAAAAATTTACAATTGTTATAATATTCTTGAGATTTACTATATAAAAAGTTACTAACAGTGAATTACATTTTTATTTACGATTTGCTTGTATTATTATGGTCCTTATTTGGCACATTTTTTAATAGTCATAGTGTCCACCTAATCGGGTCAAAATTTATTTTAAAATATCTGTTTTTTTAACAAAATAACCCAAATAAGGACCGCTCTAATGTGCGTATTGTATTTCATGTGTATGAAATATTTTATCTTAGCTTAGCGCTGATGTACAGTAAATCGATAGCTTTTTATCAAGTGGCACGGTTTGATAGTAAAACAGGTACCAAATTGAATGATTGATGAGATATTACATGAAATGAATATTTAATCACCTGGTTAATATTACGTGTCCAATATTTACATGAATATTTATTCCACGGATTTCTTTATTCAAGTAGTTTAAGATATATGCCGTGTATATCTGGTCGTATACACCGCAAGTACGTTTACAATTAAGTAATAGTATAATATTTGCACAGACGTTGAATTTGTACATCGAATTATTTTATTAATTTAATATAGTGTTTTAGTCGCGTTTTTCAAATTTGAACGCAGATAATTTTAAATATGAATTTTGTAAAAAAAAAAAAAAATATGTATGTGTGAATGAATTTTGATGTTATTTCGTATCAGGATGTAACATTATGTGTGTGTACGTTATAATTGTAACCGCAAAAAATTAATTTACTTTACTTGAGATAACTCAGTCCGAAATTGAAATTTACCTGCGACATGTACGTACGCATGATTTGTTCCTTCCAGTAGTTATTATAAAAATTAAATACTATCCATGTATCAATTATGCAGTCCACGTAAATAACTTTGCTAATTACATGAAATTATTCCAACTTTGCACGTAATGTATACATGTATGTAAGTTTTTATTACCCCATGGTCCTTTATTTTATGTCGCACAATAACGCGACTCCTCTCAGAGTCCAATGCCGAGGATTATGATCAGTTTCAAAGTCGATTGATCCGACGTATTTCTGATCAGTTCTCTGAGGTTTTCTGTAAATCGGACACTCGTAGAGAGTTGGATCTTTTCCAGCCGTTGTATTTATTGCGTATATGTATATAACTGGCATCTGTTCGTAAAGCACCTTTGGTTTGCTCTCTACCAACTTTCCTGATTTCCTATCCAACGATGCACCCTCCAGAAATAAACCATGGACGTAAACTCCCTCCTGTGGGGGTTCTTTCACGTCCTCTTTATTGTGCCGGGTTAACAAATTTTGAAGAACCACCGAATCCAATGCCCACCCCTTATGCGCTCTGGTCACTTCCTGTTGTAATGGATTTAGCCGATTATGATATCCTTTCAGTCTCGCAAATAGTATACGCGAATCAACTCACTTGTCTCATTGCGGTTAGAAATCCCTGAGGGTTGAAGAATCCCGTCATCCAGAAAGCGTTCGGACGACCGTTGGCGCACCAGTGCCTAAACTGTCCATCCCTTTCCAACAGCTCCGTGTACCAAAATCCCAGAGTTGCAGACTCCCACGATATCTTTTGCCACTTTTCGGGTATGCGAGCATCATACATCGCGTCTAGCGATGTCCGAAGGCCTTGGCTCATTACTATAGTGCCATCGATGGCTAATTTGAGATCGCTTAGAGTCGATTGGACTTCCTTTATCACACGCGAAATCCTGGAATGAAATCCATTGGCTACTACTTTGTTATCTTCTTTGTAAACATGGTCTGCAAGAACGTAGAAATGAACTTCGAAGCACAAGCACTGACCTGTCGATCTCTTGACGCAGGAAAATATTCATCGGAAGTAGAGCTCCCATTCTTTGCAGGGCTTCCTTAACTTCGAATGCGTTATACTGGGGTGGTAATTTCGATAGCATGTCATCAGCCAGCCTGTAAACGATGCTTTCTCTCGTCTCGCCACCTTGGGCGCCTCCTTCTTTCGGCTGTACGTTCAAAATTGTATCTAGTATTCCTTTTGCGGTGTTTATCTGGTAAGTTATGTCCGCATTCGAATGCAGTCCAAATACTTCTGGCGTATCGGAAACTGGTAGACTGTTTATGTAATCAATGTACCCCTGCAGGTTTCGAGTCTGAGGTACGCGATAACCGTGATAGAATTCAAACCCTGGTCGTAATAAAACGTCACAGAACCATACGTGCGTAAATGTTGTCAATAAACGTTTATCGAAATCATCTGTTACTCTGCCTCCATATTGAACCTGTCGTCAAACAATTATGCATGAAAATTCGTGTTCAACTCCGCTGTGGAAAATTTATTTGTATCATAATCAACGAAAATCAGTAACGATTTCCTACTTCTCCAAGCATGTAGCATACTGTCGGCCAAGAGACTCCCTTCTTAGGATCCATATCGTCCAAATGATTTTGAATGAACTGCACCGACGCAGCGAAGTCCGCCTGGTTAAATTCGTACGGCACATTCCAACCTAGTGGTCCGAATTTTCTTCGCTCCTGTACAACGGTATGCAAAAATGCAACAGCGTATAAAAGCGGTGGCCATTGAGCCTGCGTGCTGTAATCTAGAGCATCTTGTGTCACCCCCTGGTACGTCCTCTTCAAACTTGCTCTTATGCCTTGCGGTGGTTCGTTTGTAAACTTGATGGCCATCTGCATTTGAGTAGAGAGATGTGAGAATGGTTACTCACGGTAGCGATTTTTTCTATTGTCGACGAAAGAAAATATGTACCTACTCCGACCTACCTGTAACAAACCAATTGGAAACTGCGCGTGAACTTCCGTCGTCATCCACAGTCTGAATGACTCATGAATGTTCTCGGTTTCGACCAGAGCGTCCATAGCTTCAGTGCAGAAAGGAAGAGACAGATGAATGTTCTGCAGGAGGACCCATCCTCCGGTGGCCATAGCATCACTGATCATTTTGCGAGAATGAAATTCCTGCCCTTGCCCCATCGAAACGGATCTGAGTTCTGTAGCACGAGTAAATTGTTAAACACGTTCCACATATTTCATTGTATCAACTTTCACCGTTCATTAATGTGTCATGTTACTTACGAACATCCTTTTGTTTCGCTAACGCAGTTATCTGCGGGCTTGGATCTGACCCGATGGATAAAATGCAAATGAGAGGACTTCTTGGTTCTGACTCCGACCACGTAGTTTCTAGATCCAAAATTCTCGCCTCGCCATACTCTTTGCCCAGGGATTCTATTATATACTTTCTCGCCTGAGAAAGAGTTCGGTCAGGACTCCACGATCTGACTAACAGTAACTTCCGGAAGACGTCGAGATTCTTTTGATAACCACAAGGTAGTTCCTCCTCTTCGGGTTTCTCCTTTTCATACCATTGCCGCCACTCTTTCTCGTTGAATTCGATCTTCGTCAGCACTTCAGAGAATACTTCGAGCTTGCTGATTTCCACCAGATTTAACCAAGTTATGTCCAGTATCCACTTGAACGGTTTTGGCGCTACTGCGTTGAGATCCAGAGACGCTCCTCCTTTTATAAATGCCATAAATTCTGCGTGGGAGATCGCCTCGCGCTGGCAGTCTATTTTCATTGCCAGCATGAGCGTGAAAAGTGCCTTGTGCCTTTCGTACAAACTCCGCAATGTGAATCCCCATACTTCAAGGGTCAGATGTCTGAGAATAATGTCTATCCGTTCATTAGTGATTGCACTCTTAGTCGATTTCGTTATCGAGTTATCGAATATAGTCAAGAATTGCTTCAAAGAGTTTTGGTACATCACATTCACGTTACTCATTTCAACTATGAGAAAGTATAAGATGGACCCTCTAGCAGCTACTGCACGGAATTCTTCTCTTGCTATCGTGATTTTCCTTTCCGTTAATGCAGCAACTTGCAGTTTTTCACTAACCGATTCTGCGGTCGATTTTGTTTCCTGCAAAACACGAATCAGAGCTTCGTCATCTACCAGCGAACCTTCAGAGGAGGTCAATCTGTGCAGCAAAGTGCTCTCAAGCTCTTTCATTGATCTTTGATTCGTCATCACTGACTCGAATAGAGCAACACGTTCAGCCTCCAAGTCAGCCTTTTCCATCAGAATCACCCTACCGAGTAGCTGGTCTTCTAACCCTTGCATAGTTACCGTGAAATCGATGATTGACGTCTTTGCTGATATTTCTGGACTATACGCTGGGTTCGGCAATTTAGTTGTGATGTAGAGCATGAAACCAGGCATAACATCACACTCCTTGTCCCCAACTATTACTTTCTCGATAGAACCTGACTTGATGAAATTTTTCTCCAATACGTTGTCAATAACGGGATCGAGTTCCTCCGCGACATCTTCAATAAGTAACGGTCTTCCTAGTGACAAACTGTCTTCTAAGTGAGTTCTGAAGTATTTGTGATTGAGAGATGTTATCTGTAGCTCATTCGACGTTTCTTTATTTTTTATCCACATTTTACCCTGGTTCTGTGGGTCAACCAGAAGGGGATATGACGATGACTTTGTCACAATCAAAGCGTTTTGCACGGACAACTCGTCGTTCGGAAGACCTTGCAGGGTCCATTCCGATATCGTGGCAGAGTCCACGAGCATGTTAGTTATATTCAAGTCTTTAGTAAACGGAATAGTTCGAGTGGTTAAAATATCCATCCAAGAGTTGACGAGCCCACCTCTGTATTGCTGATTATAGGGTCCACAGTAGGACAAAAACCCGGTTGCTAGTAGAACGTCTCCAACCAATCGTCCGAGTTGGTCTTTGAATTCTCGACTTTGGTGTGTCCACCGAATTTTTTCACCTCCCAAACCATTTATCAAAGCGGTAGCAGCAGTCATTTTTCTAAGACACACGTTGGCTGCATCCGTTAAACGTTGTTTTTCTGACACAGCTGCGTCATACTGTTCCTTAACGGCCTGCAAGGCCATTTCTCGTTCGGACAACTCTCTTTCCGCATTGGCAAGATCTTCCATAGCTACTTTGAGTCTAGCCTCTTGTAAAGTCAAGTTTGCCTTTAGTGGAAGAACCTCTTTGTTCACGGAATGAAAGAAGGCCATGGCTTTGGTCCATGAGAGAAGACCGGCCACGTCTCCACACACTCTTCTTGCTGTTTCCATATTATAGTCTTCCATCTTAAAGTACGGCTGCAACAACTCGACCATTTCGTTATTGATTATATCTTTAGGGTAGTTTTGTAATTGTAGCAGAAACGTTGTACTGGCCATCATTTTGAGCGACTCTGCCCAAGAAGGCTTTGGACATAAGGCCGTAGAATCGGGAACGACTGATCCAATTTTTCGTTGAAACAGAATCAGTACGCAGTCCATAATTCTCATGATTAGGTGCGGGGGTCGGCCCAACTTTCTGACAGTAGCTATATGCGCCGGCTTGATAGTATTCAAGGCAGCTTCAGCTTCTTCGAGGGCTGGTTTCGCAGCCTCCAGCTTTTGCTCAGCTACCGCTTTCTCCTCGGCAATGCAGGCAACCAATACCTCTGCCTTTTCTTTCACTTTTTGCACTTGATTTTTAAAAGTTTCCGCCTGCATTGCTCGCTCAGTCACCTCCAAAAGCACGGTCTCTGCCTTCTGTGACGCGTGTGCTAATTCCTGTTCCATAACAGCCAGTTCTTGTTTCAACAGCTCTACAGACACTGATGCTTCTTCTAATTTAGCAAGTCCAGTGTCCATTCTCCTCGCACCTTCTCCAAGTTCATGCTGTTTCAATTGGTATATATTTTTGTATCCTCCAATAAAGTTTAAGTAAGATTTTGGGGTAACGTGGGTGGCTCGTCTGAACCGCTGGAAATACTCGGTTGAAGTTTCTGCCACTACATCTTGTATAGAGCCTAATGCGTTGACTAACTGCATTTTGACGTGATCTGTACAGGCGATTTCAAAATCGTGCAAGAAATGCTCGGCCACTAGGACCAATGCATCTCTTGGCCAGGGCTGGAACCAGTCAATCGTGCATCCGGATATGAGAGCTGGGAATCGGAGGGCTCTATTTCGGAATTTCTCACCAACTGGAGAGAAACAGAACACCACGTGTAAGTTTTGACAAGTTCGTTGGAGAAAGTATTCCATGACAAGTTCGTTGTTCAACGTTCTCTTAGGATTTTCTCTTTTCAGGGCCGGTGTAAGTTCGGAAATTATTTCTGCCTGTTCGTCTCTTGTGAACAGATTGCTTATGACTCCAGAGCTCAAAACGTTATTCAAGTATTCGAGGAACCCTTCCTCTTTGATGTCAAGGTCGGTAAATATGAAGGTCGTACCTTTGCCTTGAGCGCCACACGAGCGGTAAAGAAATTTCAAATCTTCAAGGAAGTTTGTCACGTTGTAGGATCTAGTCAATGTAATTTGGAAGGTCTTATATCCAGCAATGAAAGACGATAGCTTCGTTAAGCTCTGTTTACCAGAGCCACCGACACCAACAAGCATTACGTTCCCTCTTGGATGCCTGATGACTCTCGAAATTTTAACCAGATGTAACATGGCGTCAGGGAAGAAAACTAAATCCATACCAGCCCCTCTCTGCATTTCGTTAAACTGGGATAAAAACATTTCTAATCGATCCCTCAAGATTTGGTGCTCTTCAACAGGTTCGTAAACCTTTGGTAGTTCCATGTCAGCGTCTTCTCCCTCTTCTCCAGTCGGCTCGGGAGCGTCTCTGAAAAACAGAATTGAATAAACGCGCGATGAAATCTCGTATTAACGCAAGCATGTACACATTGGTGAGCTGCATTGAGTATTTACCTCATGAAGTCAACGAAGACTGGATTCTTATCAATCATAGGTACGTAATTGGTCCCCAGTACTTCTTCTACGGTGTTGACTAACTCTTCATCAAACCATTGCTTGTCCGTTAGCAAGGTAAATCTGTCACTAAATACCCTTGTACATTCGTGTTTCCAAAGAAGCATGAGAACGCTTTCACTCTCTATGACCGTTGATAGTGTGCCAACCATTCCTTGCCAGATGCGTGATAAATCCCGAAGGCTGAAAACGTAATGGAACTTGGCTGGCGTTGGTAATAACTTGGCTCTGGTTCTTTGCCAGAGAACTCTGGTCAGCGGTACCATTTTTTTCACGAGACTCCTGACCTCCGTTGAAAACCCCCTTTTTGTATTATAGTGACCTTCGCCCAAAACGCTGAAGATCCTGTCGATCGAAGCGTCATTCGGAATTGTACAGTTGAAGATGCAAAATTGTCTCTTCAGACGCGAAGGGATGTCGTTTCGTCCACCCCCCGGCTGTCCCATCGCAGCCAAAAACGTAACGTCAACAACAGTTGTGAATTCACCAGGCTTTTCGAGGGAATAGAATCCCTTCATATCCATTGTTTGTCGGACAATTTCGTTTGTAATTTGGTCACCCCATTCGTTGATTTGGGGCAAATTAACATCGTCGACGAATACAAGCATCTTCTTTCCACCCGGTGGCCCAAAGGTATTACCAAGTCGTTTTTCAACATAACTTTCAATCGTCTTTTGAAATTGATACGGAGTTGTAGCAGAACTGAAGTTGAACGAACGTCCCAAAGTTGTTTCTGGATTTGCTCTTTTCATGTACGATTTCATCATGACTGTTTTAGCAGATCCTTGCTCTCCAATCAACAGAACCGCTCTGTCCTGACGTCCGATCAGGTCGACCAGATATTGAATCCTCACGTTATCTTGAATCGGTACTAAGATATTGCTATAATCTGGAGTAGCGTAATCAGGGTACGAGTAATTCATAACTAAAGTCGCCCAAGGATCCCATTTCCCCTTGTCATTGACAACGAAATCGAAGACCGTAGCCTTCGGGTATTTTTCCGATGTAGGTAGGTCGAACGCCGTCAAATTCGTTCTCACGTAGTCATCGTACTTGAGTCGATCTGCAGTTTCCAAAAAGGCTCCAAGACCCCAAATCATTGCGAAAACGTAAAACCGTCTCAGATGCTCCGCCGACATGGGCTGTGGCTTATCTCTCTCGATGTCTTCGTCATCCTCGTCTTCTTCAACGGGAACTTCCGGGGGTACCAAACCTTCCAACAGGCAAAGCATTTGACGAACCACGTTGCACTGAAGTATCCTCATCGAAAATACCAAGTTTTGCGTACTCCAAGCGTACAGCTGAGAAAATGATTGGTCGAACATTTCGCTGAAGACCTCCTCTTCCAGAGTCGCCCGACTTTTCAACCACGCAGTAACAACCGGCTTCCAATCCAAGCCCGATGAACTCATGTAAACCATTCCGTTCCGTGATACCGTAGCTGGACTTGCATTGTCTATGTTGTGGGGTTCGAAAATTATCTTACATGTAGGAGCCATCGCTAGTCTGTCTCCATTGGCCAGGGTCAAGGTTTTATTATCGTCCAACACGGAATTCAAATTTTCTATCCAAATACTGTCCACTGGCCCGTCCAGGACCAACCACACGTGTTCCCCTTTTTTGAGCTTCAAAGTCTTCCGCCATAGTGCAGAGAAAATTCCGTCAGTCCAGTCATTAGTGGCCACGTCAAGCCGGCCAAACATTTGTGCAGCAGTTATACTCTTCGGATTCATTCTCATCTCCCTATAGATCGATGGAAATAGTTATGGTGCCATATCACTAGATAATAAACACCGAAAAATCATACTTACCTGTGGGCATCCCCACATTGCGTCAAAGCTTTCATCAAAGTGTGAATGCACGTAGTTTTTCCTGCACCAGTAGGACCCAGAGTCATTATTCCGTGCCTCACTCTTTGCGTTTCATACAGTTGAATCAATTTCAAGACCCATGGAGGGTGGTAAACCAATCCAGCTTCTTGCACCTGCTGATCAATGGCTGTCTCCAGGTGCGGGTAAGCTGTTTTTTCAAGCGCTTGGTTTGGGAACAAATCAGCCACCAGCGATATGAACAGCGGTTCGTCTTCATCTGTGAGAACAAAGTACATTGTTTACTTTTTTTCTGTGTGCATAAATGTAAAAAGAAGTATAAGTATGAATATATCTATAAGCATATAGAAATATTATGCGTATATTAAGCGTATTCAAGAATCTCGTCCATATTATGTATTGATTTATTTCGCAAAGGAATAGTTTAAAATAACATACATTTTCTGTGAATCTATGCAACTTTTCTACTCTACAGTGCTTGAGTGATCGCTTAACGTCTTTTCACAGTTAACTTAGCTACCGATTAATTTCGAAAGATTCATGTCTCTGAGTACTCGCATGACTATAGTACTTTCCGAATCTTTCGAGTTAACTCTTTTTGATGCTCCAAGTGTTCGCAAAACTGACAGAATATTTCTCAGTCCGAAATCGTAATGAACCTACAACATGTTAAAGAAAAGTATGTGGATTTTTTTGTCATTTTCTACTCAACGACGTGTAAAAGGAAAGATGTACCTGTTTTGTGAGTTGTTCTTCGCACAATTTGTACAAAGTGTAAAATTTTCGAGCCAGTGTGATGTTTTCGAGGAAACCACAGCTGGCTAACTTTACTCTAATAATAATTTGTCTGTCGGGTACCATCATGGCTACGGTACGAAATTGAATCTTCAAGTTCTCTGGCAATTCTTTGCGTCCCGCGTATCCTGGATTCTGTAAAAAAAATTACAACCAATTGTCAATTAATTTTGAAGCACGAGTATCGCAATTATTGAATTGTCGTTACTGCAATGTCAAGTATGAGAAAATTCTACCATTGTGATGAATATTCCGAGTTCGGGACACATGTCGATCTGATCACCGTCGGTGAATACAAATTGTTTCTTTTTTTCTTTTTTCGCGGCCAAGACAACAGCAACTTGCTGTGCAGCGACAGACAAGACGGGCAGTTCGATCCTGTTGAATTCATCGAAACAACCCCAAGAACCACTTTGTGATAAACCTTTATAGATACGGCCGAGGCCTCGGTAGTCCATCTGATCGGAACAGTTGAATACGACGACATACTTTGCTAATGTTTTTCCCATATCCTTGACAGTCTCAGTCTTTCCAGTACCTGCCGGCCCACAAGGCGAGCCCCCCATGGACATCGACAAGGCCTGGGCCAAAGTTATATAGCATCTGAAATCGGCCAAAGGCGGTGAAAAATAAAATTAATCATAATTTTGGACTGTGCGAGCTTCTTCAGGATTGCTCGTCGGTTTCATTTTAAGTAGAATTGTATACCTGTCAGTCAGTGGAGTGATGACCAATCGTTCCGTGCAGCCAAGGTATTCATTTTGGTAAGTGAATTGAACGTCCGTAATGAATATTGCAGTTTTGTCCAAGTCTTCCTTGAAGTAGAACCTGCATTGCTTCAACCATTCAAAGTCATTGACTGATCTCACGTTCATTCGGCACTGAGAGCAAGAAGTTGAATGACTGCGTTACCGAGAATTCATTGAATGTTTGGACGATGTAGCTGTTGTTTAATCAATTCGTCTTACCAGAATATCAAAAATGTCTCTTTGATGAACGTGTATCGTAATCAAAGTTTCAAATTTAATCCTATCAATTTTTGTCAGGTCTCTTGTCGTCTGGTCGATCAAAGTGTTGAGTAGCTCTAAAAATCTGTTGTTTGTTTCACCCATGATTTTTTTATCCGCCCTAGCCTGCATGAGCGCCAGCTCAGCATCTCTGGTCCATATCATTTGAATACCAAGGATCCCTACTTGAGCGGGCATTTTGTCAAGAAAACTTAGCAGATTGAAATTTTGGTCGTTTATCATAGCGTGAGATTGGCGGATAATAGAGTGTAGAGACTGCTGGGAAGTTTGGAGAAGTTGCATCAGCCAAGTTTCGACGGAGCCTTCCGCTCGAACAGCTCTTTCAAGCTGTAAAACGCCTCGTCATCGGTAGATGCAGAATTTGTTTGTCGTGCCTTCAACTGAACAGATTACCGGATAAAACTACAGCCGGTCTTACTCACCACAATTGATTCACCCTCCGAAGAAATAATCGCCGTCATCTTGTTGTACTCGATGTCGTGAAACCTCACATACCTGGTGTTATCAAATATTGACAAAAGATGATTCTGAATTGTATGGGAGTCTGACGCCTGGCCCAAAATCTCCAACAATGCCGGATCGGATACGAAAAAGAATCTCGGAAACATCATTCGTTTCTTCTCCAAGTATCTGTAATAAGTCGATGTTTATTTGTTCATACGTGCATCAATCAAGGTACGTCATTTATTTCTGTACCATTTTATACAAGTTTTGTTGTTTATACTTTTCATGCTCACCCACTAAGTGATTTCTGGCACAATTCTAATTGTTCCTGCAAGTGCGGCAGGAGCTGTTTGAGCAAATCGTCACCCACGCAACATGGAACGACGCCAGGTGTTTCGTGAGCTCTCTGCATTATTTTCTGCCAGCTCTTGTCAATTTTGCTAAATCGTTTAGCCTCCTTTGGTAATTGTTTGGCAATGTCACCGCCGACGAACACTGCTTCCAGATATACCCACATGTTTTGGACGAGTAACCACCGCTCCAATATTTCGTTAGTATTCGATAAATCTGAAACCCATTGCTGTATCTGTTTACGAAACGGAGCGTTATAACGATTCGACATAAGAGATCCAAGAACCATGAGACTGTCTTCTAACTGGCCGATAGTTTCTGCAGTGGTGTCTCCTCGCAGTAATAATTCGCCTCTGTTGTTGAAGGTCATGAAGGTCAACTCGTGAGCCGACCATTCATTCACTACTTGCCGTAATTTCGCTTCGATATCCTTCTCTTTCATTGCCGATATACAAATATCTTCGATGTCCTCTTTGTACTTGAGAAGCGGAGCTTCCAAAATGTTTTTTAAGCAAAACCCTTCACTGTCTAAGTCGAAAGTATGGCCAGTGACCTCGACGATTCTTTGCCAATGACGTGGTTTCATTGCTCTGTTCGCCATGAGTTCTAGAAGAGGACACATGTCGTTGAAGTCGTCTATCGTTTTTTTCAATGCAAAAAAGGCTGGCCACTCTTTCAGGCCTTTCGGTAATTTCCGGCAACGATTTTGGAATTCCATCAGTTCGTTATTAATCTCTTCAATGTTGACCTGACAAAAAAACATTTCTGTACCATGATTATGTAATATAGCAACCACCGTTCCATTGCACCAAGGTAACTTCAACCGTTTCAACTTACTTCTCCCCAAGGTATGTCATAGTAGCTGCTGACTCTGTCAATAACATCGTTGTACAACTTATAAAGCTTCTGAAGTAGATTCAACTCCTTTCTTATCTGCGACAACTCCGGATAATCTGTCGTCGGCAAGCCAAACAGTTCCTCGCCGTTCTGATAAGTCTGTAGCTTGCGCCACATCCCATCGAATCGATTCTGGAATAATATTTGCCTGTCGGAGGCTTCTCTAGGCGTCAGGCCAGGCTGCATTGGTCCCGAGTGCCTGTATTCTTCACAATAGGATTCGTTATCACTTCGGAATTTCTCCAAGTTGTTCCGTAATTCTTCTTCGAATTGTGGCTGTAACGTCAGCAATAGAACGTGGCTCTCCAAAGCTCGTCCTTGAAGCTGTTGCCACGTGTAGCGCAAATTATCGACCTGCTCCAAGCACTCCCTGTCAACTGGAACTTCGTACCGCGTAACGATATTGAAAGCTTCTTCAATAGGATCAATCTTTAGCTCCATGTCAACTTCTTGCTCGCGAATCTTTTTCAACGTGTCCATGATCAAACGAACGTCATCCAAATCGCGGATCTGCCTATCAAGCTTTCGTTCCATCTCATTCATCACGGCATAGACGTATTCCATCTCTCGCCTGTACTTCTTCTTCATTGCTTGACCAATTTTGTGCGTTGATCCTGAAATATAGAAATGTATTGTCAAGTGCCGCTGCGTACTTGATTCAGTTTTACAGTTTATTGACATGCAAACTAACGTACCAAATTTTTTTATTATTTGAACAGCAATTTTTACAACAATGAAATTAACTCGCAGGAATTTTGTGACAATTCTAACATTATTGTAATGCCAAGGTGTCACGAGCCTCAATCTGTGAAACTTACCTTTGATCTCCGTATACAATCCGTACTTTAACTTTTCCGTCGAAACGGCAATCGACGTGCCAAAAATAACCATGTCTGGTTCAGTGGCCAGTCTATCTTCCAGTTCGCCGTGTCTCCTCAGGGTTGACTCAAACTCAGGTAGCGCGATTTGCAATAACTCTCGTACCGTTCGTTCATTCTTCCACAGAAATTTGTAAGGTTTCCAGCGCTCAAGAAAGCTAGTCAGATCCTGTAAAAGAAAAAGCCTTTTGAGAAAAGAACTTTATCAGCAAATTATTTATGCGATTTTCACGTGCCTGTCTTAACTCCTGGGTACATGAGCTCAGCAGGGAAAGCATCTTAACAACTTCTTTGTTCTCCATGACCATAGCATGAAAGTTCCTTTGCTGTACGGGAAAAGCAGGCTTCTCTTCGGACTCGATTTTGTAAAGGCGCCTTCGCCTGGCACGTGGATCCTCCGCTTCTCGAGCTTGATGTTCAGCGGCTACCTGTTCAGCCAGCGTGACGACGTGAAATAAATTTCGTTTAGGCACTCCAGGAAGGCCTCGCCATGAGGGCTACGATGAGCATCGATTGTGGAGAAATAGGTGCAGTACACAGAAGTAGTGTGGTATTTACAGCGAGAGTCAGTGAAAGCGTAGAGACCATGCCATTTGTTGATGGTGAGTTATGCCACAGGTGAGACAGAAAGAGAAAATAGTAGATTACAGGTGAGATAGAAAGAGAAAATAGAGAACAGTAGACACAGTACTCGGTGATGCAAATAATGAATCTCAGTTACAACATGTAATACCTTACAACAATCCACAGAATTTCAAAGCCATTTATATGTTCATCTCCTACCGATTACCATTATTGGAGACAGGCGTTGATTTCACCTAATGTTTATCTGCGAAGACTGTCTTGTTAACAATGCTTTGCTATTGAATAGAAAAGGTGAAAAATTTCTTCATATTTAAATTTTTCTTGATCTAGGGTTATCAGTAACACTTTTCACAATGCCACGTGAAACAACGACTAATAAATACAGACTATCATTCCACAAGGTTAACTACAGGGGGTCATATACCCAGTTATGGTGTCGTCACTAAATAACGTGTCACATCTGAAATTGCCATTTGGGCTGGTCATCCAACCGCATAAGTACAGAATAGAATCAAGACTACAGAAGAGTTAAAGATCTGCAGACTTCATTCCGAAGCATCATCTTAAGTAAATAAGCTGTAAAGTCCAGAGTGTAGTAAGAAAAGGTGATTCAGAGAAGCACATTTAGAAGTACGTACATACATAGATCAGAAATTGCTTGAGTTACAATGAAAGGTCGAAGAGATCGATGGGATTATTGGCATATGCCTATAATGCGCATACCTTTTCTGTCGCCTTGCTTTTTCCAGCATTCCACTGCGCTACACCCCTAGCAACTCCTGCGATACATTTACCCGCTGAACTCAATGAATCTTGAACTTGTTCAAGGTTCGGTCGTACGGTAACAGCTGGTATCACTAGAGTAGCGTGAAGTAAAAATACCGGGTGGGGTACATTCTCTGTAAAAACGAGCATCGAGTAGCTTCAAGCTTTTCTTTAATGACGCTCTTCTTGTCATCCGTACCACTGTCAGTTTCTTGCATAAATCTTTTTCTCAGTGCGTCCAGAGAGCTCCGAGTGACTTTGATGAGAACGTCGACGACCTTCCTTGAATAGTATCTTCTCATTTCGGAGACGGCGTTGCGCACCATCTCCTGCATGCCTTTTGAAAGGCCGCCACCGGGGGTTGCCAAGAGTTGATGCGGGTTGTCGAAACACGCCCAAACCACAGACCAATCTTGTTGCTGTTGTTGCCCGCCCTCATCGGAACCGTTCTGCCCCTCCTGGTCTGAGTTGTTGAATCGTTAGAGAATGTAACGACTCTCAGAGTGCCTTTGAAGTCTTGCTTCATGTAGAGTTCTGTGCGAGTTTGAATATTACCTTCGCGATTCAGGAAATCAAATTGATCGGTCTCTGCAGTACTCTTAAAACTGGTCGCGGCATTTCTGACCAACTCTAACACTTCCTCAACTGCTTCTTCTACCATTAGACTCTTTCGATGCAAGTCAACTGCCGCAGCTCTGCAGGCCTCTTCTGTTCTCTCAACAAAATCATCCACACCCCATGGCTCGTCGTCTGGCAAGGCATGGAGGCTGATCTTCTGCATGCTCGCCAAGACTTGCAGAATTCTTTTGGATTGAAAGAACCACGTTGAAAAGTCGTTTATCATTTATCTGAATACGTTTCAAAGTAAACGGTTTCCTACCTGTTCGTATAGACATCGTGAACCCTTGTTATCAATATGTCGAAAGTTTTAATCTCCTCTTTAGTATTATCACAAAAGTCTTTCCACGCTGGATTTGTCCAAGTCAGGGAAATTAGCCCTGGCCCTAGCAGAGAGGCGACTCTTACCAAGTGAGGCAACAGCAAAGGTCTCACTTCGAGTTTAACGCGGCGTGCAGTGCTGACAAAATTCTCGATGATGGATTGCAGGGAATCTGTGACCAAGGTAAAGTGCTCCCGTTTCGAGAGAATCGCTAGAGCAACTATCGGTATTTCCAATTTAAGTTTCGCTAGACAGTCAGCTTCTCTAATCAACAGAGTGATGCGATTCTCAAGGTTTACTCGCACCTTGCTTGACTCCTGATCTATCGTCAGCAAAGGCCTAACCGAAATTGAGTCACAGTCGATTATAAATTCAAGTCCAAAACTGAACACCACGTTACCTACTCACCTTTTCAAGCAGTCTTCCACAATCCAGGAATTCTGGTGCGTCCAAACCTCAGCGATGTCTACCTGATACTGAAGCAACGCTGCAACGGCATGATTGTATCTACGCACCAGATCGACCGTCAGTGGCAAAGCCTTCAACACCGGGTGACTTGATACAGATGTCGCTAAATCGTCTAAATGTACTCTAAAAGTAGTAACGTTCATCATTGACCAAACGGAACATTTGTTTTTACTCTATTCACTTACTTCAAGGACTTGGCCCAAGTTAAACGGCCAGCGATTGGTGGCATGTGTCTGGGAAGCGGTGGATCGTCCCTTTGTCGCTTAAAGAGTTTTAGGGTTCGTTCTATTTCTTTGTCACAGTAGCGAACAGCCAGAATATATTTTTCGTCCAGCTTTGTCAGAGGGATCTTTTCGCTAACCTGTATTGGAATAAACGAATCTAGATGAGTTGGAAGTAAGCGGTAAATTCCGATTTGTTTTTTTTTTTAGTATTGCACGCTTACCTTCTCGAATCTCGTCAGAAACCTGATACCCTGAGGTGTTTCCCACACGTCGGCATAATTCTTCTCGATTATATCGCCGATGCTTTCCTTCAGTACGTCAGTTTTGGCCATGAAAGCATCGTAATCCACGTCGAAGTCCGCGTTTCTTGGGTCGAGATAGTCGTACGATTTACTAGTGGCCAACTTTTTGGCTTCCTCGAATATTTTCATGGCTTCGTCCAGCGCTGAAAGATATCCGGCGATTAATCAACCTTGAAAATACCTTGGAACGGAACCAAAACTTCTTACATTCGCCGAGAAGTAATCCCTCCATTCGGCGCTCGAACAGTCTCTGGTAGTCCTCGATCAGGTCAAACATTTTCAAAATTTTACCTATCCGAGCACAGAATGAATCGAATCTACCAAACACATGGGTTTCAGAAAAGCGGAACTCTTCTTCCGTGACTGCAGGCGAGCATCGAACTAGTCGGTAAGTTTCTCTGTAGGCTCTGTTCAGATTACAAATTCATCCATTAACACAATTTTATCGCAGTACATTTAAACCCTCGATTTCCATTGTGAGTACTCACTTATTCAAACGCAGACAGTGTTTCAATTTTGATCTGGCAGCCGCCCTGTCTTGTCCCCATACAGTTTCCCGGCCTCTTTTCGTCACATACTCTCGGCAAGCCGCGATCATCTGATTCGTAATCTTCACCATCAAAGAACTAGTTCTCTCTGAAGTATTGTAATATCGAGACACACTGTATATCAGGCGAACGGTTTGGAGCAAGGATACCAGAGAGTCCCTCATTTTTACCTGAAATATATAATTTTTACTTCCAGCATTATACGTTCAAAACATAAATGGTTCACACGTTTGACTAGGTATAAGTGTCATTTGAACATTGATGACTGTGAAGAAATAGCATCGAAGCAATCTTCTGCATCAATTCTATTTTACTTATAAAACCATGACTCGTTTTTATATACTCAACACCTTCCGGTGTAATGGTACTTTGAGTGGAGGAAGAACCTAAATAATTAAATCATCTATCGCAGACATAACACAATATTAAATCTGAAGAGTTAGTAATACCAAACACTACTACAATTGGTCATTACGAAACGTGAATAGCTTACCGGATCGTCAAGATACAAACAATGACAACACTTCTCCATCGCTTGAATATACTTTGCGTTGTCTTTAGACTCATTGTAACAATATGTGACCTCGTCTTCAGCTTCTACCCAATCTTTAATCGTCTTTGATCGAGCCACTTGCAGGCACAGTAAAGACATCCGCACTTCGTGCTCCTGAAATGAGTACAGAGATAAATGACTTTCGTGGTAGAAATACTGTGGAACTGTATTTAATCTGATTTAATCATAGTTTTCGATAAGATCTAGAGATTTTCAGGAATGCATGGCCTAGGAACTTGGTCTGGCGTTTCGGTGTTTCAGAGACGAATATTGCATTGAAGCAGATTGGAAAAAACCTCGTGATCGGAGAGAAAATTACATTGGAAACAAGTTCGATACATGTGTAACAGTTTGCTGAAAGAAGAAAACTTTGTATCCTCAATAGCCAGCCTTCCAACCATCCGAACTTGTTGCGTCAGATAAAAGTTTGTCTAATGCAAGTATACTGTACCTGCAATCGTCTAGTCAATTGACTAAACTGCGCACCCCTTCTTTTCCAGTACTCCAACTCTTGTTGGGGTCCAGAGTTATCATTTTCTCTTCTGACTTGTTTACTTTCCAACATGAAATCTCTCAACTTCTTGATCCATGACTTCACTCTATGCTCGACTTGGCCGGCGGCGCCTTCCTTCGCTAAAAAAGCTTTGGCCTCCTCGAAATTGTGCACATCTGCCATCAAGGTCGTTCCATCGTCGAATATACTTCCCTCTATCGCCACTTCTTCACACACTGCATAAAACCACAAGTTCTGAGTGAATAACAAAATTCCTATAAGATTATATTTCTCATAAACTCCTAACCTTTCAAAGCACTGCAGAATGACCTCAGCCCAGGCAGCAATAAACTTTTGATCATTGGACAGTCATCCTCGTCCTCCATGCCGGGATGAGCCAAGGCATCCATGAAGACATGTTCCACGATTCTCTGTATAGAGGGGACCATTCCAACCGCGATGGCATCGATTATCCCTGTGTAAAGATCTCGGTGAAAACCTTCTTCTGGTAGTTGCTTCGTAGTGTTGATGCTACCCGATAAATTTACAAATTATTTTCAACAGAATATAGATAATAGATGATCAAGAAAATATGAAAAACCTCACCGAAACATGTATATACAAATCCCAGAGCAAGGCACTTGCCATCCGTCTGTTAGAAACAACTTTTTTTTCGGTGGATCTTTGGGTTCTTTAGGTTTGGGTACCGAGGCCGCTGGTGCTGTTCTTGAGCCGCCAGTCTTCGTTGGACCCTGATGCCAACACGTGTAGAGAATGATCGATATTCTTACAATTGGTTGGTTGGACACAAAAATATTGCAAGGCAGTGAAGATCGTAACATACCGTGTCCACCGGAAGTTGAGGCTCTGGTTCTTCTACTTCTTGGTAAAACCAAACAAGGGTGCATCTCATGTGCGGCATGAACAGGTGGTTGATTTCATCGAGCATATCCCCCTCGAATACGTGGTCCATGACCTCGTTACGTGGGAGTCCCGTCGCATCCATGAGAAGCTGAAACGCGAACTCCAGACGAGGATCCATCTCGCCACGTCGCGCCTTTCGCTCGCATTCTTCCCTGCGTTTCTGTAAGACGACAAATCAGACGATTGAAAAGTTTAACACGTCCCAATGAAAATCAGAAACAATTGGTTTCAATTTTTTCTCCGTTCTGTTATCACGAAAAAAATGACCTGAAGAACATCTCCAGGACCTCCTTCTTCGCCACTTCCTTCTTCCGACTCGTCGGAAGATTCAGCGGAATAAACTCGACGTGGACCATGAACAAACATCCCTCAAAACTTTGTCATGCAGGGTTCCTCGGGCACACGACTACGCCACATAACTGAGGAGAAATTGTTAGGTGTTCCCGAGGTCTCACTCTCGACCATAGGCAAGGGCCGTGAGGGGCGAAGGGGGTAACACCCTACTCTGAACTAACATGAGAGGGTTCGGGACTGACGCGGTGTCTGGCACCACCCCCGACACATCACCCACGCGCCATTTGGCGTTTCCATTCTCTTTATACAGTGTGTTCGAAAAGTCGTTCATTAACACCTCCTACAAAAAGCAGATGTTACGAAACGTCGTAATGTCATCAGCGTTCAAAGATTGGTATGGCTAGTTAGGGTATAATGATCATTAGCCCTTCGTGTGAATACTTGTTCTTCACATCTTTCGTCTGTACACTTTTTCGATGTGTTCCAGACTTTCAAGAAATCAGAATAAATTCAGGGCTTCTTCTCAAAGTGTTGACTGCATTATCCAAAATTCGGTAGATTCAGAAGTTTGGAAGTCTTGTTCATAAAAATTAATATTTAGAAGATTACCGTTCCTGTAAGACCCAGTGTTCACACGGAGGATTAATGCTCAGTTCTCTTTTCTGTGATGTTAGCAATCTACTTTATTGATAACGCAGCCGATAGAAAATCTGCTAATTAAACGCTTTTTTGTGTAGCTCTTGTAAAGGAGCTTTTGTTTGGGTACAACTTAAGGTAACCCAAAATACTTTTGTGTACCAAACCACGGTTAGTTTGAGTCGAGTCATACGGTACGTAGAGTTGGTAAGTTAATATCTGATTGCGCCGATTCCATTTAGGATTTAGACTGTGGTTAAAGCTCTGATTTATTGTCTGCCATTGTTTGATAATGGGCCATGAGTTGGATTTGGTTTGTGTACGATTGCAGTGTAACTGACTTGGCGGATAACCGCATCAGTCATTATAACAGTGATGTCGCAGAGAAGTGACTGATTGATAAACAATGAAAATCTACAAACAGAAACTTCGCGAAAACGTGACGCAAGTCTAATTATTATACTTGTGGTCAATGCCCGATAGCTCACACAATGCGCACGATAAATCTGCTACGCAAAAAGAGGACGGCAGGGTATAACGCGAAGTAAGATAAATGCATGAACTAGAAAATATAAATGGAGAAAAGAGAACGGTATGTCAGATAATCACGAGAGGTTTGCCTCGTGCTCTGCGTTGACATACGGAGACAGTATATTCGTTCGATCTCACTGAAAGCCACGCGTGTGTCATGCGGGGGTATTTACGATGCTTTCATGTCTGCACGATATACGGCGGAGCTAAGACGAACTTGAAACTATTCCTAATGGGTCTCGATATCTCATGGCGGAAGGCGGTATACGGTCTCTAATTTTCTCGTGAATTACGACGATCACGTATCGGTTAAATCGAAGCCTGCCAACGGCGGACAAGATCACGTACACGAAGTTCGATAATTAATTAGGTGACTTACCCGCGCCTCCTCGTCGGCTTCAGTCATCTTCACAGCCTCCTTCGCACTTTCTTGATTGATGTGAGAGGCACTCAAAGGTTTTTTCGCTCTTCTAGGGTCACAAACGACCTACGTGCTATTGCGGTTGGCAAGGTAATGCGACATTAGCTATTCCATGTCCTTCTCTAACTATACCTCTCCTCTTCTCTCACGCCTACCACTCTTTCTCCCTCTATCTGTCCCGCCTTTTATAGTTTTACCTTATTCTCCTACAGGGAGAATGATCATTGGCGAAGCTTATTATACCGTTGGAACGAGCCGACCGAGCTTCGTGATCACGATATAACTTTGAAGAACCCTAAGCAACGGTGTATTTATAGACCCAGGGCAGAGACCTCCTGTAGTCTTTCCATTTGATAAAGGAAATTAAAACGGTGAAAACTGATCACTTTTCACATCCAACGTACCGTAAATACTCTAAATTGCATTACCCTCGTTATTGGCGATGCAATCATTCCAATTTTTCCTCATCCATCATTCTGTTCGGTCTCATCGGTATAATGCAGATCTGTGAATATGCTGTGCAAGGTTTTGGATAGTAAATTACAAAGCCAGGCATTTATCGTGACAAACGAATAAGTGGTCTTCAATGCATGTAGGCTTTCGTGACGTGGAATTTAACCCTGAGTTACGTCCGTAAGAAAAATAAATAAATAAAAAAAATATCCCCTCTATATCGATTGAGCCTTGGCATAATTAGGATTGTGGATGGCGGGTAGTATTGGTACCAGTCCGCGATGCCTTCCCGAGTTTAAGAAACATTATAATCCTCAGCAATTTTCCGTCTCGTATGTGCTGCTCTGTATTTACTACCATTCCACTCGCGGTAACGTCAAAGCTGGGGTCTGATATCGAGATATAACTAATTGGCTAAAGCGGGACTAATTGGATCCAAGGATTACTCGGATTAGAGAGAGAGTAATTTAGAAACTTCACGTCATCATGTGCGTAAATTTCACAGTCTTCATCGATAACACGATATGGTATCATGAAACGTTTCCTGATCATCGGTAATTTCACTTTATATAATATTACATGCTGTGGTTCGAGATTCAATATTTGAGAAATACATGGTGCTGACTAAAATTGAAAGCAACAACTCGTGACAGGTGTGATCAAACATAGAAACGTATGTAGCCGTGTCATAATATGAAACCTCAATTAATTTATGACCGTTTTCAAAGTTTCTAAATTTCAATTTTCAGGATATATATTACTTTGTGCAACATTTGTTTTTCAAATTAGAAAAGTACAGGTATGATATCAGAAAATGCTTTTCAAAATTTTTCATCCCGTGTTTCAAGTTGATCTATTCGATCGTCTTTCATCGAGTGAAGTATTTGGATCAAGCAAAAATGCAGTGAAATAAAGTTTTTAAACAAACAGGTTTCAAATTTTGTGGTACCGACGTTAGAATCGGATGCTTTAATAATCGATTTTCTCTACAACAATCGAGTAATATTCATTCCAGTAATATTCAATTGGTTATTGGAGACAATCGATAACAACGCGTAATTTATTACCTGCAGTAAACCATCACTAATTTATGAGATCAGTGCCATTAGTATTCTGTAGGTACAGTGACTAAACGAATTTGAATTCGCTTTTGTTTTACGCGATTTCCATTTCAACCAGCTACGATAGTTATTTCTTCCCAATAGTTTATCCGTACTTACGCGCATTGTATATGGAGTTGGGTGAGGGACTCGAGAGCACGTGTGAATAACCATGTTGCAAATTGCGATGATCACAATTCGAAATAACGTTGGCGGAAATTATCTATCCAATGTTCGGGGTTGTAGAAACCGATAATCAGACTCGGTTGAATAGGAGTTTTGGAATTGATAAGATGAGGAGTAGGTATTGAAATGATTGAACGCATTGATTTTCGAATGAAATTGCAGTATCTACGTTGTCACTGTTTATTATCAGAACCCGCTACTCTAGCTTCTAGGATAATAATTGGTAATATTGTATCGCCATCATCAAACTCAACTCGTCATCACCATCTTATAATATCGTCAACCATAATGAGTGACTCTCCAAGAGATAAGAAATGCTGTGTTTGCCCAACTAGAAATCTCATTGCATCGCACATTTGCTGGTAGAACTCAAAAAAGGCCAGTGGCGACTTTTTTCGTCCGATCCTCTATAATCGAGTCGTATTCATCGGTGTGTACCATAATTGTATGTCATCTATTATATCGGCTAAGGCACGCTATTAATTTATGATCTTAAACAATTATACGCTATTTCGACAGTCTCCGGCTAAAATCTTATCATTTTATACGTTTTTCGCAGCAGTTAATTGATCCTACAGATTTTGATTACTACTGCGGATCAATTTGAGCAAAATTCGACGTCTTGGAGTCGAATAACTACTTGGAAATTAATAAAATTTCAAATATATATATATGTATGTCTGTTGGCAAGACCTATGTGTACTTTCTTCGAGCAATCAGAGCATTTCTCACAACAGTAACCTGGAGATAGCATTCACTTTCAAATCAAGTGTGGTACCTTAGGCTGAGCTCAAAGTAAGTGCCGAGATCCAACGTTGGAGCATGAAGAGATTACCTAGCATACGTAAGAATACATAATTTCTGTCATTATTGCAGTTTATCCTAATCATTGTTATCGGTATCGTTACTGTGACAGCGTTCGAGTGGGGAAAAATCAGTGCCGTTTTCGACTCGATATTTTTTCAGAGAGCATAAGCGTCAGCTACCACACTCGCCACATCCGGTATCGTTATAGAGATATTTTTATAATCGAATCTCCTATCGACATCAAGGATCATCACTCGTAATGCTACAACGTGAACACGTACAATGTAGTCATCAATCAACGTTTAACAATCATTAAAATATGTAATAACAGCACGTCCATTGTGAGGTACGTTACAAAACTAGTACAAAACTAGCAACTAGGTACAAAAATGTAATTAATAATTAATAATGGAGGCCACCCGGGAAACTGCCAGGGACCAGTGTGTGTTTTATTTTTTCTTCATCTTATCCTCCTTCTTCTTCTTCGTCTCAACGTTTTCAATACTCTTCGTTAGCGTTTTGCCCGGTTTCGCGAAACTCGCACCCTCCGGCCCTTGATTTTTCACGCACCTCTCCATTATACATCTAAATATATTATATATGCAATATATATCTCTTAAACAATCTTTCAACCGCGTTTTGATTACGCAAAGAATATTTCTTCTTCTATTCGGCTTATAACTCTTATCGCTGAGAAATATAATACTGTTTCGTTGGGGGGTTGGGGTCTTAATTTATTTCACGTTCACACATTCTTCGTTACTTTTCTCCAGTCCGCATACAATTTACAAACCTTAGGCGCAGCGACAAAAATTATGCTTGTAATATATATTTCTAGTTCAAAGCGAAGCGGAAGCTGTTCTGCGCCTTGTCATCCTGTCATTCTCATGGAGAATTGTGAACGTGGCTTATTGTTAGAGAAAACTTATGTCTATCAGACCGAAATATTAATCGGCCTGCAAGCTTTTCTACACGTGTCAAGCGGAGGATATTAAGCTTCGATAAACGCATTGCGATTTTTTTTTTTTTTTGCGTTTTCCGCCGAAGAAAATTATCGCGAACCAATTCTCGAATGTAATCGATTTTACAGTTTTCATGGAATCGGATCGACTTGTCGACTTCTTCGGTAGTACTTTTTCTATAATCGTTACAGTTACTTCAGTTGGTTTTTTTGTTCACAAAAGAACTAATTCGATTCGAATTTTTACTGGCTGTAAGCTGATGTGTAAACTTTTGTCTTTCCTTATTTTTTTTCTTCAACACAACGATTAACCCAATCTGATCATGATTTCATTGTACCATGGACATTTCATATTGTTACATACGAGAATATTTGTCCGAATTTTTTTTTTTTCTTTTTTTTTGCCAAAAATGAAAGATGAACCAAAATATGGAACACGGTTACACTGAGAGAAAGTTTTAAAAGAGATTCAACTATCGTTTGGAAGCATAACGAGAATTATCAACAATGCCCAAGGTGGAGCGATCGATTCGCGAAAGATTTACCGATTGCTCACGCCGTGCAAAACGACACGTTATTATTATTATTATTATTTTTCTTATTATGTTATTTTTTTCGTTTTTATTCTTCTAAATCTACTGCTAATAATTTTTTTCTTATTTTCACGTTTTTCATTTGCTCAGTATCCGGAGGGTGCGAAATGTTGTATATATTATGTATATATACGTGTACATATAGGCCATTCCAAAAATTATGGCACAACAATCCGAGGTTGAAATTTTTATGGAACTGTAGTTTTGACGAATTTTATTATAGAATTTGTACCGCATCGGTGTAATTAAAAAATGAAAAAAAAAAATTGACGATAAATGCGAAAAATTAACACCTTTATAATAGCAGTTCTCTCATGTTCCGCAAACTTGAAATTAAAGAAATGTTCGTGATTTTATCCGGTTTTTCGTAAACGATGCATCGTAAAGGTCTCTAATGATCAGATTAATGCAATCATTTTATTTTCAAGACACCAAAAACAATCAAAATCATCGCAGCTAGATTGAGATTCTTACTCCGGATCGTTGACCAATAATTTGTGGATTGACGCATTTATATAAGTTTGTATGTATGCGAGTTTCCCATTACTGTATTTGGAAACAATGTTCTGATGGATTTTCATCTGCGACTCTGATTACTTTGACAGCGATTTTCTTGAGTAAAAATTACAAAAATTGTGGTGGGTATTATAATTTATCGGCATCCTGAACCCTGCCGTGAATTCCACATAATTAACATAAATGTTTCATATTTGTTCTACATATATTTAATACATCTTTTTTGTACCGTGTAAACTCATGTAAAAATGACATGGATTTTTTCCCCAACAAGTAAATAAATTTCACTCAAAATAACTAGAGTGAAAATTAAAATTTCTTTTCAATTTTTGAAATACCAAAATATCTGTAACTTTTACTGCGAAAAATAGGCTAGTCATACAATCATCGTTGCCCGTGTGAATCAAACAGACCATCATTTTCGATGTTGCTATAGATTTATATGTGCACACAACACACACATTCTATATGTATTATAATTGTAATTTTTAGCGTATTTGGGAAGAAATTTTAATTGAATTTCAATTTGTTAGCTGGGTCTTGCGACTGCTGCTGATTGCGCTACGCGTAAACTGCTTTTTTAATTAATTAATTAATCAACTATCTTACAACATATAGAGAATCAAAGAATTATTGATCACCTTTCGGCGTACGAGATGGGCTTCAAACTCTTTAGCTTCCCATAACAATATGTTCGATTTTCATTGATATTCGAGGATCGCATGCGAAAATTGAATAAATACGTGAAGCACAATCCGTACGTGAAAGACGTAATTGTGGACCTAGCCGACTCACAAGATTTGATCATCAGTTATTATACACGCGCACTCACACCGTATTCATCGCCGCATAATACAACAAACTACGTTCTATATTAAATGCGTATTTTATAATAATACGATATATATTCTTTTGGCTCTCTCTTCTTTCCCTTTTTCCTTTTTTTTCTTTAACAACAATTTGACAATTCATTTCCACTACGATGTCGTTATGAGTTCGCTGGGTGCACGATACCACTTTTATCGCTTTTTGAATTTTATTTCACTTTACAGTATGTTTAGTTACCGTCATGATTTTTATTTATCTTTTACTTCTTCTTACAGTGCCTACAGCAAGGGGTGTTTTTTTTTTTTTTTTTTTTTGTTTTTGAATCGTTCGTCTTTTGACACAACAGAGAGAGGTTCGACCGCATCGTAGGATAGATTAAGCACGATTAAAAAAGCTTAAAATTCGCGCGGTTTTGTCCCAAGGCGTTCTACGATTTTTAATACATTTTTTGTTCTAATTTTAGCACGTCACATTCATAGAGGCATCTCTGTAATTGACTAGGTACTTTTTTTTTGCTTCATTTTCTTTTTTTTTTCGCATATGTTAACGTTAATTAATCTTCACAATATAGTAACTTTTTTTTTTCCTTGTTTAGCTCGCTAAAACACTTATTGAGCGTGATCTTATATAAACGTACAGATATAGACAACGGTAAAATTTTTTTAATTTTCTTCCTTTTTTTTTTCTTTTTTTTTTCTATAAATTTTTTTCTCCTTTTCGTAAGAAATTCTCACGCTAAATAACAGATGCTAGATTGAGCGAAGCGAAGTTACTTTGTAGATTTGAAGATGTCTAATCGAAATTACGCGACCAACTGGTCAGTCTTACTATTCGTTACGTAACATATACATATATATTCATACATACATGTGAATTATGTATATATGCATATAAATATGTTTTTTTTTTCATCTCACTGCGTCTCTGGATCATCGCTATATAGGTATATCAATCCAGCACACTGCTGCATTGCCCGCATCTATTCAACGTGACAATATTGTATGTACTTTTATATAGAGAAGAAAACGTCGGCTGAATATAGCCAACGAAGCGATTTTAATTATAGTAATTTTATTCTTTATATTTTAGTCGGAATGCAGTTTATATATTCTCATTTATCATTTTGTTTACCGCGTCCAAACACGTGTATCGCAAATTTAGAATCAAAGAAATATGCACGCCAGGCATTCCAGATGAACTCAACTTCTTGCAGACGTTCATCGTTTCGATAAAAATTTTGGTATTGTAATTCTTTGTTTTTTTTTTGTTTTTTTTTATCGCAGAATAATTTGATAGATTCTAACTGCCTAATCTCGGTTCTGATTTATTCGCATCAATTTTTTTCAACTCTCAAAATTGTTGAAATTCATGGCATACGTTGTCACGTCATATACATGTGTAGATTCAGTAAGAATGTAGACCAAAAAAAAAAAAAAAAAAAACATAACTTGGTATACTCACGTTCTGTGTGATAAATTTTATGTGATACTGCGCAGTGTAGAAATTTAAAGCCTGCGTTTTTTCTTTTTAAGTTCAACTTCAATAATAAAAGATAAAGTTTTCGAACCGTCGCCACGGTCATTGCTGCATCCCAATTCTGCGAGTTATGAGTCAAGACACGGCAAGGAATTGATATAAATAAATCAAATAATGAGTCGTTTGGTTTACCTAATTCAAATGTTCCATGGTTTAACTGAATATTGCATTCTCTTTTATTTTAAAATATTTACAACTGTTAAGGCTAATTGTAGGTTGCATTAATCTAAGTCGCAGATAAAAGTGTTATTATCCGAGTTTATGGTGCGAAAAAAATGTGCTCTCATATATTATGTGAGAGATATATCAGAAAAACGACATTGTCGACTTTTGGAAAGGCAAAGTTTGATAAAACGGTAAAAGGAAAAATGTATCTACGTTGGAATTTATTTTCTTTTATTTCGTTTGAAATTTTTGGTTATGATACTTAACAATAATTATTACAGCTACGAATACTTAAGAGTGAAAATCAATCAAACTGAAGATCTTGAGAGAAAATCATGTGCCTCAAGAGTTTGGAAATTAAGATTTCAAACTCCCACAAAAATTATCCCACCTGCGGTGTATATATCTTTATGAAATAATTATCGAAACGAGTATTGAGAACGAACGAAATTGACCTGGAATGCCCAGAACACGTTTCATGTTTGGTTTTGTTCGATAAAGTGTGTGCTTTTCTCAGATGAATTGAAAGACTTCCAGAACAAAGCTTCTTCAATTAGCTCTAAGTGAACAATACCTGTCCGAAGTATACGTTCAACCGTCGAAACGAAAGATAACAATGAATCGACACAATGCTGGATATGAATATTCGACGTTCCAACGGTCTAAGAAAATCTCCCGGATTATAACTCGCAACAAGTGAACCGAACCGCGAAATTGAGTCATTATCATGCTCCTTCAACACGCGAGGGAAAACTGTAGGATCAACTCCCAGTATAACACGAGATAGAAAATGTGTAATGCGATGCTCTAGGAATGCGGCGCGTGTAGAACGCACAGACACTCGCTCGACCTTAGCTACGTATCGGTACTCTGTTTAGTCGTCGTCGTCCAGACCCAGGAGCTCCGGGGGAAGTCTTCGGTGTCGGCAGCACAGAGTTAGACAGAGGACCCGAGCGGCGAGTCGAAACTGGGGGCTCAGCGTCCCAAGGACAACGGCCTTCCAGAAGCTGTTGGTAAGTCCGAACCACACGACAGCGAAGTTCAGGAATGGTACCTACCAAGAAAATCAGGACTTAGAACGACCAGCTTCGGGAACCAAGAGGACCCGACGAGTCCATTAAAGAAGAAAAGCTCGCGAATCCATTGAGATGAAATATGCTCACCTGCGGTGGTCCATTAACGACCGCGTAGAGTTTGAGACCAGCGTACGGCGCCCACGAGGCCCAGAACGTCATCACTAGGACGAACGACATGATGTGACTAGGATTGCTCAGGTTTTCGGACAGCGCTGTAGCGTACTCCTTGTCGTGGATAGGCACGCCGGATCTCAGTTTTCTCATCATTGAGAATATGTAGTAGTAGGTGTAGACGATTGTGATCACCGACGGGCCCAGGACCAGGATGGACAGAGTCACGGTATACGCGGCCATGTTTCCCCAGTCGAGCATGCATATGAAGGCTTCGTGGTCGAAGATCGCCTTGTTGAAGCCGAGCAGAGGCGGGCAGCACATCATTGCAGCGCTGATCCAAGTGAACGCCATCCAGCATTGGCACCTCGTTTTCGTCTGCACCGTCTCGTATCTCAGTGGTTTCCTGCGTAGACACAATCGTTTACACAACAAGGTCAAATGTGACTGAACCATGCACTAACGCCGTGTGAGTGTTGGAGCTGTACACTCCTCATTCATCCGCTCCTCGGGAGTTGGAGAACAGCCAGAAAAGTATGTCGCTTATGACGACCTTCAAGAATCGTCTTATAAAAACATGTGTGATTCGTCATACTGTGCGTAGAACCTGTCTGATGAATGGGACGAGCATTATTGGACACGGTTGGACTCAAGAACGTGTAAACTAAGTCAGAATTGCCGCCGTGTCATTCTGCTTGGTCGAACGCCTACTACAGATTAATGGCCACTTCCGCACTACGATCCAAAAATTCTGAAACGTAGTATCTACCTGATGGCGAGGTATCGGTCGACGGAAATCCACATGAAGGTGTAGACCGAGACTGCCCAGAGCGTGACCTCCAGGTAGCCGATTAGCCGGCACACGATGTCGCTGTAGACCCATCGCCGCACTAACGCTGGATAAACGGAGAGCGGGACAACGAGCAATCCGCAGAGCAGATCGGCTGAGGCCAATGACAGCAAGTAGTAGTTTATCACCTCGCTGGGGCCTAAAAGAAAAAAAAAAAAACAAGCATGCAAATCGTTGATCACATGCGTCAAGGTGTGTATGACGAAAGTGGATGATCACTGATAATCACGGTATAACTGAGTATGCAAGTTGTCCATGAGTAATCACAGGATCCACGTGACAACGTACCCTGCACTGATTGACTTGACTTTGGAATTGAGAATTATACTCACCGCGGAAGTTGAGGTAGGTGGCGATGATGAGTAGATTCGAAAGTATGATCGCGACGCCGACCACGAAGATGAGGCCCGCCTGCATGAGAGCCTCCAGCGAGGGCTCCTCCATGCCGCCCCCCCTACGCGCCGCATCCCCCCACCCACCCTGAGGTGCCTGGTCCGCCCTTTCACCCTTCTTTGCACTTCACTCCGTCCCAACCACTTCCGTCCACTACTTCACCTTGGTACACAACCTCACGCAACTCCTGCCTCCTCCTCCCAGCCCGAAAGCTTTTGGCACAGATGTCGCACTCTTTCTTTCTTGTCTGCTTATTTGACTCAAACCGCTTGTCTCCGAATTCACTTTCCTTCTCTCCGGCGTTTTCTGGACTCTCCGACACTCGATTCTCCTCTCAAGTGTTCTAAATCGCCGGCGGAACTGTTCCCCAAGTCTTGAATCACGCAATCCCCATTGCCGATGTTTGAAACTCGTCCAGGATCGATCTGGTGCTTCTGAAAGTATAAAAGATTTCCACGTTTAGGGGACCCACCTCGATAGCTCACTCGATAGGCTATAACGTCCACACTTTTAGCTACGTCCAATCTCCGTTCGACGATCGGATGTGGAAATCGCATTGTCAAGGAATAGTTTCGCGAGGTATCAACGGGCTAAATGGAAGTAATGACGAGCGCGTTTTCGTCACAATTGATTCCAATCAAAGCCTGGAAATGACTTTCGGGTTCTTTATTCCACACCTCCGTTCCGGTAATAAACGTGCTCTGTGGATCTCCGTCGGATCGAACAACCGCTTTCGCTAACTTGGAAATACGTAAGCCTGCACGATGGATCAATATCTAAAGTCTCTACAACTAAGTCTGCAAGTTGACCATGAATAATCATAGGGCCCACGTGATAACGAACTGTGCACTTGACTCACCTCAATCTAACTCACCGACATCTTTTATATAATGAGGTTATCACTTTTCATTCGTATTTATGTTTCGACGTGATGCTTTCCTTCAGAGATGAATTTGGTGACACACGAGTATCGTTGGTCGCATGCCTCACTTCCAATGCGTAAACTAAGTGGTGCCGACCTACTTATCCTCGAAACTTCATATGCTACAGCGTCTACTTGTGTACATGAAGCGCAGGGAATATGTTCGGGAATTCAGGTGAGCAGGCATGTGGATAACCTAGAGGACGTAGTAGTTACACGTCAGACTGTGTTTCCTGGCTTGCGAAAATTCTCCTTTTCCATAAGGCCTGCTTCATGGCCGTGTCTTATGAGCCGTTCGTATCGACCGTCATTCATAATTCAACTAAGTCGATCTTGAATGAAATAGGTGCGCATACTAGCCTAGCATTGCTATACATGCGGGTTCACCTCTGAACGTCGTTCGTGTATCACTGTCATTGTTCTAATTCTTTTTCATCATGGTTCAAGACTGATGCATAATGTCACACAGTTCAGGGGCTAACTGAATGAGTTTGGAACCAATTAAAACTCCCCAGTCGATTCTGAAACTTCCATCTGTGTTCTCCAACTTTATCAGCTTAACAGAAGGTCGGAAGGAAATGGTGAAATGTCTATATCAACGAATTGACACTAAACCGAAAGTGATTTATCATTCTTTACTTTACCTATAACTCCACATGTTCACTGTTACTTCGAAAAGCTATACCACATTTATTTCAATTACGTGTACCGCAAATTAAAGTTTAATCAATTTTTAACGGTATTCTGTTTATAAATATCATAAGAATCATTCAGTTGCTTTTTCGCGTAGCAATTCGCTTGATTTAATCTTTGAACGTAAGAGTGAAGCTCTATCTAGTTCCAAGGTCCAGTCAGTGACCTTGACCTGTAGATAGGATTTTTTAAACACATTGCTCATAGTATTAAATCCTGTCAAGCCTATTAGTGGTTACGAGACCATTGAAAAGTGTACATAATGGTGTGTGAATTTTCAAACTAAGACTTTATTATTCTAGCAAACAATGGATATTGGTTGACTTAGCGTAGAAGTTGGTGCATTATTCATCATTATATCTCATCGCAAACAAATACTCGTCTGCATCTATCCCATGAACGAGACCACGAGTGCAAGAGGTAATGTAACGTGTTTAATGAAATTAAGCAGAAACTTCAACTCGGTATAAAACATAGAATCAGTCCGTAGTGCGGCACTGAACACTCGTTATTACCATGATGTGAAATTTAATAACTAAACGAGAAAGTGACGTCCAGAGTTTGCATTATTAAATGTAGGGCGCTACTGCGCCTTGGTTCTGCACACAGCGATGTGCCTGATATGTCTACGTAGTCATGTACCTACGTAGATGATGGTGTAAGTAGCTGATTCCATCGCATTGCAGATCGCTACTTGCTTGGGTAACGTAGTACACGCTCTCACCCATGGCACGTGTCCCCTGTACGTGTACTGGCCGATGCTGATAAACGTGAAAAACGGCTTACGAAGCCTTGCAGTTCTCTGTTTCGCCCCATTCGCTCATTGCACGTGCTTAAGTGACCCGCGCCCTGTACCGTGTATCCCACACAACCTCACTCGCATACGTATTTTAGCATATTCACTGGATCGGCTTGATGACATACGACCGCCATGACCTGATGCCACTATCTGGCTTCTTTGGGTCGCCCCGACTATTCCTCGGAGTTACTAATACAAGTCTACCCACTGTGGTACTAATCACCCATCCGCCATCGTACGGATTTTTTTCGATCTCTTCATTTCAAGCAGCTGAATGGACTCGTTATGCAGCTCTTACTGCTTATTGTTTCGTAATTCTTACTGAAAACACGAAGCTACTACGGCTTCCATAAGGCTATAATTTATTGTGCCATTTTCCGTGGTAAAATCAATGAATATAACGAGTAACTAGTATAAGTTAACTGGAAATATGAACGATTGCTAAGTGGCGTGTCTGAAGCTAGTTAAAATACTCGCTGAGACTATGTCCAAACTTTTTACCCGAAAATTATAGTCATCCTAATTGAATACTGTTTCAGTTGCTACCAGACTGATGGGATTTCGTTGGAAAGTACACTTCTGGTTTTGTCAACACTTGACCAAAACTTCAGCGGGAATGAAAAAGACCTCGTCTCGACATTTCGGGGTTCCAGAGAATTGTTATTGATTACCCATTTACTCTACAGTAATAAAAATTCTCCATCCATACCTGCTTTAGCATCCGTTTCAGAAAATATTCATTCACTCTCAAGTCAAACGCTTGAACTGTTGGTTGGAAATATGTTTTTATCAAAGCTCAAAGTACGGAACTAACCAACATGATGTCTGGGAGATCTCAAAACAGTATTCACCAATAAAAAAATGCGTGTGCCATTCGACTGTTAAACAAATAGGCAACCAGCCAGAAGATTGATGGAATATTAACGCCACTGTTGCGGCTAATGAGATGATAACTTCTAAGGAACTCAAAACCATTAGGGGATGGTGATCTCCATCTATTTCGGAACCAGAATGAAAGGCCAAAAATGTCACCGAAGGAAAGTCTATAACAACTTCCACAAACCATCAATTGATCAGCAATTTACCGAAGCGAATTATTGTGATGTCTATTTAAACCAGAAATTCGGAGGGAAAAGATTCCAAATGACTTAGGCCGATCTCACTTCAGCATCAGCCGTTATATCCAATGATCCACTGCCAGCGTGCCCATGGCGTTATTAAATCCGTTAAATCACAGCCGTGATCCACTTCTTTTCTTCCCTATTTCCGACCTCTATTCTTATCTCTCTGTCTCTCTTTCTCTTCCTCTTCTCCCTCGGTATTGGCGGGACTGTTCCTTCTTCACCCTCTGCATCTCTCAACCCTGCTCGCCTTTCCGCAGAATTATGGCAACGCCGAGAGAAGAGAGCGCCCTTATTGGCGGCTCCAGTTGGTTGCCCTAGGTCCTAAGCCCATGGAGGCCGACCTAGGCTATATCGAGTCGCGCTTATCTTTCACCCTAACCCAGTTTTACAATTATTCCCTGTCTTGAATTCAAGCACCAATGTCCTTCAGGGGTGTGTTTTTTGATTCATTGGGTTTTCAAGGGAGGTTTCCAAAACATAGATACTCACTTTTGATTCAAAACAAGAAATACGTCACCCTAGTCACTCGAAATATCCCACATTTTTCACACCAATGAAAAAAACGACCTCTAACCACATTCGGAGCGAGTGTTACTGTATGACGATTTACGGGGGATGAAATGCGTCCGCTTTTTCACAGGCCAGGGAAGTTGAATGAAGAGGCGTACGCCTCTATGTGGAGTAAACATAAAATGAATTGTCACAGTCGAGAATCGCTCTTTCGTGTGATTGCAGAAAAAAAAAACAGTGGTCTCTCACGAATGCCCAGTGAATCGAAGTTGTACCAATCAACTTTGAATCACACGCTCGTGTTGTACCAGTAATTAAATTGCCGTGAAGCCTTAGTTTGACTATCTGAAGAAACTAGAGGTGAAATTGAGCCAATGAAATTGTGCATCGGGTCCTTTGTTTTCATGAAGCGAGGAGTGAGTGGTTCAATAGTTTAAGACGGGTAGCAAAGGAAGTCCCAAAGATCGAGTACATCGAATTCAAAAGAGAAATTATTGAATATTATATTTTTCATTCTTCTGCAATAACTCCTGAGGCACAATAACTCCAAGCAGAGGAAGAACCTATAAGTAACTTTTATTCTCTCTACTGCATTTTCATTTATACGAGGGAATTTTATCGCAGAGAAGTCAATATGTTGTCGTTTTCGTCGTTTCCACGAGTTATTAAGTCCCAACTTTGAGTGTTCAGGTAAATCTTGCGAGAAAAAATGAAATTCTTTGTCCTCCTGAATTTTCGTGCGAAGAAAATCATGGAGCACAGGAATACCGTACGTGTCCCTGACTCCGTGGATTTCAGGTGAGGCTTAAACTTCATCGAAGCGGTTAATACGCTTGATTTGAGCTGTGAATTTGAGTGAAAAAAAAAATAGCAGAACAAAGGAACAGGTTGTACCGAACGACATCTCGTCGCGTTGTTAAACCGCGAAGAAATCGAGTAGATGGTGTTTCGGTTTGAAACTGAGAAGAGTTCGCAAGTAAAAGGAATTCTGCATTCTGAGTCCGTTTTAGCCACGTTTAAATTTAACGCCGCAGGGCCGGTTATCGGAGCCTCGGATGTGCCCAGCGGGGAATTCGGTCCACGCAGCATCTCATCGCGCGTCCATGTTACAAAACACTGCCATCTTTAATTGGTCCATAGGTGTATATTTACCGAAATTTATCCGGTGAAGTTCGAGGCCGCGTACCTTTTCGATCGCATCTTCGTCGCCCCCGCTACTTCCACTCAGCCCTTCACTTATCACAAACAAACTCTGCGGACGTAGCTGCGGTACCGAGTCAGGTTCGCGACGGGTTTTTCAGCCGAGGTCGGTATCGAGACGAGACAATTTCCCCTGGCGGGGATCAAATCCGCCCCAAATAACCACCTACGCGTTCAACCTGGGGGTGACTACTGACGGCTTTGCGTCCCGACGCTCCGACGTCCCGGGAGTAGCGGCGTCGATACGTGGACGACGCACGCGCGCCACCCCCGATTCGGCCGGGCAGCGTTTTGGAGATGACTCAGCCGTTCGGGGCAGCCCGCTTTTGGGAAACCGCGTACGCGCGGATAATCTCAGCCCCGTTTTTCCCGACCTACTCAAACTCCCCGTTTCCATTTTCCTTTTCCTCCCCGTCCCGTCGCCCCCCGCTTTCATTTCGTCCGAGCAGGAAGCCACGGGCAGTGCGGTCTGTAAATCCCTTTCTCGTTGTTAATGATGGAGTTTGAAAAAAAAGTGTCCCAGTCACGGAACTCCTGGAAATATTTGAAAGGTCAAGGGAATCGGGGCAACGTTTGCAGCGGGTTGTTACCGTAAGGGCTGGAATCATCGAAAAGCTGGGAAAAATGCGAGGAAAATTTTTACCCTCTTGAAAATTTATGCGTAAACGGTGCATAACAGTGACGATGATCGCTCAGCTATGTGAAGTTGAATATCCTTTTTTTTTTTACTCTCTAATAGCGTGAAGGGTAAGAGTATTTGGTAGCTACCTGAAATCGAATATCTTTACAGATTTTCAGTACACGTTTCAAGGTTTAACCTCTGTTCTTATCGCGAAGTAGTGTCAACGAACGATGAAATTTTGACTTTGGGAAAGTGAAATAAGCTACGGAATGTCAAATTTCTGTATGTGAATTTAACAGGTTGTAAAAATACGGTCAATTTTGACAAATTTTTTCATAGAGGCCACTCAGGAAGAAGTGGAATATCCATTCGGGGGATTTTAATGCGGTGACCTTATGCCCATCACGTCACTGAAGTACCATCGTACCTGCAGAGAATATGAATGATTGATTGATTTATTTCTTCTTATATTCTATAAAAATTCATGGGCACGAACGGGCCGTATCTTCCACAGACATTAAAATTGAGTAGGATCGAACAGTCAAAAACTAATAAGGTCAAAGAAACGAGAATTATTCGATTACGATCCAATTCATGGAGAAAAACTGTTAAAAATACAATCGTCAAAGGCATCGGCATTCCGTGAAGTACTCGAAGAAATAAACAATGCGGAGAATTACAGTGGCCGATTGGGTAATAAGCCACGAGAGGTTTCAGCCCATTGCCAGTCTCGAGAAACACCTCGTTAATGCAAAGAGAACTAGGTTCCGAGGTATTTAACACTCGACTAAGAGATAAATGAGACGAGGACAAAACGCTACAAGGACCAAATGGAATGTAGAAATTTCTCTCGAGGATGACTGTTTTGCAGCTAACAACCGCCGCTCTTGATGCTCCGTTATAAAAGCCACGGAATTGTCCCAAATACAGTCCTCGATTTACACCCGTCATTTTAACATCACCCTGACGCGTCAGTCTTACACGCGCAATGACATGGAAATGATTTCGATCTACGAGCACTTTGTCTTTATTGCCTTGTTACACACACGCAGGTCGAGGAGGGTTGACAGCGAATTGTTTAGCCCTGACTCGCCAGAAACATTACCGTAGGCCGATCATGTGCTAAACGGTCGGTTCTCTTTGAATTAGTAAATTTCATCACGATTCGTTTCAAAAACATTGAAACCGACACGAAGAAGAGACTTAGAATGAACGGAATGAATGACACGGACGTGAGTGATCATTATTCACCGGGAATGTGATCATCGTAGGACGAATGATCGATCCTGAAGTCAAGATCTGAGGTGGTCGGTACAATCGAGAGAATCCGAGGATCTTTAGTGATGCAGCGACTGTACTTCCTCGGGGATGAGGAAGCCCGTTTACGCCTGATTTGATCCCTGCGTACGTGAACAAACCGTTGATCGACTATCGTGTAGTTTCATTAGACTAGAAATACAGTTGCTTACATTAGCTCCGACCCCTCGCTGGTCCGCTTTATGCGCTATTCTAATCGAGTCAGAAGTCCACGTCCATTTATCCGAGTCATCCAGGCTCGTTGATTAAGTTCCCCAGCCACTGTGTGTGTCTAAAGGATGTTCTCACCGGTATTCCCTTGATTAAAAACAGGCGAATTAGGGCACTCGGATGCTCGTCAGGAGAGAAAACGCCCTGGAAATAGGAACGAGATAATTGCTCATAGTCATTTTTCGCCCCAATGCGTCGAGCGCCGTGTTACGTGAATAATTCTACAATATCTGTTAGAAGTTTCTCTTGATTTTGTTACTCGTGTAGCCGTAGCTGGGAACTACATATTAAATTCGATATCGACTATGCTGGTTATGAGGTACCAGCTCTGCATTGTACGAAATTTGGCACAGTTCCATTCCACTCTGTTCATTGAGCGCATACTTTGCTTCGCGTACTCCCTGCCGTGCAGATAACGTTGCGGCATTATACCGCTTAAATAGGCACAACTCTGATATGAAACTTACCCCTCTGACGGTGAGCATTGTTTATATACGTGCAGACTTAACCGCAATACCGAACGTTACGATAGTTGTTGGAGCAAAGTTTAGGTCAGGTACGCGGATACTGCAAAAATGACCCAGGATTGTATTCAACGTTGAACCATTCGAGAAGTTTGACAATTCATAGTGGTGTAATGAAACCACTTATGGGTATGTTTCACCAGGAGCTTGTGACCATGACTTTCCAACAGTGGTCATCCTTTCTGGTCCTGCACAAAATTTCAGAGGCTTCTGTAGCTACGGAGAACTGGGTATGTGTAAGGGATGTTTATTGATCTGAGAGGGAAGAGGACTCTCGGGCGCCAGTCTGCTGAAACCGGCGAACAGTGTCACTTAACGTACTATCAACTGGTCCTATCAAAAGTCTGCATCTCGTTACACAGTAGGACAAAGTAGGTCAAGTTCGAGTCAGAAGACAACGCGTAGCGGTAGATCCTCTAGTCGAACAGTCGAAGACCACGCCTCCTTGAATTGGATAACCATGATAAGGTAGATATACCGGTTTTGGTCATCTTATAGTACCAGTTGTGACCATCGTTAGATTTAGTTGTGGACTCGTATTTATTGCGTCTAATCTGTGGTTATGATCACCAATGATACAGTGATGCCTTGATCCACTTAAAATATCCTAAAGTCAAAACTTGCTCAAAGTAGAATTCCAGTCGCGAATCAAGTTGTCGAAGAGATTAAAAGTCAAGTTAGTAAATACAGAATTTTATAAAAGCGGTGAAAAATGACACGATAACAACAAACGGTGGGTCTACCTTTCGCAGTTACTTTTCCATGACCGAAGTTCAAAACCACCGAGGTCTTCGCGACTATCCGTGACCTGGCATTAATCCTTTTGGCCGTGGTATCGAGCTCCCGGTATGTTTTCCCTTCGAAGCCGTGCTGATGGAGGATTTTACGACGAGCGGTCTCGAGTGAAATAGAGTTTATTGTTAGTGTGGTAGGTTCTCGGTTGGATATGTACCTAAGTTTTATAGTAAGTCGTAAAGGTTACCACGCAGGCAAGTGTGTTCTCTCTTGAACTTCCGAAGTACTTATAGTATATAAGGTAGAGATCGTCTCACTAACACGAGTTGTTCGTCTTCTTTTACTCATACCGCACATATTCTGAAGAGGGGAGATGCAAGCGAGTCGTATTAACGTGTGTACGCATATATTACCGACGACATCACAGATCGTTTATTAATGTAATAAAAATTTGTAAACGACCGAGCTAAACACTCGGTACTTACAAAACAGATAGAAACTGCGGTACAATCATCAAAATACAAAATCGCACACAAGACAATAACAAAAAATGTATACTCGTAGATATTCGGAATTCCATGCGGTTTTATATAGCCTCCGACTGTCGCCATTCCCAATTTTGTTTACTGACAATTACAGATAACTTTATCGAGATTCTGAAATATTTTAAGACCTTACTAGAAGTGATATTTTCATTGGCTTGGAAGTTACGAATTATAAATTACAGTTAGGGCTCAAATTATTCCTTTAGACTCTTGGGGTTCTCTAAAAAATCTGACAAATTCAAACTCCATTCGGCTTTCGGCCAATTCAGCTTCTAACTTTGGAACGGTGAGTAACGACGTAAAAAAAAACATGGACCTGGTTCCACTCGGCAATTACGAAAAAATTGGGATTCCCGACCGTCCAAGGCTATGTGAAACCGTATGAAATTCCCCATACAAGTACATACAACAAACGAACGATTATAAACGGAACGCCACTTGTCCTACATTTGCTTCTTCGGCGTGGATAGTTTGTGGTGATATTTTCCATAGACTCTACCGCTCCTCGTCACCCTGTAGTTGATTGGCTGAGAGGAGACTGAAGAGCTGGAAACATGGGGTCCATCACCGGTGCAAAGGCGCTTCACCCTCGTTCTGATGCCGGTCGGTGGTTTCGGGTTCAGAGCCAGACTGAGGCTTCGCCTAGACTCGGATTTCCGCCTGATGCTGACCGGCGCAACTGTGGCTCTTGTTTTGAAAATCCGGAAGGGAGATACGGCCAGGATGCTGCTGGCGATCCGCCGCCGACAACGCCATAAAACAACCGCCGTTGCGAACCATGCGAGCCAAGGACCCGTCCGAGGACCTGGTACCGGGTCTCGGGACCACAGGAACAACATCTGCTGAGATAACTCTGGGATCAGTTCTACTTTCATGGGAATTGCGATTGCGGTCTCCCGATGTGATCGCAACTTTGCCCGTCTATCTGGGCCGGTAAAGTAAGGGTCAAAGTTCCGAATGGTCAAACTTTGGACAGACTGATACATCGAATGGTCGAAATTTCGAATGATCACAACTCCGAGCGGTCACAACTACGGATCGAAACCTCGAGGTCATAACTCCGAACTTTACCAAACCTTCGTTCGTATGGTGAAGCGTGTACCATACATTCAAAGTTGGTAACTTTGGGGTTTTGACTATTCAGAATTTTAATTTTGAGCGTTTGGAGTTTTGACTATTCGTTGTAATGGTGTGTCCAAATTTTGATCATTCGGAATTTTGACCGCCTAGAGTTTTGACCATTCGTTGTTGTAATGATTTGTCCAAACTTTGACCATTCGGAGTTTTGACAATTTGGTATTTTGAATATTTGATATTTTGACCATTCGGAATTTCGACCGTTGGTAGTTTCAACCATTCGTTGTAATGGTCTGTCTAAACTTCGACTATTTGAAACTTTGACCCGCATCCAAGGTTACATAAGGTAGTGCGGATTTCAGGATTCCGATAAATTATAGTTCAACCCTATATCAAAACTCTCCCCCGGAAACACACTCGGTCTCTGGGGCTTGCACACTGTACATGATTCTCGAAACACGAAGCTTTGCCTCGCAGGACTAAAAATAGTTCCTGCTATTCTGCTGTCCTTGAAGATTCTCCGCGTATAATGTGTGCGGAATACAGACGCGATATTCATCCTGTGCACGTGGGCGTGGAGAGAGGAATCGTTTCAGTAACGATTGTCGAAATGTTGCAAGTATTATTCTTTATTTCGAACTTTAGCCAATATTACGAAAAAGAGTTGTTTCTTCTTCTTTGAAAATGTGTACAAATTTCAATGTAGAAAGTATACCTTGCGGGCAAGAAACATCCTTAAGAAATTCCGATTCGGTTTCGCAAGAGTCATGAAAATTCGCATGTTGCAGGGAATTTTAACAACTGTTAAGAAAACTTACATCAAAACAGTCAGCAACTGAGAAAAACAGAAATGTAAACATTGCCGACAAGTCCAAAACCAGTTTTATGAAAAAATCTTTCATCAGTCTCTCTGCTTCAAAATGGCCAAAGACTGTGCTTTTCTTTACTTTCATCCAAAAAATTATTCTTATTTATAGCGTCAATGTGTACATTTCAATTTTCCTAAGCTCATGTATTCAAAGTTGGCTCTGGAAATAGATAATGAAAAAGTCGGAGAATTTAAAGTTTCAAATTTACGCCCACTCCGTATGAAATATTTTTTTTTCTCGATACGACAAACCGATACTGCAAGTTTGAAAAATACTTGTACTCACAACTTCTTCTACAATATTTGCGAATTTCGTCAATAATAAAGGCACGAAGGAAAGCCATCAAAGCGATTGATTTTGCAGCGTAGAAGCCTCGAATGAAGGAGTTACGTACGGAAGGAATCGACCTTGAGCAACGACCATGATGAATTCTCGTGTCTGATACACCGCGGCTGGCGGATCGAGCGGAAACCTGGCAAAAGTGCTTTCGCGTCCTTGATGCATAATTCGTTCATCCCCGACTGTATGAGAGGTAATTGAATTCGCAAAGTATCTGCACACGAGCCGTCCATGTATATCATGAAAAGCGATGAACTGCACGCTTCGCTTCTGCTGAATCGATGCTAGTCGATACTGATGTGATAAGGAACGAACAGGGGAGAAGAGCATAAAAATGAACGCGAAATTTGTCGGAGATAAATTGTCCCGCCGATGAGGATCGTTCGGTGCAGAAACGCGACCTGATACTGTATTGGATCCTATTTTCCGTGGATTCATAAAAAATATCGCAACGGCCACATTGCCGCTATCGTTTGATTAAAAAAGGGTAGAAAGAACGTATCGAGTATAAAAGGTTATAAGAGAGAAGCTAAAGTCAACTACGCTGAATTTAATTCAATCATCTCCTGATTATATGTGAATTTTTTTTAACAATTGCAAATCTCAACTGATAAAGCAGAATGTTTTCAAATGCTGCAGGTTTTTCCAATATTTATGAATACTCACTCATTCATTTTGGAAATTGTATTCACAGAATTTCTTCCTCGAACGAACCATTCAAAGTTTGTTCTTCGCAACCAGTCACGCTTTTGTTTATCATAATGTATTATCAAACAGCTGAGTTGGTAAAAAAGAAATCTCTGTCACACGAGATGTAGAAGGAATTCATTTTCGAAAAGAATTTATAGAGTTTTCATAAAAACTGGGCAAAGCATATGGATTTCTGTTTTGAATATTTCAAAATCCCGTGATCTTTCTTTTCTCAGGATAATTATAAACTTGAGAACCAGTTTAAATTTGTGTTTAAAATTTTTCTGATCGACAGTATTATTTATTATAATTATAGTTATTTTCTGATTACGGTAGAAAATAAAAATAGTCAAAGACTGAATTATTAACGAGAACTAGAAATTTCTCTTGTCAGTGAACATCACGAGATGTTTTTTTTTTTCTTTACCTCTATTGACTGAATTTCTACCTTCAAACCTTTAATTGCTACATCGTTTCTCCGCCGAAAAATAGCGGCAATACATCCTCGAGACGTTTTCGGTTCCAGCCAACGGAACAGTCTTATGTAAATTGCAGAGGTTGCGGTGGTGGGTTGGGCTGGCAACTTACCTTATAGATCCACTCGCTGGCGCGCTGCCTGTAACTGAGGGGTTGGTCGACTAGCCGAAACATAGAAGGGCCGTGAGCAGATACTTATAAATGGGGACCTGAAAACCAGAGGAGAAATAGCAGTATTCACAAAAAGACTCGATCCAAACAATGAGAGTTGTCGAAACCGTGGCTCGAATTCCGACCGAAAAATGGTGAGGTAATATCTTCACCGCGGACGGATTAATGGACGAGAATCTTGATCGATTAGATCCCTCGAACCTCCAGGACTTGGAATTAATTGTCAGACTTTCAAACCCAACCGTTTGCGAAATCCTCATTTCATACACGTATCAAGTACAAAACAATTTTTTGTGAACTTTGTAATGCAAATTTACGGTACGATGTAATTGTTCACGATTCGCGAACGAAATTCAGTCCAAACGATATTTGATTTTATTTTTAAACTTTTGGATTTTCGAAAAAGTGTACAGATTTCGTAGAATTTTTATTTTTTTTTTTTCGTTTAGTGAGAGAGAGTTTAAGCGGATTCACGTTACAAAAAAAAAAGAAAAAAATTACAGCAAAGATGCATTGGAAGTTCCGTAGGAACCTCGATTTTTTTTTTTTTTTTTTTTATGTACACAGGTTTATCGTGAGCAATTTTTTCGTTGGTCAAATTTGATCATTGGAATAATTTTTCCTGTTGTTAATAATAGTACATTGAATGCAATTGATTTGAGTTAGAATCAGCCGTTGATTTTTTGATTCAACGAAATGATTTATTTTTATTTTCTTTCTGAAAAGAGACTTGAATTGATTTCCGAAAAAAAAAAAACTTAGAATGTATCTGAGGAATTCTTTTTGCAATGAGTGCAGATTAATTCATCGAAAATTAGAAATGATGAATAGGTTGAGCAATTATTTGAATTTCAAAGAATTTTGACTTACCGATATTTTATTCAAGAAGCCGCACTGATTGTTTATTAAAAAACAGGAAAAATCGAGAACCTCACTGACAAATACGAAGTATTTTACATTATTCCGTTAAAAAACACTGATTTTAGCATCCTGGAAATAATGAATTCCAAACATTTTTCAAAATGCTTCACTAAAACAGTTGCGTTTTCAGGAAACTAAGGAAAAATGAATACAAAAATTTAACTTCAAAGATATACAATACGGAAAAATTGCTCAAGTCGTACATTTTCTTACATTTTTGTCCTTTTTTTTTTTTTTTTTGTCGCTCAAATATCGATATCGACTCACGCGCTAATAGGTTTGGTCTTGTTTCAGGCGTGTCTTTGCGATTTTTTGTAACAGCTTCCCGGGTAACGAACTCAGTTTTTCACTGCCGGCATGCGCAGCTACTACGCCATCTGAAAAACCGCCGAATCAATCCGCCCCTGAATTCATTCGCGACGTTGGCCTTTTAATATCAGGATATCTAACCAATAAAATACGTGCGGCAGAAAGCTAACCGATATTTGGGGAGAGTCCTCCAAGACAAAGTGGTAAATGGCTATCATATCCTCGAAGCGCAGGACGTTGCGCGATAGTTCCTGCCTCGTAAAAAAGCGCCAGGTTCCAGTTTCGTCAAAAATAAAGTTGTTACAAAAAAAAAAAAATTATAATTTTATATAATACTATGGCTAGATAAAAAAAATTAAGTAAAAATTTGTGGATAATCACGCACACACACACATGCACGTGTTTACGTGCGTGCATGTGTATAATTGTATATATATTTGAAAATAACATATGAAGCTGTGAAATTCAGACAATTGATCGATTTCACTGTCAGATACGTCGCGTGGTTCCTCATCGATTCACCGAAATTCTTTCACCCGAAGTTAGTTTCACGATGTAACTCGAGGTTCGACCTTTATCAATATCAACGTACACGGTGTCCTGTTTTTCAAGCATTCATTCTTCGATCTTCAATGATACGATAACTGTAGAAATATAGTACAATATTTCATTGCCTCTTTGTTGCACACGATTCTTTATACAACAAGAGTTCGCCTCATGTCACGAAGCATGAAATTGAAGTTAGGGTCGCTTGATGTTAGATTTTTTCATTGCGACTGCGCATGCGCGGAGAACAGAACAGATCTCTTTCAACTCCTAGGACTTGAAAATGATCTTTATTATACTCCGCGCATGCGCCCTCGTGACTCACTCTACCATTGCTGAAACAGTTACTTTACGTACCGAACGCAAGCATGAAAAGAAGGTGTAAAATATGCTGGCGTTGGTATGGAAGTTATCAGCTACCGTTGAAGGAAAAATTGATCAGCGTTAAAAAAATCTCTCTAGCTTGGTACGCAGCGGAGATTATCTAAAGTCGGTTTATTTATTCATTTTTTTTTTCTCTTTATGGAATAACGTGTCTTATCTATGATTCTTCTTCAGGTTATGATAAGCCGATTCCACCAAGCTTAAAAATATACAAGTTCCGTTCCTACTTTCAGATATCATAAGAAACAACGAATTTTCGATGAATTTTTCGATCATTTATCTCCAAAATCTGTGTGAAAATTTCGAAATCCAAAATAATGGATAGAGCGTGGTGAATCAAGATTCAAAACGTTTAGTAATTGGGTTGGAAATTTTTATTTCCTGTTTGCAATCCATCATTTGTGATCTTTACATTTAATACTGAATAACGCAATTTTGATTCGATGTTTATAATCACCGAATTCGAAAACTTTTTTTAACCAGTTTTAATTACAATTGAAGGTTGTGAGACTGATTTCGACGTACTGTCGTGAGGTTATATCTGCAATCTGAAACGTCGCACTGCTGAGACTTGCAGAAAAGGAATTATGAGAAAACTCCAAAAATCTTGGAACCTCAAGTTTCACGGAATTACAATAAATTTCTGAACTTTCTCCAGTGGAAATCGTTTCATAAATTTGAATACAATTTGAAAGCCGTATTCGTAATGAATCTCTTAATACTATACGAAATTGGGTCAAGCTTTAAAAATGACTTCTACTAAAAATTATTTTCTTTATTCAAATAATCAAATCAGCATGACTTCCGGTTCATAATCGGATGAACCTGGGTTAAAAACGAATCCACAAAGCCCACGAAGTATGATTCCGGAAACTTACCATCGCCGCGAAATTTACGAGGCACGTCGTTTTATTATTAGAGAAATTTTACCAACGTCTCGTAAAAATGAAGCATATCTCGTCCGACGTTGAAACGTATTTCCGCCTTTGGATTGTGGCTATTTTTCGAAATATCTATAATGGAAGACCCTCTGTAACATTATTATATACAAGGCAGGCGGAAATCCAGGGAAAATGGAAAAGCGCCAGAGATTGAAAGGCAATCGAGACATCTCGGCGGTAATATAAGGTCAGAACGGAGGTCAACCCACCCTACTCGAGCCGTTTGCGAGACTCGGGCTCTCCCGTGACGTCACGGGACGGTGTCAGTGGGTCAAAACCCAGATGCTCAACCCTGATTGGCCGGAGCGAGTTTTGTAGTCTTTTTTTATACCGAATATCGAGCCAAATGGCGGGTCTGACTCAGAAAAAAGTTGAGCTTTCTCAAAATTGGACAAATTTTTGGATTGCCATATACTATAGTTGAATAAATTTTCTATTCCGTTCCAAACAATATCAAGTTTACCCTAATTGCATATAAATGAATCGGTTTTTTGTTTCAGTAATGTTACTCGCAATTAACTTTATAATTTATATATATACGTTCTATCGGAGTATTTTCTAAAACGGACAAATTCGGTTACTTGAATCTGACTAAATATAGATCATATTTTTTCTATGGACTAAATCTTCTTTGTGTGCGGAAAAATTAAAACATATTTTTGATTCGACGATTGAACGAAGGGATTTGAAAGAAATATTTTTTTATAATCAATAACTTTATTCTTCTTTGGCCTTAATTCTTTTTTGTGCATGCTGCAGATGCGATTCATCAACCCGAGTTCCGGCATTTCATTAAGCTTCTGACTCTCCGATTACCGCCTCGTTTCAATTTTATAATTTATTCATTTTATGCAGTATAAGCTGCACAAGACGCTAATTACCATATAATGCATGTAACTAATGCTGCGGGCTACGTTTATCGGTTCACAGCGCGAAATACCGCAGTCAAGAAATAATCGGAACGCTGATAAAATTTTCATTTTGCATAATAGTTTAAAACGATCTGCAGAGAACATTCTACGAAGATGTATATTTTCAGTGAAATTTCATAAGTTTTCACTCGATTGGCGTTAAATCAGTTAATTCCAAATAATTTTATGATTTTTCAATATCATCTTTGGCTTCGATCCGATTTGATTTGCCTTCAAATGTTCCAGCCAATTTTCGATTTTTTGTTAATTAATAAAAAAAAAAGAAACACGAATAACAAAATACGGCCGAAAAAATTACCGGTGTTGCTTTAATATTTTTTCAATTACTTTTTCGTTTTTTCACTACCCTCTGTGGCTGTATTCTGTTTTCATTTGCGTTAAAATGTTTAAGCCAATTTTCGATTTTCTTGCTAGTTACAAAAAAAACCGATAAAATTGATAAAAAGAAATGTATCGTAACATTTTGATAGCGAAGCGCATAACAATGTGATATTACTTCAATATTTCGTTTAAAGAAAACCGCTACAGTTATTGAAGAAATGTAAATTCGATAAAACACAGTTTCAGAATGTGACTCTACACATTCATTCGATTGCGATCTCCATCGTTCATCGCGAAAAACGTTTTTCACATTTCGTTGGCACAGATGATTGAAAAAAGAAGCTTTTGTACCATTTAAACACGAATTTTAAGGCTTCCGAGTAACTAACTATGTACATCTAACTTATAGATCTACTATTTATTGATTCATTTTTTCCAGATAAAAATGATCAGAAAACCATTTTTCACGGTAACAATGCAGGCATCTGCGATCCGTCGGCAAAAGATCTTCAAGTAATATTAAACGCTGGTGAATTATACGGTCGGTAATACAGGCCTGTATTATATTTGTATTATCGGACTGATTCGAGAGAATTTCGTCTCTACTCCGATGTAGAGAGACGACAGATTTCGGATTTTGTTAATTAAAATAAGTATTAATTAAGAAGAATAAGTTGATGTTAAAGCTTCATGAATAAATTCAATTCAAAACGTATTTTACCGAAAACATATTCTCTAAATTGTTTAAAATCTTTGCAGTGATTTTATAAAACTCATTATCCGCTGTGATTTTTTTGTCTTCTCAGAATTCAAAAAATCTGAAAATTATCAGCGTAATAAAGGTATTCAGATTCAACTAAAGATAACATCAAGCTGTTATCGAATTTGTGGGAAAAGACAATCTCTTAATATTGATCATGAAAAGTGAAATTTGCACGATGAGAGAAATTCAGAAGCACATTGATAACGATTCGATTCACCACGATCAAAAGTTAATTCATGGCTGTGAAATGCGTCCGGGTATTTACGAAATTTGGGTTCCATTATCTCAATGCAGGGACTTGTGACCCGGTTTAATACTGCGTCGGGTTTTCCTGAGCTTCTAATCCTCTGGTTTGACAGAGTAATAACCGATAGCAGCGGATAACGATGAAGTAAGAAGAAACTGATTTATACCCTCGGATATATTTAGACGTAATCTGACATCGAAAAAGAACGCTTCTTGACAGCCATTTACAACGACAATATCTCTTCATCTGCGAGGATTCCTTTCACTTCTTTTGCATTTCGGCCAAAAAGCATCAGCACCACAAATTATGAAATCGAAATTTCGATGTACTTCGATGATCAATGGTATAATTGATAGAGGTGAAATGAACTCGATCAACATTACTGTAATATACTGTAACAAGAGTTTTAAATCGTGAATTTCAACTAATAGTAAGTTCTCGATAATAATTAACGTTTTTGGAAAAATCACGGTCTGTTTCAATTCCCAAGATATTCTATGTCTTCCAGAGGTTGCCTAATTCTCATTGCAAAATTGCGTGTTCGCGTGATGCTTCGGACCGATGCTCGACCAGCCATTCCTTAAATACTTTTTGTATTATCTCTGATTTATATCCCATTTCCAAGACACCGCGAGCAGTTCGCGTCTCCAAAATTTATGCCCGTAATGGAGAATAATATCATAGGAGTGTATCTTTCACATAGAAAAATAATCCTATCATTCGATAAACGAGAACGTTGAATTCTTCAGTTACAGGTATAAACTGAACAATTTATAGACACAAATAATTAGCATTTTCAATGAAAAAGTCATACATCTGCAGATAAACAAAATTTGTATACTTACACTGCGAAAAATTTCATTTGTTATAGTAACTAGAAAAATTCAGTAAAACAGGTATCTTTAAAAAAAAACTGTTTGAATATTGTTGGAATTACGAAAAACGAGGTACGCTTAACCATTTTGCGCTGCTGTCGGTCCTTTTTTGGTAATTGCAACGCAAAATCAGTGTCTGAGGTTTACTCTACTTTTTTAGTTAAACAAGGCTTTAACGTCAATTTATTCTTGCACAAGCATAAAATTTTAATGAGAAAGAATAGCAACGGATACTAGACTTTCCGGTAATAGCTAGAAAACTAATTTTCATGTTGTAACTAGAACTATATTTTTCGATTGTGGTAAAAAATGAAAATAGTTAAGGACTGAGCGGTAACCGAAACTAAAAATTTCTCTCAGTGTATGCAAGCGATAATTCTCTAATTTTGCGATCGAGTTTTGTATCGGTAGGCTGAATTCGGAAGAAAGATGTATTGCAGCCGATGATTAAGAACCAAAGCGATCAGTAATTACCTTGATTTGAGTAGCAAATTTTTCCTCGACGGATGAAAAATTGCGTTTCTCCGACAAATAATTACATTGTGAAGATCGAATCTGCGCTTTTGTCATTAGTCAAAATTCATACCAGCTTCCTTGATTGGCGAGCCGAGAGCTTAGCGAGATGCTGATAATAATCATCCGTCAGTCAGTCCCCCGCGGGCTTTTAACCGGTCTACTAATGAATAATTCACCGGAAAAATATATCTATTCCCGCGTCGCGTCCAGACAAGACAATGGACCGCTGGAGTCTAGGCTCTTGATCGTTTTCTGCCGCATCTCTCTCGCTGCAGTCTCGCCGAGAGCGGCGTGGATCCACAATGGAATCGAGATATCGGAGAGATTATATCCCTGTGAGATCTTCCTTTTGCGTGGCAGCTTGTACAGCCGGACTCCTACGCGTCCAGGCTACCGACGCATCCGCTAGAATTTAAGGATTACACATGCGAGTCCCGAGATAAGGTAAAAGTCATAAATATGCAACGGGGAGAGGGGGGAAATTTAAGAGGAGAATTAAAAAAGTTCACAGCCTCTCTTAATTCTTCTCTTTAATTGGCTATTGAGTAGCGAAAATGAAATAGAGGGAGTTTTGTATCGCAGAAAGAATCTCGCCTCGATAAGGTAAAATTGTGTAAATTTAATCACACGCTTTTACACGTATATTCGTACTTTGAGTTCTCGTCAAATTATTATATTTCTAAGCTAGGAAGTATTCCTTTAAAAACGCAAAATCAGAAAATACTGGAATTATGCACAACTGCTGAGATATATCGATGCTTGATCGTTTGAAATCGTTTCGAAATAGTTTGAAGTCTAGTTAGATTCGTTTTATTTAATTCTACGATGGAATATTTTCAACAAATTCACTAAAACAGGTGTTGAGTTTTTTCTCAGTAGTCAATTCGATATTCACATTTTTTTAAATCAAAGTCAACACATCGGTCATGCATCGGCAATGTTGTCAAATTATACTAACGATGCCGAAATGATATAAAAAGCGTTTTGGCGAATTTGTATAGAAAACAGTCTTCTGAATAAAAATTAAATTCTGTAGAGAGAAAGCGAATCACTTCACCGAATTACTAATCATTTTGAAACGAAACATTGATGTACAAGCTCTTCTTCATGATTTCGGTATTCTCTATTTCTGCAATTCCGAAGAGATCTACCGATCTGAGAATCGTCGGATTGTGACTTGAGTTTTGCAGTACACAGTGGAAAGTTTACTCAATATAACTGACAGCAATTTCGTGAACAAAGAAGAAGAGAAAGAAATTAAAAGAACATAACTGTGGCCTTACGATTAACCAAAGAGCTAAGTATAAATTCATTCGAGAACAAGATCAGTAATATAATTCAAGAAAGTTAGTCGAATGACACTTTTTTGGCATTACAAGGGAAAAAATGAAGCAATTTTACAATAGTATTGTATGTGTTTGAAATTAATAATAACTGGAATCTCCTACTTAAGAATCTCTCGGTTTTAATTCCTTTTCTTTTTTGCATGTTGAACTGCACATGATATGACATGGGTACAAAGCATTGTAAATTTTTATAGCTAATTTCAAACTATCATATCTCCTGCTATAACAGTGAATATACATACAAAGAGAGTTCCGGATACGGATTCATCACGTTAAAGGGTTTGAGTCTCGGGTGAAATGTCGGTAAGTGTCAGTAGTAGGAATCTTTATCCAGAAATCTCCTTATAAATCTACATATAATTCTTTCGAAATTTTCTCTCTTCCTTTTTTCTTTGTACTTGATTCATGCCCCAGCAGCTGACCATATAACCGCGTGTTGCATGAGAAATATAGGCGAGCTGCACTTTGAACCCGCGTCTTTGTGAGCATGTTCGGTAAATTTAGCTCCTGTCTGCGAGCGAGGTGCTTGCATTGAGACATGTGTGTATACCTTGTTGCGAAATATCGTTGTAATAGCAAGCAACAGCAGCGGCAGCAACAGCAGTTCGTATCTCTGGTGAACGGGGGATAAATAATCAATTTGCTGAGCGCAATCAAGCCGGCAATCTCTCAGCCGCGGCGACAAAGCAGTTCGCTGAAATCACGCATATATCGCCACGTCGGGAAAGTTCACGTATATATCACCAGGGCTGGCTAATATTTCGAACAATGATTCAATTTTCCACATGGATTCTAATTCTAAAGAATTATTTTCGCTTGTATTTTAGACAAAAAAAAATCTAAGCCTCACTTATCACTTCACGACGAGATCTGAATTCAATTACATCGAATTATTTGTTCATTTGATTGGAGATTCTCAGGGTTGAATATCGTGGAACTAGTTTTAAACACGTCGAGATTGTGATAAAATCAAGCTATCGTCTGCCAATGTAACAATGCAACCGTACAGTCAGGTATATCAAAAATATTATTCGGATATTCCGACACAATATGTATCGAAATTTTGTCTTTTCGAAACAATTTTAAAACCGTGACAAAATTTTGACGATACTTCAGAAACTTGTTTAAGAATAAAGATGCGGCAAAGTTTTGATCATTCACTTGAAATTGGAACAGTTGTACGGAATCAGTTTAGAAAATTTCTGGGAAGTAAGAAATATTGTTTTACTTTAATTTTATTACAGTATTCTAAAACTCCAGAGATTACCTGAGAGCGATTACACAAATCGCAATAATTTCATTATTTTTATCGCATTTTTGCAAGTTTCGTTTCAAACATGATTATATAAGCAATTCTTGTTTTTCTACATCCGTGAAAGCGTTTTAACCAGCCCTGCAGTTGCTCCGTGCGTCGCGAAGTTCGACAAAGAGAATGTAGGAGAACCTCTATCTGCCTCCTTGGGCCTGACTAACATTCCGACATACGCAGACTTGATAAAGAACGACCAACTACAACCAGACCATGTATATATAATCCCCGCTCCGCGATTCTTATATTCTGCACATATGAAGTATGTAAATCTTGTGCGTTCGGGAACAGTATTTTTCTGCACAATTTCCGCATAACTTTTCTTACTTCCGTCAAAGACTTTTTATAAAGAATTTTTCAAAGACTTAATGTAAATGTCTAATGTTCCAGACAGATTTTCAGAATTTATTCGACGATTTAACCCGTTACATTGCTTAATTTTTTTTTTCACGCGTGATATTTTAAAGTATCGAGAATCAACTCATTCCCTGACTTTTGATTCGAATATAATTGCTGAAAGTGAATCAAATGGCACCAAATTGATACAAAATCACATAAGGATGCAGAATTTTTGTGAGCTTCATATGATTCGAATTTACTCTATTCCATGGAAATTGTGTCGCGAAATTTCCGAAGGATAGACCGTATATTATGTTGGTTCTGTACTGCTTATACTCCACCTAAAAATGGTTAAATTTATCGAGGACTAAAAGATGTTTTTCTTATTCGTTGGAACGCGATGTATCTCGTCGCAAAGATCAGCCCAAAGATATAAAATAACTTAAATGATGTTCCGCCCATTTCCTCTTCGATCTTAACCGACAATAGATTCCACCCACCTACATCTGACCTCTAGCCATTTTTTCCCCGTTTCATTCCACCAATCTTTAGAGAAGTAAACAAAGAAAAATATACACACAATCACACGTATGTAGAAAGACAGCTGAAACTCCAGAGCGAAACGACAAGTCGAGCCGAATTGGTCCAAAGAACGATTCACACTTGGGTGGATTTTATCAGGGTCGTTATTTAAAAGCAGGTAAAAATCGGAGTTTCTGAGGCCGGAGGAAACAGCAATGAGCCTTTAACCACACCCGAAACAAAGTTCCATAATTTCATTCGGATAATTTTATCCCATGCTACCGAGCGATTGAAATTTGGCAGACTCTTTGAGAAAATTATTAGGCACGAAATACAATTGTTGCCATTTTTTTTCAAGGGTGATCAAGAAACTAGAAAAATTCAAAACACTCGTCTTCATTAAATTCAAAACATTATCTTCATAATATTTGTAGGTGCAAAAATCAGAACCAAAAAATCTGCAGAAATTGCAAAAATTGTAGATTGTTTGCGTTGTTATTTTTCTACTTAGAAACATTACGAAGATGATGAAGATAAGTGTTTTAAAGTTTTGCACGTTTCTTGATCACCGGCCAACGAAATTGCAATAATTGTGTTTCACGCCAAAAAAATTTCAATTTTTTCTAACGCCTTTATATTATTTGCGGAAGTGCAGTGCCGTGAAAATTTGCACGCTGCAATCGCGGCGTTTAGCAGAAGGTTTCGAGGGGGGCTCGCATTGCACACAGAGGCTGGATTGTGGACCGCGTAGATCCGTGTGGGGGAATTCTGTAGTCGGAGAAGGGGTGCACCTCGTCTGGAGGGGACCGCGATCCACGTGGTGACCGAGTCCAGGCGACGGTGAGTCTCAGTCTCTGTTTCACCGTCGTGAGATTTTCTACCAGAGGTAACCGGTAACCCTCGGATTTGCGGTACAAGATTCGACGACCTCACCATCAGGAGAAAAGACAGTTGCAGAAACCGGAAATTGCCGCGTTCTCCACGCGGAGCGGAAATGCGGTGACGACGCCTCGAGTCTCTCAGCCTTCGTAAACGCGAAATAGGAAGAATAGAATTTAGCGAGATGAAGGAGATCGCGGTCTTCCGTCTTTTCGTCGTAGTCATCGGGGCCTCAGTCGCGGTTGCCGTCTATCAGGAGCCTCAGGGGCCTGATTCTAATCGGTTCCCAGAAGTGGGCCAGCCCCGCTGGCCTTCCCTTGCCTTCCGGCACGCTTCGCGGCCCCAGCATCACCCCCGTGAGTCCCAAACCGCGAGGAAGTGGCGCGCTGGAATTAACGACCCCGATCAGGCGGGGCCTCAGCGACTTGTGGCCCTCGCTTCTGCGGAGTTTGCTGGAACTCGGGCCGTCGCTTATGGGGAATTCGATCATCATCGTCCGGCTCATCAGCAGAGGAACCCTTTTGCCCAGGGGAACCAGCAGCCTGGATACACCAGGCACCATTCTGGGTGAGTGAAATTGGGCCCGATTACCATTTCGTTTCTCGATTCAGTGATCTTGAACGTAGATCCAGTTTCAAACCTTTATAGACTGGATCGCAATGAAATTACCCCCCTAGAATGCAAAACAACTCGTAGATCGAAAAGGAGATTTCAAAAATACCGTTACCATATTCATTTTCACACTGTTCTTATCCGCGAAATTTGAGTCTTAAAAGTGGTAGTAACACGTCTAGGCTCACTTCAGAGGACTACACAGGTTTCATTATTCGAAGGGTTTTCGACAACGTTAGAAATTTATTGGTGATAATTGAGCCCATTGGTCTCTAAAAGCACATGGTGTTTTGAATCACGTGACCGATTTAAGAGTGTTCGCGAGGTTTGATCACGTTTTATTACCCAAACATCGATTCGATTCAAAAATTTTTGTGATATAACGTATACGGTGTTAGGAAATCTGGTCAGCCAGGATAGATGAATTATCGTATGAATTAATAGTCGAGTAATTAGGAAAATATAACCTCAAAACTCGTCTTGTAGCGAAATGAATAGACTATAAATCTGTACGATATTTATTTATACTTTCTGAAAATAGAAAAACTCACAACTCATTGCAGGTTTTCAACGAAGTATCTTGAATACTGTTAAATCAATAACGTAACTATGTGCTCGAAAAACTTTAGAGACGATTCTCAGAAGATGTTTCTAATTTATTTACGGAAAAAATAAATGAAGTTATATTTTGAGAAGACGCAGGAGTGAATTTCTTGCGAGGATATTCGGAAGTTGCTCGTTGTGTATTTACATTTAGAATTTAGAATTTACTAGCGATTTCGTGAGAAATCACTTAAGTTAGATCGAACGAAATATTTATGATCTGAAATCAGCTGGAATTTCTTTCAATTATTCAGTAGGAAGTTCGAATAACGTTTGAAATTATTCGAAGTCAGTTGCGATCGGAAAATGCAAGAAAATCAAAGTCATTATCCTTTTAAGCATCGGAAATAAGTTGTAATCGTCAAAAAGGGTCACCAATAACACGTGAAATTAACTTGAATTTTTGGAAATCAATATAGAGAAAAGTTTTAAATAATGTGACATAACTGCTTTGAAGGCATTGGAAGGATTTCCAATGTAGTACAAAATCATCCGGCACAAGCTGGGCGATCAGCAAAAACTGTTTGAAATCCTTTGATATTACGCAGAAAAAAATTAAAATCGCTGACGATTCGAATTGGTACGTAATTACGTGAATAGTTGACCTTCGATTCCTCCAATTTATCGTTGTTTCTATTTAAAAATAAAACCATTTTATCGTAAATTGCACAATAATATATAAACTCAATATCAAGTTTATAGAAAAATCATGAACAGAAAAATTGCAAAACGGCGGTTGCGCTGCTGAACAAAAACCAACGAACACTTGCAAGAATAAACAGTTTTTCTGATTTTACGTTTATATTACTATGTTATTCTCTAAATCAAGTAACACCAAACAGTTTTAATTTAGCTGTAGTAAGGGAGAAAGTTACAGCTTGGACGGTCTAAAATCATATCAATTTTTAGGCATTTTTTTTAAAGAAAATGAAAAACACTGAGAGCAATTTGAGTTAGAGGGCTTTATTGTTTGTAGTTTCAAGAACATTTTAGAATTTTTGCTGTCGAAATTAATAACAAAACAGCGGCATGGTGCATATAATTAGCAAAATTAATAAACAATGGTCCAGATATCGTCAAAGGGGGGGGGGGTAACGACACCTGTACCATTGTTTATTCAAATCTAAACGTTGTTTCGTCCCAATTTGTAGGTATCGTTTATTATTAAATGCTGAATCTTCCATGTTGAGAAAAAAATACACCGTATCATGTGAGTCATTGCAATGTCAGTGTATTCTCACGGCTGAACCGAGATAAAAATACCGTTTCTCAATAACGATTTATCGTACTTTGTAAACATACAAAGTGTTTTTACCAGGGCATTCAACACAGACGTTAGCAATATTATTATATATGATTGCTTATATCTTTGTCGGTAATTTTTTATGCGTTTGGATGATTAACAATGTAGTCTTGCGAAGTTGCTACTGTACGATAATTGAAGAAGAAAATTGCAGAAAGGCTTCAAGTGCCATTTAAAAAAAAAAAAGAAAAAAATGTCTTTGAAAGTTTGTCCCGATGATAATTTTTCGTAAAGAAAACTTCGTTCTCAGAGAAAATTACACCATAATCCTTCTCTTCAATTATCGATAAATTTCTTTCGATCTATGCAATTCGATTCAGTGTAGTTTTTGTTTCAATTGCGAAATCAAGATTGAGTTAATTATTTTCAATATTTTTTGCATGAGGGGTATTTTTTGGGATATAAAAGTCATTCTATTTCATTGCACGCGCACTTATGACGATGGAAAGATTAGTTATGAGTAGAAAAATATTGATGATGTTAGGAAATGTAGAATAGTTTTTCCGTCTTGATCTCATAAATATACCGAAGACCAATACTTGGTTTACTTTTTGTTAGTAAACTTAATTTTTGTTCGGAAATCCTTTCGGAAACGACGATAGAACATCGATACAGAATCCTATTATTTAGGATACTTTATTCTTTGATCATCTAATGTAATAAAACAATGCCAAAGATGAATAATTCACGAGTTTACGAATTACGAATATCGAATGTAAACGCGCGGATTCAATTTTTGCAAGGGAAAAGTGGAATTTTGCAGGCGCTTCAGGTTTATAATAAAAAGAAAAATCGGCAGTGTTTATATAACACATTCTGCGAAGTTTCTGTTGAACGATGAATCGAGGATTCCGATTTTATAAGCAATCCATCACGATCCAGTTAATCTGACCGATTAGATTTTTTTACAAAAATGTCTACTTCGAGAGATTTGAACTTGGATGAAATCGCGCGACTACGGATCAAGCTTTCATGTAAGAAACAAAAACAAGTGGAATCAATAAAAATGTTTATTCATTGATTGAAAAACAAATACATATTATTTTAATTATTATATTTCACCCGAATGTTTAATGAATCATTGTGTTGAATTAACTTTTGTAACTAGATGGTATTCTAGGGTGTTTGGGCTCACTGGTTACGAATATTAAATCAGATTTAAAAAATTTGAAATGCCGAATTTAATATGGCGGACGAAAATTTCAAATTTGATTAAATCCAGTAAAAAAATTTGTATTCAAGGGTATTCGGAGACGCTGATTACGAATCTGAAATCAGATGTTAAAAATTCAAGATCTTGGATCCAATATGGTGGATGAAAATTTGAAATTTGATCGAATACGGTCAAAAAAATCGATGCAGTAATTTTTGGGTTCACTGATACTGAATTTTTTAAATTTAATTTCAGATTCGTAATCAGCGAGCCCAAAAACTTACAATTTATATAAAATGTTTATACGTGTAGAGGGATAACTATCTCGGAAATAAATTATTCCTTCAATTCTCACGATTTTTTTTTAATCAATTTTTTGCTAACAATAATAATTAGCCTATTAGTATACTATTAAAAATAGCAAAAAAATATATTGAAAACTCCTCTAAATACACAAAAAAAAAAATGACTATAAAGGGTTAAGAACAAATAATTGAGGATTTGAAACTATTGTCAAATATCTCCCGAGGACTTGTACTGAAACATAATTATATTCGTCGAGTTGCTTTATTCCTTACGACTTTTTCCCTTCTTATTTCCGGCGACAATATTCCGAAGCGTGTCCCCTTTCTCACGCGGGGTAAATGGTTTTATAACAGGGAGAACATTCCGCAGATCAAGATACACGCACCGTGTGGCATCCTTTTCTCACGCGGTGGATCACATGGTGGTTTAAGCCACAGCGATGGCCGTCGCAGCCGCGGCAAAAGCCTCGGTGAAAAAATGAGAAATAACAAAAATAAATAAACATAAAGAAACGCCCGACTTATACCTACGCGTGAGGATGAGAAGGCCTCGGGGTTCGAGAAACAACCTCGAGTCAGCGAGTCTCGTTACTGTTGAGTCTCTGCTGCGTTTGTCGAACGGGTTGGGGCTAGAAATGTCCAAGGATCAAGGAACAGGAAGGTTGCGACACCGAGTTTTCAGATAGGCGAAAATTTATTTCAATTTTAAATTACGAAATTTCGAACGGTCGAAAAGTGGAAAGGGAAAATATGTATAGCTACAAAGCCAAAGTTGAGAAGAATCTTTCGAGAATAATTTCGGTTTGATAGACTTAAATTTCAGTCAGTTGATACACGGATGGTAAAAGACTGCATTTCACTGCAATGGAAAAAAATTTTTCGGTAGTATAGTCGAGCTGGCTGTTTAATTTGGCAAAGTCCGTTGCATGAATTTGGAAAATTGTAGCTTTTGCAAAAAACTTTTCCTCCTGTCTCTATGTCAACGCCAAAACTTTCTATTTCAAACACGTGAATAATACAGATTTTCGAGTTTTTGAAAGTTCGACGTCACAACCCTGGCATTTTCTCATCTTTCCCCATTTTTATCTCCACGTTGAAAACTTGAATTTTTTCCCGAACAAAATAGATGTTCGCGGTTTGAAAAATGATATATCTCGACTCTTCGATTTTCTAATCTTTCTTGATGACACGAATGAAATATATTTTCTCATTTTCGAAAACTAAACGTCGCGTATATTTCATTTGCTTATTCCTTCTTCACTTTCACCTCCACGCTAAAACTTGCAATATTTTCTCACGAATGAGACAGATTATTGAATTTTTGAAAATTTCATAAAACGACCTTTCCATTGTCTAATCCTTCTTCACTTTCACCCCACGCTAAAGACTCGTGCAATTATTTTCGCGAAAATATGTAACATCGCGTTTGTGAAATTTTCAACAATTGTCACTTTCGATATCGATTTTTTCTACGTTTTCACCTCACTCGGCAAGATCGAGTTCGCGGGTTCGTTCCTCGTTTCGTTCTTGGCTCTCGCTGACGCCGGTCGAGTTACCCAAGGTACATTATAGAGCGGCCGGTGAGGAATAAAGAGGAATAAAAGAAACGGTGAAAAATGGCACACACTCGCACACACGTGGAGCAAACCTGTCCTTTGCCAGGTATCAACGAAGGCGCTGCCTGCCCTTCTCCAGACTCCTCGTGGGGACCTTTTTGCAATTTCTGGCCTCCTACGAAACCTCAATTGCTGGGAAAAAGTGAGAAAAAAACACTCGAGATCCAATTTTTTAACAGCTTAATTTTATTTTTCTAATCGTTGGAGGGGACCATTGCTAGTCTAAGTCCAAAATTTCGCCCGCCATCTTCATCGATTACGTCTTATTTTCGCAAGCTTTCAAAAGGGTGAAATGATCCTACCTCGGAAAGGCGAAAGCAGAAACGAGTTATTGAAAAAATTGTACAGAACCGGAACGCGAAATTCTAGCCGCAAATAAAGCCCGCAGGGAACGCGTGCCAGGCTTTCAGGATAAACGTAACATCGGAGAACGTTGAACCTGGACTCTGGATCCATGGGTATATTATAAGGATCCACGAGGCAACATCTTACCAGAAAATTTGGCAAGTCGCTGTTGAATGGAAATGCAGATATTTCGGAGAGGAGAAGTTTCAAAATGCAGAATTTTCGAGGACACGAAAATGTGTGTCATAGAATTTAACAAGCGGCTTTAGAAATTCCCGTTCTCACTCTGCAGGTTTCAAGTTCGTAGAGAAAAAAAAATTCGAATTTCAAAATACAAATTCAGATTCGTGATTAGCGATTTTAAAGCCCTCGGATACCATATTACATGCAAATACGACGATTTTTTGTATTTTAAACCACTATAACGGATCCACCGTTACGAATTTTGGGAGTTTGACCTTGGATTCGTTATCGGTGAACCAGAAAATCTTTGCTTACCAATTTCTATCAAAATTGGTACATGTAAAAAAAAATTTGAGCATTTTGGGTCGCCATTTTGGATTTCACAATCTGACTTCAGATCCGTGATCAGCCACTCAACAAATCAACGGGTGCCAAGTTTGATTAAAATCAAAATGCTTTTATTTATTTTTTTCACCTTACCGAGTACGTGTATTATAAATTTAGCAATTCTGATCTTAAATCCGTGACTAGCGACCCAAAAAACCTCACTGTACCAACTTCCATTCAAATCCATTCATCCATTCTCAAGATATCATCATTTTTTTGTTTGATTTTTTGGAATTTGGTTATTCAAATAATTGAAAAAGTACCAAACCGATCAAAGCCAAAATTTAATCAGTTCTAAGTTTGAAAAAGCCGCGCTTATTGACACGAAAATCATCGAAATCCGGTAACTCGTTTTCGAGATATCGTCGGATAAAAAACTTACTATAACTTTCTTTTTTCTCTGTGAACAGAGAAACGGGAAGTTAAAAATTTAGGAGGTTGAAGTATAGAAAAGTAAATATGCAGAAAGGTGAGAGTATAAGACGAATAGATACATTTATTGTTAGCATAAATTTTCTATTCTCCATAGGCGAGGAGATTTTATTATTTTATATTACAAGATGATTCACAATTTCAGTTTATTACCAACAACAAGATACTTTATCCCGATTTTCTACGAATCGAACAGTCGATCCGTTCACAAAAAAATGGCTTATGAATTATAAGAGGAATAAAATTGCATATACGTTATAAAAATTTCCCGAATCCCAGCCTACACCTCTGTAATTTACATGCAAATTTCGATTGTTCAATTTCTTTTGTTACTTGCCTTAATCTTTATCACATACTTAAATTTATCACTCTCATACATTCAGTTTTCATTATAAATATACCGTCATACTTTATCACTCTCGTTCTCAGCGAGTCGCCACTGTGTCTTGAAGACGCGTTGTTTTCATATGAAAAGAGCATGTGGAAGCCGGAGTTAACACAGGTCGTCGACAGACGTGAGTCAACAGTCGTTCTGGAGATTAAACTCGATTCCGACAGTGAAACAATAATTTTATTCTCTGTTTTCCTCCTCGTATCTCGGATTCGGTATATCTTCATACCGTATACGCAATAAAGGTGAATGGGACAAAGCGAAGCTGAACTTCGTCACGCTATCCTGTTACAACCGCTTTGATATATCGATTCATTCCGTCCTTTATCCGCCTATATTTATACACGTATGTAAGATGCTGCATGCACAAAGAGCTTTCAGCGGCACCAAATAAGGAGAATATCTTATTACACGTGGATTCGTGAATTCGTGAATATCCGCGTGCAGAACCGAGAGAAACGATCTCTCGACTGTGCATGAGAATCGGAAGAGAGTCACCGGAAATCGTACAAATCCTGGAAACCAATCAACGTGTAAATAAACGAACAAGTAAATCGCACAATTCGAGTTTTTTCACCGTGTCGCGTAGAATATCAGCCGAATCGAAATGCTTGGTAATTGAATTTAAGAGGCATTTCACGCAAGGTGAACCGGTTTTTAACCTATGGTCAGTAAATTTGATGCTCGTACTGTAGAATCATCCTCCATCTGCTTCTTATCGCGCTGAAAGCCGCCTGAAGACCGCGGATGTAACCGAAAATGTAAATGAAAACACGTACCAAAAACTGATAATTTTCAAACAACGAATGAGAATGGTATTTGAAAAAGTTCAATGGCTGAATTTTGGCTGAGGCTTAGAAAAAGCTTCGAGTCGGACTGACAAGGAACGCCCTGTACAGGACGAGTCTCTAATTGAACAGGTCGGGGTAAACAGTTGACCGAAATATAATTCAGAGGAACTCGAGTCGTTAAACGGAAGACTTGGCCTCGGGCAGTTGGAGGAATGCCGATCCGTGATTCACGGCGCGGGTAAATCCATTAGCTGCAACTTTTGTAAGCGGTGTACGGCCAAAGTGAAGAGGTTGGAAAACCTTGGTCGATAAAACTCGGAATGGGTACATCATCTTCGAACCGAAGCCCGCACTCAAGCCTCCAGAGTGTCTCGCTCTTTTGCTTCCAGGACTCGATCCTTCGGTTCAAAGGACAACGGCGGACCATGAGGACGTCCCTTTTGAAGTGGATCATTGCGTTAGAAAATGCCATGAAGAGGAATGGATGAGGATAGTCATAAATAGTGTTGTTTCGTTTGGAAGTAGCTTCATCTTATTTTCCTTGAAACCAAAAAAACTCGCTGTCGATAAAGAGAAAAAATCTTTCGGAAAGATAATTCATTATCACGATTCGATCGAGTTTGAAATTTTCGTCCGGCATATTGGATTCGCCATATTGGATCTGCTGTCTTGAGTTTTTGAAATTCTACGTCAGATTTGTAATCAGTAACCCCGAAAATCAATACACAGAGTTTTTTGACCGGATATGATTAAATTTGAAATTTTTGTCCGCAATATTAGATCCGCCATCTTGAATTTTTGAAACCTGATATCAGATTCGTAATCAACGACTCCAAAAACCTTGTAATACTATCTTGTTACAAAAGTTGACTGAGTAAAATAATGTGCGACTCAAAGGGTTAAAAACATTTGTGCATGAATTTTCAACTTAACTTAAAGACGAAATTTTATGCAAAATTTAATTTCGAGTCAAGGCGTACAATTTTTCAACCGCTTGAATTGCGGATTCCGATAAATGGGTACTTTTATAGAGAATTTAATTCAGCGACATCCTTTTTTGAAAATTTCTTTCCTGCTTTTCGCAACAAGTTTTTCAGGTAAAAGTAAAAAAACACACATATTGCTGACGGACGAAACATCTTGAAAATTTATTTCAAACTTTTGCGGTAGAAAAAAATCTGAAAACACCATTTTCAAATCTTCAATGAAATTCAAAGCTCTTTTGTCATCAATTGTGAGTCACGAAAATTACTGCATACTGTACATTGAGCCGTTCCGGAAGCGTGGAAAACGTTCATAGCTTGCAGTTACTGCGTGTACGGCAAGGAAGAAGCGTATAAACTAACCGTGAAACAAGTTTCCTTCTTCCTCATTTGATATTTATAACTATTCGATGGCAAGGTGCAATCACCACGGTATGCATGACGGTATCCACTTCGTACCAAGTTACGGGCAAGGTCGCGTCTTCGCTCAATAATTCACTCGGGAAAAATTGCGACCCGCTACTATCCGATGTACCGTTATGTTATTTTTTCTTTTACTTTTTTTTTTTTTTTTTCTTTCATCAGTCGTTATAATACACCGCGTAGGTATTTTATCGAGAACAAGTTGCTGCTCCCACGTAACAAGCGGCTTTTTAAAAAGTGTTTATTAACTTTGCCTTTTACATTTCGGATCTATTCCACGACGAAGAAGAAGAAAAAACTAACGCATCTCTCAGCGGTTGTAATAAGGCGCAAGAAATTCCAACTCATCGACGAATGTGCCTTTTTTTTTTTTTGTTTTTTTTTTTACCGCACAGTGTATTAAATATTTGTCGGTATGTTGCTGATTTCCCTGGCACGGTGGAAAAGTATGCAACGGCTGACTGTAAGAGATGGAAACAGTCTTCCAGGAACGAAGCCGACGTTTACACAAGACAGAGAAATTGAGAAAGGAAATCGAAAGCAACGGGCGAAAATCACCGGCTGTTTCATGAATCACGCAATGATTTATGTACGTACATTTGTAGGCACGCACACACCGCGGTGTGTATTCGGAGCAAATACTAGCTAATTACAAGCAACCGATTATTCACTTTGTTGAATTATATCGCACTGAATGGGCATTGGCAAAATTTAACGAAACATTTTCTGATCGGCTCACCGTTTGCGGTCTGAAATTTACACTGGCGAACTCACAGACTAAATATAGCATTTGATTTACTTTATTTTAACCCGAAACTTGTTCAGTGTACGAAATGGGGTTTGAATAAAGTTGACCGACAGCCGAAATTTTATCACGATGATATTTACTAGGCGTTATTGGAAAAGTGTGAAAAGTTTAAGCGTCGTTCTACAATTTTTTCACCAGCAATTTCTATCGTTACTCGCTGAATAAAATTTCACTTGTTACGGTAACTAGAAAAATTGAGTAAAACAGGTATCGTTAAAATATCCGTTTGAATATTGTTGGAATTACGAAAAACGAGGCACGCCTAACCATTTTGCATTATTGTCGATTCTTTTTTGGTAATTGCAACGCAAAATCAGTTTCTGAGGTTCACTCTACCTTTTTAGTTAAACAAAGCTTCAACGTCAATTTATTGTTACGCGAGCGTTAAATTTTCGCAACGGTTACAAGAAAATCTAGTAACAGTGATCGTAATGAGAAAGAATAGTAACGGATATCTGACTTTCTGGTAACAGCTAGAAAACTAATTTTCATTTTCTTTCTAGAACTATATTTTTCGATCGTGGTGAAAAATGAAAATAGTTAAGGGCTGAGCGGTAACCGAAACTAAACATCTCTCTCAGTCCTGTAATTTGAAATTTCACAAGTGTAAGGTTATTTCTGTTAGTCGTTTCGCACGAATGCGTTACCTACATATCGTTTTGCTTACTCGATTGTTCCCTCGTTCGCGACGAGAGCTTTAATTTTTTATTCCCGGGGTTAAGTTACGGCTCATAACCACGTCTGGAGCTTTTGCGACTTTGTTACCCGACTCTGCTTGGTGGGAATTTTTTCACATACTCCCACATTGTAATTCGGACTTGGTTTTATTATTACCCAGCATTTTGCAGTCGTAATCTCTCTTTCCACTCGGTCAATCTCGCTTCTGCGACATTCGTTCTCAAGGGCGGCTCATAACGAAAGCGTTGAAGGTTAAAAAGAGGCGCAGTTCAATAATTTATTGCCATTATTATTCTGTCAGGTTATACGGTTGAAAATCCATATTTTTTTGCTACTCTTCCTACGAGATGGTCATACGTTGAGTGTTTATTTAATCGCATTTTTAAACCACAATAATTTTGCAAGGAACGCAAGAAACAGGAGACTAAAATTATAAACAAGAGCTTGATTGTAGGTTATTCGTTTCAAACTACTTTTGAACTGTGAAAAATGTGGTAAACTCCTTCAATTTTCACTTTGATAAATTTGAAAATACTTTTCGTTTTGCTAAACTATTCCTACAAATTTACCGGAATAGATTTTTACTATCTCGATGTTAGTCATTTCAATATTGCTATTTATTCAGAAAATCAATATCAAAGTTCTTGTTCATAATTTCAGTGTACCTGATTTTTTTTTTTTTTTTTTACAATTCAAGAAAAATCACTGTAGGTTACGGATATAATAATTCGGTGAACACTAAAAATTTGACTATTTCGTAATACAATTACCAAAAAAGTATGAATTTTCAACTGTACAGCCTTTCAAGGAACTAAATTAAACGATTAAACTTGTAATTCCCCGAATAAATGAGAAAAATACAAGAATTCGTAAATGTCAATTGACGAAGCCCCGTTCCTTCAATTCCCCTTCATTTGTGAATAATTTTTTAACAGCAAAAACGAAGCTTTCGATGTAAATCTCGTCGCAGTCAAATATGGTATCAATGTCTATAAATATTATACGTTGTCGAGACGAAAAAGTCGTAAAACTGGAAGACTCGAGACTTTTTGATGTACTATGTCTCGGACCGGCGTCAATTCCTGAAAGGTTATCCTGCAGCCGAGGTCAGGGCACGTAATTTCGTACAACAGCTGCAGGTCTCTCTCATTTTACGAGCCATACTTTTAATTACGCTGCACGCACATTACAATGTGCGCGTCGTAATACTATTTACACTTTTATAAATATACTAGCAAATCCAATGCAATGTAACGAAAATTCTATTCGTACAAGACAATCTTGCTTAGAGGTGAAAATATTTGGATGTAGATTGACAATATCCGGTCTGCACTGTTGGAAAATTCACAGTGTCGGTAGAAATCTACACCCATTAGTGTAAAATTTAACATCATTGGCGTAAATCGTTCGATACTTGACACCACGTGGTCTTAAAATCATCTCCAAAATCGTGTGGACTTCTATAGAATATCTTCGGTGTTACATTTAACACCCCATTTCTAACAGTGTAATCTGAAACCTAACCTAAAACCTAACCTGAAACCTCACTTGTAACCTAACCTAAAACCTAGTCTGAAACCTAACCTAAAATCTAACCTAAAATCTAACCTGAAACCTCACTTGAAACCTAACCTAAAACCTAGTCTGAAACCTTGTCTAAAACTTACCCTGAAACCTAACCTAAAACCTAACCTAAGTTGATCTCTAAGCGTTCGCAAAGTTTTTGATCCTGTTCTGACTAGGCTTACAAATATCGTTACATCTCCAAAACTATTGATCTGGTTGTAACGAAATAAAGTCTAAAGCCTGACCAGACATTGGAGCTTTCCACAGAAAAAAAAGATTCAAAATTGGTTCAGTAGTTTTGAAGTTATAAGCGATCACACGTCAGAAAGACTTCGAGTTTTATACACGTAAAGAAGAGAAAATAGATATTGAGAGAAAAAATAAGGCTTTTGTGTGAATTTGGATCACCTTTCTCTCGTAAATATTTTTATATTCTGAAAATCCACTACATGAAACAAAGAAGATTAAGCAATAATAAACAATCGAACATCCAAGACTGTTCAGGTTCGTTTCTATTCGCATACTAGAGTCGATGTTTCATTTGTGTACACTATGATTAGCGCAGCTAAAATTGCTGGTGATTTTTCAAACGTTTTTACCCAATTATCTATCTTTCAATTCAGACTTTCCCATTTAGTCCGAATTCCTAAAAGTGGCAAGTATTGTGTCGTATAACAGCGATAAGCATGTGTTTAGTAGGTAATTTTCACTCGTGTACGGTATAATTGTCTACCGTAATTACAGCTGTAATTCTGCATAAGGTGACCTTCATTGAGATGCTAATTTGAGGGAAGTTTGCTCGTGTAATTAGGCAACTTCAGTTCACAGAGCCCGAATGTTCCAAGGGTGAATTCAAAGCACGTGAAGAAGATTAAAGCGGGCATGACGAGGATCTCAAAGCGCATCCGAGCACGGGAAATTAGGCCGATGAAGGATGGTTATACCCGAGTAAAAACTCGCCCTGACGTAGTTCAAACTTTTTTTTCTTCGTTTTCTTAATCTTCTTGCAACTTCATGTTATACCGTATAAAGACACCGCAATTGGTAGACTAATTGATTGTTTCTGCTTGAAAAAGTGACTTGTACTAATCGCGTATCCCGTACTTGAGATCGATCTCCTTCTCGTGAGAAATTGAACGTCAAGACGATATGTTGCAGTTACCGAATGCATCGAGAGCTGTATTTAATCAAGTGTCCATGTACGCATCGAACCGATGTAGAAATAATTTATCGAACCCAAGTGCCTCCGATCCTCTTCTCATTATCTCACAACCGCGACAGATATCCAATTCACGCATCCGTGTGATTACAATTTCTTTTTGCACGTATCGATCGTACTTTTGCCAAGTGCTGCGGGATGTTTACACAATACATGCGATACGATTTTTATTGCTTCTCTTGATACATTTTGCTCAATTTTCTTATCTCTTCCATGCAAAATATTGCGTATACACTACCCTGGATGTTTATCCTTACCAAGTTTACGCCTTTCGTTGTCACGCATCGAAGTGAAAAGTATACGAATAACGTATCCACTCGTTTCGATTGCGTTATTTATACAAGTATAAACAAAAAGTGATCCATACTTCTGTCTCATATGCATACATTCTCCGCGAATGATGACGGAATATTTATTAAGACTTTGACGAGTTCGATTATGTATCACATGAGCGTAAGTTCTTCACAATTCATCACGTTTGGCACCGTCTGTACTTTGCGAATTGTTTTCTTACCTTTGTTAAACTCCGACTGAAGTGCATCATTACACTAGAATAAACCAATTCTTCTCCGTGGAGAAGTTATTGATTGAGTTACTTAATTGAGTTATACCTTTACCTCTTTTACGATAATAAAAAAAAGTGAAATAAAATTTGAAAAAACATTTGCGTCGACACCTTTTAGCCACCACCGGAAACCGAGGTTTGAATTACAAAATCCCGCGTACGAAATAGTAATATTAAAGCGAAAGTGGTGGAAGCCGGGTTTAATAAACCCCGAACGTAGAAGATCGTTAATCGTGGCCGGGAAGATTTAAGACCATATGCAGCTCGTATCGTCGACGTTTACGTCGCATCTAATTCCATGGGGCATTTATTACACTTAAGGCCGATTAAATGATTAATTTATGATTGGCTCGAGCTGAGAACGATTATATGGCTGTATTTTATTGGATCTGATTTAATTTCACTTGGCGCAGTGCAGATTTCAAGCCACTCTCCTACAATCGCGGGTGGAAATAACAATTTGTTGAAAATCCTAAATCAGCATTGATCCAAGATTTATTGTCGCTGTTGTTTAATTAAAAAAAGTAATCAAGTAAGTACATCGATTAAATTTTTTTTTTTTTCTATCCAATTTATTTTTCCTTGTCTTTGCAAGGTGTATGAAATTTTTTGTACGTATCAAATTTACATCTGTTATATTAAATTTTATCTTTGAACCTGTGTCAATTCAGGATTCATTATGTGGATATTATTTGCATTAAAAAAAAAAAAAAAATAGCAACAATACATCCTTACTTAAATTCTACAAATTGACTTATACGTGAATCGAAAAACTTTCCTTAATTCTGTCCGGTTTCAAGTAAAAATTAATTAAATATATACGTGAAGTTCATGCTAGCCTGCAGCTTACACTGATATGATCTATATACATGTTCGTGATACACGAAATCTCGATATTTTGATTTTTAATTGACAGCTGTCAATTCGCAGAAAGAAATCGTTCAATATTCGGAACCGTCTGCGTGACGTTTGAAGATTTTAAGCCCGCGATACAACTCTCAAGATCGGAATAATGGAAGATGACAGGTATTCGATTTCCCAATTTTGCTATACATGCGATAGCGAAGCTTCCTTAAGTATATAGAATGTCTGAAATTGCAAAATTTGTGCAACTTCAGACATCCTTAAACCAAGGGTATTCTGTAGAATCATGAATGTTCATTTGAATAAATGGAATTTCAGTAGCATTAAGAATTTCGGTTAGATAATTGGGATGTTTTTGTAGATAAAAATTTAGGCATCTATCATTGTAGATATATACCTGTGACAGTTACTCGAGTTACGGAATTGTCTGCAATAGTCGGAGAATCAGACTTTCGTGTTGAATTAAAATGATACCACAATATATTTCGGCATCTATGGATGAATCGGATTGATTTGTATTCTGGGGACACGCGAGAATGTTGAAAAAAGGAAATGTTGACATTAAAAAGAAGTTTACTTTGAGTAAGTGGTTACAAAATGCAGAACAAAAATGGAGATGTCTAAAAATGACCGACAAAAGAACCGTCATCTCAGTCATTCTCAGTTCTATAATGGATGTACTACATCGATATGTAACACATCCCAAAGCGAAGGGGATAATCCCTAAACCAGTCCGGGCCTCTTAATTATCATTGCGATTGATACACTTAAGCCGATATTCATTTATTCGTTTTTTGCACATGTCGATTCTCTGAGATCAAGTCTGTGAACTGGCCGCGATATGAAACAAAAAAATGATACAAAAAAAAAAAAAAACAATGCTTAAACAAACGAACAACAGCATTGATGACAATATTATCCATTATACAGTTCATGATTCTACACAATCAACTTCTTCGAAATTGATAATTTGCCGAATTGGCTTTTGTACGTACGTAAGAAGGAATTGTGAATCATCTAACGAAAGGGGTTGGAAAGAAGTCACGTCAGCACGTCAAATGATCACAACAAAAGCTTCGACGAAAATGATGTCAAGATTCGAAGAAAACAAAGAGGTCGACGGGTTTTTTTTTTAAACATTTAAGACCTCTTTTACGACATTTTGTAGGTTCCGCTTAAGGAATGAAATTAAGCCCCGCAGGTAACCAATTAATAACACTTTCCTGCAGGCGAGAGTCAAGCTGGGAAGTGACTGGGACAATAAATTAGACGAAACGTTCCCCTCCGGTAGTTTATGCCTGACCTGAGCTGGGTTGGGCCGGCAGTTTTCCCGGTTCCATTTCGTTGGTTGAGATGGATTAAATTCCATCGGGTGTGGTAATACTGCAAAAGCCAACAAGGATTCGGCCAAAAGTAAGATGTGATTAACATGAAACAGAAACATGTTTAAAGACGAAAAACATGTTTTTAAAGGACATGGGAATGCAAAAATTTCACCAAGAACTTGCCTTCGCGTAATAGTGATTCACAACCCATACGGAACATATATTTGTCTTCAACGTACGCGCCATGGACACCCATGATGGATATGCGATACCTCGATTATACATCCACTTTGTGGAGGATAGAGATGAGGAGAAGTATCTCATATGGAGTTTCAACGGAAAAAGTTTACACCAAAAAGCAACAAATAGTGGTTCAATAAGTCACCAGAATGGCGCTAATAAACAATCAGGGTTCGATCTGATTGGCGCTTTCTTTTAAATGTGGAACTTTTGCTACAGCAACGCCATCTTAATTGTACTCTATTTTATCGACACTTTCTGTAAACGGAGATAGTCATCTTTACCTCTACCCTCCATAATCCATTTCAACCGAACTGAAGTACATTAGAACTCCATTACAGATCCAAATGTTTACGTTATACATCTAGTAGATCTCTTCACGATATCCAAACAGTTCTCCATAAGAGATCTCATAGATTTTATGGGGAAGAAATTAATACCTTCATTCGACGTTATTTTGTATCATCTACTACCGTTGATGCAGCATCAGATATATTAAAGAATCATCATGTGCACATTTCGTTCTACCCCAGACAATAAATTCAAGACTACCGCCTGGTGGTTGTCTATTATCCATCACCAGCTTTAATCTGACCGTAGATCTTGTGGATTTCTGTAGATGTATATAAGAAATCCACCATAGACATGGATCTTTTATGGATCTGTGAATTCTGTATGAACTTCTGATAGATGGACTGTTCCGTGTGGGACGAGAGAGAAAGAGAAGGAGAAATCATTGTTGGCTGCAAAAACCTGTTCGTAATACCACTTTTTGTGTAAAGTGTTTGTTCACTTCGCGTCCCGCCAAACCGATGAATCGGTTTAATGAGATCTTTTGGAGACTGTTAACTTTGTTGCAATCTACGATGATTTGAAAACTTCGAGGTCTCCTGAAACCACGCAAAATTCTAGGAAGTCATCTTCTGCGACACATAATTGCTTCTTTTGAAACACCTGAAATTGACAACAATCATGGGAGGTTTGTACTGGATTCGTGGATTGAAAAAATTTCTTGTAACTTTAAGTGGATTCGAATAACTTCACACGACTTCAATACGATTCGACTGCCCTCAGACAGAATCAATTAAATGCGTGAGTTCAATTGAGTTCGAACGACTTCGTGTAGGACATGATGAATGAATTCGGTAATTTCGGGTGAGTTTGGAAGACCTCCGATAAATTGAACACGCCACATGAATAAATTATCAGAAACAATTGATGGAGTATTAATTACCTTGAAGCCCCGAGGCGTAAGATAATTCTACGAACTAATTGACCCCTCGAAAGATCAAGGCAAGTGAGATGCCTGCAAAGATAATAACAGTAAAAATTGGAAGGGTAATTACGCAGTCGAATGAACAATATCGTGACTATTTTAAGAAAATCAAACAGTATTAAACCTATTTCGATTGCGTTATACAGACTCTGTTTCAAGTTATAGAAAACAATCCGATTCAGATCCTGCGGTGTAATTTTTTTTGTTTTCTTTTTTCTGATTAACAAGTAGCCGAGAATACTAGGATGTAAAAGCAGTTCGTCATTTCTCCCGAGGAGTGGAGGCGACAAATTGCCTCATCATTAGCATAACTCGTCGGCAAAAGAGACTCAACAACCGCCAAAAATGAAACTCTTGAATCAATCTGAAGCGTTGTGGAACTAAATAAAATTTTGCAAATGGAATAACATCGAGGTGGAAAGATCAGTGTTCGACACAATGCGAAGCTTTCCATTAATGTAACACTTTCACCCGACTCTGAACTCTTGCTGTATGCGGAAAAGTATAAACGGACCTCTGACGATGAGGGAAAAAAATAAAAAAGCGTTTATTATTTGTTCCCTGTCGTGTACGATGAATCGGGATTTTTTTCTTACACACTTTTTCTCGTCTGTCGAAGAACATTTTGCTCGAATGACCAGCGCGCTCCAGGTTCTTGCATAAACATGCATCGTGCATGAAACGACTGACCATGCAGCATTTAGCGATATGCGACTGCCGATCGATCAATCACTGTTCGTTTATGTCGAACGAAATCACACGGCTTGAAAACAACCCAAGAGCGTGGGTACATACGTACATGTAATGTAAGACGCGATGAAATCAGTCGACCACAAATCTCAATCGAGTCAAGTAGACGAAAGTTTAAACTGCAGTCAAGAGAGCAGCTTCGCATTATATTAATAGTTGTTTAACAATGAGTATGATATTTATTGAGTGCTAAACAGTCTTTTGTGCACGGAGAGAATGGAATTCGTGAAACATCGAAATGATTTTGTTGGAGTCCATTCACTTCGATCTGGTATCCCTTACGTGTTCCTAATACGATAACTTCGACTCAACAATTTCGATTCGGTAGGTTTGTCAAAATGATTTAGTCAAGCGAATTGTTTGATTCGTCAGAAGTCTTTCTTGTCCCGATCGAGTGAAGTATTGATTCGAGTGAACCTTTTGCTGTGTTTCCGAAATTGAGTCCACTAGATATCATTTCATTTGACGTTGTCGCATGTTTGCCGACGGAAACAATTAGGTACTTGAAATAAAATAAGTACATGAATCTAGCCAACAGAAAATTCACATCGATCGAATGCCACACTTTGTTGATCTAACCGGAGCTTGTTTGGCCTAACTGATTTAATCACTTGCACCAATTTGTTTTCCAGGTAAAGGAAATACCGATTTTACCTATTAAATATCGAGTAAATTCTACCAAATTTTGAGCCAAGAGAATTGCCAACGAATATGTTTCGAAGAATACGTTTTGTGCGCTTGAATAACTCTAATGTTTAGACAGCCCAAGAGATTTTTGTAACAACAAAGTTCATTACCTGCTTTAACCATTAAACTCTTGACTCAACAAAATATGAATTAGAACAAGCTTAGTTAGTTTTATAGAACAATTCCACATTTTTAAATAAACAATTTTACAAGTTTGAACAAAATATAAAATTAAATAAGAATATACAAAATTGTACCCGACCCCAATTTAAAAATTAACTTGAAAACACATCTAATATTATTTATATGTAGGCATATGTGTTATGATATTGGACGGACTGTGAACTGCTGTAAATAATTAATCACTAAACGGCAGTAACGTGCCTCCGATACGCAACTTTGTTATTTATAAATTGCGTCGATAAATTGTCCTGTCATTGTTCGAATTACGAAATTTTTTCTGAAATATCAATGCACCCGTTATTTTTCACTGAAAATTCGTAATGCGAATTCCAGAAAATTCTAACGGAAGAATTGGCCAATCTATTTTCATAGCAGTTCTGACGGAGCTCACTAAAAAGCTTGCAATGTTTTTTCCCGCGTACGTTAAGAGGATAGGATTTTTGTGTGTAACGGAATATTAATAATCTTTAGGAGTAAAGAAAGAAGATATTAATTCTTTTAAATTATACAAATTTAAACGAAATTCGTCTTGAAAATTTTTCTGACAATCTACAGATCTCTAAATTCTTATAAATTATAATATAAATGACAACTTTGCATTCCAGGCGAAGAGTTTGCTCTAGACAAGCACCGACAATGGTGTCTCATCATCTGCACCGAGGGCGACAAGTAAGGTATGCATTCATTTGCCCGTTTTTACCATAAGAATAGTACGACAAGTGTGATCTCAAATTTTGACGCCTTTGAATCAGTTTTTTTAAGGGTGTCACTTTCACAATCAATCGACAATCATACGAGCTGCAATCGTCAATTTATGGCCCGAGTCACACGCGATAGTTTTTATGAATAGTGAACGGCTTTGCGTGGCAGTTTTGCGGGAGGCGAGTTGTCAATTTTTTCTCCCTAGGGACGAAAGTGATCTCCCAATTCCCAAGGAACGAAAGTGAATCAATTGTGAATTGCGCAAGCGCGAATCTTTCTTTACAGTACTGAGATCAGCGGGTTGACACAAGTTTCCCTTTCCACTTTCTTATTTGAGAACTTGTGACATTCCATTACCATAGCAACAAAAATAAATTTTGGCAAGGAAATTGACTAGTAAAAATGGTAGTATTGATTATAATAATAACAATCAATGGAAATTCGTTTGCTTTTCTATCTCGAGAGTGCGCTGCGATAAAATTGATGAATAAGGGTCCTCTACTAAAGCATTGAGTGGCAACCCGTTGATTGACAAGCAGATGAAATTGGCTATTTTCATGCCGCTAGACTGATACGTAAGGCCCACTTTTAATTTTTATTATTTACTTTCATTCTCTCCAAATTATGGATTTTAGACTGCTGTACATGGAACCCCAAAGCAAGTTTTCGTGCTGCCCAGGATGGACTCAAGTGACTCGTCTCAGCTTCGGCTGTAACAAGCGTGAGTAAGCCTCTTATACCTTTCAGTTCCCCGTTCCAGATCTGTTTTGCATCATCCCAAGTCCCACATAAAAAGAGTTGAAAAAATAAAAAGAAGAATAAATGATCGAATTAATAAACGTGTGGAATACTTCTTCGTACTTTACGGCTTGACAATTAAATCAAGGAGACAACTTGATGCAATTTCAAATTTGTTCTCGAGATATAAAATTACAACTAACAATCATCCTATCTAGATCAATTGTATTCCGTATATTTCTATATAATATAAGCCGTGACGTTAAGATAGAAAAAAGTGATTTTCTATTCACAGACTTTTGTTTTACCAAAGAGTTTTGTTCTTCGTGACAGTGTACGAAAATTTTGAACTCGCGCAACTCTTTCAAACGAAAAATTGCTATTTACGGAGATATTTGAAGACTCTGTGACTTTCGACTGTTGAATAATTGACAATAATCGTTTTCATACATGTTGATTATAATTATTACTTGACAATTTTATATTTTTGGACAATTGTATCTAGATTTCGATCCCAGCTTCCGCATGCTGCGCTATTAGGATAATCCCTTGGAATAGGAACCTCGATCCATTATGCACAACGCCTTTTGCGTGTAGACAGGCGGATGTGCACGCACTTCGTGTCGACTGTTTAATCAGCGACACGCATGCCTGCAACATACCGATGAAGACAACACACTAATGAGGGCGTTTCTCGTTCGAGGATACGAATCGGCCGGATCGTCTGGATCAAAAGTTTGGAAAAGAAAAAAAAAAACAAACCTTTCACAAATCTCCACCAATGTTATCTACTCCAACTATGTGGTGAACGCGAATAAAAAAACGTCGCCAAATTCTGATAGAAATCAATCCCTGCAAATTCGAATATCACAAGCGAAGATGTCAAGAATATGAAAAAAAAGTTACTATAATTGGAACCTTCCAATTTATTAGACTCTGGTGTTTACGCGATTCTCATATTTTTGTGCTCATTTTCAGCTCCGAGAAAATCTCCACAAAATATTCAAAAAATTATTATAACCGCGGAAATATAATTCTAGACGAATATCTGTTACACCGTACTCAAAAAAAAAACAAAAACATTTTTGATCCACCTTCGGGTCAGCTGTTGGTCAATGTTCTTTTTTTCATCGTGGGGAACAAGATGAACCCGATAACATTAGGATCGAATCAAAAACACCAACATTAAATCATTTTTAAGGATCCAATTGCAGAACCTTCTCTCAAATTTATAGAAATTATATAGTTTTGCTTGTTATTTAAATTCGCTTTTATTATATCGGATGCTGTTTCATTCTCTTCGCCATCACTGACGCGAATAACATTGCTGGAAATTTTTTAACGCTTTCTTTTCCCTTTCTAACTTTTGATTAAGACGGTCCGGCCAACTCATCCTTTCGAACGTTTTCCTAACAGGCGTTACAAGAACTTGTGCCAACAGAGAGCCGGTTTCTGCCTCTCTTGATTAGCTAAATATAGCCAATCACACCGTTTGAATTCCACATTAACTGGACGGTTTTATAAACCAACTTTATTTCCCGCAGAAAGAACATTTCTTACAATTTTCAACAAATCTTAAATCACCTTTTCGTGTCAATAGTAACTCAGTTGGTTGAGAAATGCAAAGAAATTCCTCATGTTAGTGTAAATTTAAATAAAACTAATATCTAGGATAAAAGACGGCAACATTATTACAAAATTTTTGCTTTCCGGGATCAATTAATCTTGAGATTGCCAATTCAGACATCTTCAGGGAAAATTTTTGATGCAACTATTTCTTTTTGCAACACATGTTGGCAAATTTTGAGAATTCAAATTTTTTTTACATGATTAATTATCAGGAGAAAATGGGCTGAGGCCTTTAACTCCATGGTGATGGTGAATAAAAATTCCAGTAGCAATGAAATTGTAAATAAAATCGGCAGTGAATCCAATTTTTCTTAAAACTCGATTAATGTTTTTTTGAAACTTTCTCAATTTTAATATTGTTTACATCGAAAAGTTTTTAACGAATAGCATATAATTGAAAACTATCCCGCAAGTTCAGAATCAGGGAAGTTAATTAATCAGCTTTTAATTACAATTTTTAATGAAACTTTCAGACTGAAATATGAAAACCCGTCATACCATGCAATTATTTTTCCAATTACTTCGTGTTTCGCAACACGATATTGTGCTTGTACGTGCATTTTTTTACTCTTCCAATTTTACCTCTACAGTTGCTTGCCCCGCGTGTCTGAATGGCGGAAGCTGCGTCGCCTCAGGAAAATGCAGCTGCCCGAAACAATTCACAGGAAAACAATGCGAAATTGGTAAGATATGCTCAACGTTAATTTTTAATATAACTTCTCACCTAAATCACAATCGTAAATCTAGAGATTCAAATTATCAGTATAAATACGCAAAACACTTACGAAAATCCAGGGAAAAATTCAACCGATGAATCAGAATTTTGATTTATTATTTTTACTGTTAATCGATTAATGATGTTATAAACAATACAAATAATGCAACAAAAACGACAAAACATTCGATTCTAAATGGCAAAATTGAGCCGAAATTTGGAAATCTGAAACGAATCACAGAGATTGAAACTTTTTTTTTTCAACAATTAACTTACAATGTACAATGATTATTTAATGTTCAAAGCCGCGTCATTACAACACTTTAGTGGTCAGGATCTGGTCCTGCACTTGTGCAAAATTGCAATCGTGAAAAAGGAATAATTCGTTTCTTACTCGCAAGTGAATTATCGGCAATGATAGCGAACGGTTCGGTTAGCAATTAATAAACTTTATCGGCGTGTCCGTCGTAAATAACAAGTCCGCAGAATCGTTATAGGCGCGTAATTAAGTCGGCAGTTCTACACGATGCATTCAGTCTAGCGAATCCTGCAGGACACTCCGCAACTTGAAACATAATTACTTCTCAGTATCTATTCCTTTTCCTGCCTGGCTCCCATCTTGTTAAATTCACTGCCGATTTCGTTATCATATACCGAAGGCCTAATTATCGACTTCAATTTAGATATCGAGAGGTTGTAAAAACGATAAGAGAAAAACAACCAATCGACTTGTTTCCTTAAATTTCTTTTTTTTTTTTTATACAAGAAAAATTAAAAACACCATAGAATGTGAAACAGGTGGGTCAACATTTTGTTATACTTCAGTATGTAATGTTTGCATTGCGCGATGTAGTTCTATTCTAATTCCACATTTATGCAATCATTCTAACCAATAAAACGATTAATTCTGATTGATTTTGCAGTTTCTTTGTAAAATTCAATAAAAAAAAACGGTCTTTAATGAATAATAAATTATTGATCAGCTTCGGTATCATGTCACTCCAACAATATTCTCAATTACAATAAAATCAATGACAAGCTACATATTGAAATCCTACGAATCTTTTATCGAAGAAAAACAATAAATAAAATAAAACATTCGTTAATGAAATACTAAATCGAATCAAATTGGATTTACAATGAAGTTTAAAAATATGCATTGCTATAATTGAATCAAACTTTATCATCCAAATATCCAGGAATTAGGAACGCACGGTTCACGTATAAAGAAGTAAACGCACGCCATTGTATTTTTGTGAATAATAAGCGTAATCTAATCAGTGTCAACGATTCGTGACCAATTGCAAAAAGCCATAAATAATAAATTAAACTATCGTCATCACGTCTGGAAATCTGTAATTAAAAGAATGAAAAATCGTGCGAAAAATGCAACACGGCGGGAAAAAACGCGTCGCGTGACTTAATTGCCTTTCTAACGCGCACGTGAATTATTTATACAATAAGTGCGTGGGTGTTACGTTTATTTATTTATGCATGATGTATCTATTTCGCCCCTACCCACGCAAATCGTGTCAATTAGTTTAAAAGCTGGCGAAAATTTCGCCATAATTTATTTTACTATTTTTCTTCGTTCCTTCGAACCGTTTCCACGATTTTCTACTCGTGACTTGATAAATTTTTTTTTTTTTTTTTTTTGTCAACCTCTACATTTCCTCTTCTCTTTTCAGACGTGGACGAATGCGTAACCGAAAAACCATGCGCGCAACTCTGCCAAAATACTTTGGGAGGCTACCAGTGTTTCTGCCGAGCCGGTTATCAGCTCCAACCGGATGGACAGTCCTGTCATAAAAATGGTTTGTGCTGGAGTGTTCGATCTATACAGTTATACTGGCATGCTGAGAAAAAATTTCAGGCTAAACGTGATAACGAATTATTCACATCGCCGCACACTCTCGACGTCGCTTACCGAATATGTCGAGTGCAGACGATTGCCGTACTTTATGCAGTAGGGATGAAATCCTTGACGAAAAACTACTTATTTTATATCACTTTTAAATTAGTTTATGCGAAATTCCTGTCACAAATTGAGACACTGAAATCAGACACATTGTTCTTCAATTTTTTTGAGATCTAATTTTTAATGAAATTGAAATTTCACAGCTTTTCACAATGTGACACGCAACGTTTATATTATTCACAAATGCGATTCACCAAAGTTTTACGGATTTAACACATGCAGCGCGCTCGCTCCATTCACCGATTTATATTTAAACGTCCTTTGTAAACCGTTCACGTTTAAATAACACGCTTCTTGCAAAATATATTTCTTTAAATGAAACTTAAATGACGACGTAAAGCGAAAGTGAAGCGAGTTTTTTTCCGGAATGCTTTTTTATTGTCTTTTTTAAATATATATGTTACATCGTTTTACGTTTATTCGCGTACATTGTTGTACTCGGAATGGTTTATCGAACATCTAATATTTTCATCGATCTTTACTCTCCGCAACGAATTATACTTTGCACCGCACGAATACCGTGTGAAATGCATGATTGAAGGAATGAAAATTGAATTTAAAATTAATCAAAAAATGAAAACTACATACGATCGTGATTTATCCTCTGCAGGTAGCGACGACACAGCTTTCGAAGCTCGTGATCTCGAGGCTGACTACAGGCCGACGACGACTAGGACATCGACTATTCCACAAGGTACTTGGAACACCGGAAACTGTTATAGCTTTGACAAAAAAAACTAGTTACGTTGATATTTAGCATAAACGCGTGTATAACCGACATCTAAAGACTATCCGAACTCCTACGGTACAAATTTAGACAGCTACTTCGGAAGAGGCAAGCATTTATAAGAAAACAAAAATACTCTTCGGCGCGTGCGCGCTTTATATATATAATATATATGTATAAACTATATGGATACGTATATTTCGCCCATGGTTGCACCATGTGCGTTTGCTCAACGCTTCGGATTTTTTTCTTTATTCTATTTCAATTCTTCTCTTTGCCTCATTCGATGTATTTTATTTTTCTAAACAAGGATTTTCTCTTGCGATTCTTTGAATTTCTTACATTGTTCATCATTTAATTATTGTCCATTTTATAGACACAGAAAACGAAGTTGGCGACAGGGACTTTGACACAGATTACGAATTCATTTTGAAGCGACTCACCAAACTTGAGAAGGTATGATAATCTATACATTCTTGTTACCAATCGCTAAAAAAACCTTGAATTGCGATTGAAGGTTCTACATTTTTGATTCGGTCTCGATACACGAATAAGTTATTTAGGAGAAAATTTATTTTTTAAACCAACCGAAATAATTAGTGCAAATAGTATAAACACAAACTGACGAATTTCCATTTTTTACTAATCAGCAACCGACGGTATTTACGTCATAGAAGTTAAAAAATCACAATTTTGCAGGACAAATAATTCGATTGTAATTGAGAAGAGATAATTAAAAAATTTTTATAAATCCATTTACAGTGAAGCACGATCTGGAAGTCGTGGGAGATACTTGATTTTAGCAATGCCAAAAACGTACGCTTATGCAGTATTCGATATGTGTATTTTTGGCTCGATCAATAAAAATAAACCAGACTATTTAAAGTTACTAGCGTATATATATATATATATATATTCGCAATTCCAAACTTAAAATTGCTTCAATGTTTTCTTTCAAGGCTGCACGAAATAGTTTCGATTTGGACCCTCGAATGTCGATCAGGACGAGAGTTTTAATATTTTTTGTACATTTTTGCAAGCACATATTCCGGATCTTAGGATAAATAACCTTTGACACTTGTAATTTCTTTGTGGCTCAAATAATGATTTTTGTTGCAAAACTAAATGATTGGGAAAGTCATTCAATAATGATTTTACATTCAACCGAATCTTAATAACTGAAAATTTATACCGTGAAAGTCATCTCATCCCCTATGGTTTACTGATCTTAAGAGGATGATGTAGTTAGTCTTTACCGACCGAGTACAAGGTCACTTATTTCCGTTATTATCAGAGCTTACACATCACTAACGTAAATATGCCGCAGGTAAGATAATTTCTCATCCAATGATTAAAAAATTATCCAAGTTTCTTTCATTTTGCATACATAGCACCAGGAAATGTATTCCTACGAGAAGTGGTAACTCGATCAGAGGAATAAATTTCCGACATTATATTTACGTAGAGAAAACATTTTTTCAGATATTTATTTTCGGTATTATGTGCAGAGTTGCGCTGACTGTGACGTTTTTCGATCAACTATGCATAGCCTCTGATTTTAGTAAAAAAAAGCGTTCATTTACTCGGTCGGTAACAACTGACTATAGCATTCTCCTAAGAAAATAAAGAACAGAAATTCAATAATTTTTTTATTCATTCCAGCATCTCATAATAAACCTTATATCCACTTTGGAACATGTGTTTCACATACGTTACATATTACTTATCCTGACAATTTTATGTGATTTACAATTACCCACGTGCTGAGAAGGTTTATAATACCCACAATAAATTTTGACACCTTCACATTTAGCTAGTTTCCCGGAGTAAACGGCGAGACGCTGTGGCAACGGACATGAGTGCTAAAATAAATCTTGCTATGGAAAACATCGGGGACGTGAAGAGGGCCGTTGAAAGCGTGGTGAGTAGCGAGTAGATCGTGCTAAGTGCTCCCGGTTTACACTGGGGTCCGACTCATTTTTTTCAGGAGAAAAAAAAATTACAGAAAAAGTTCATCAATTTTTCCACATATCAACGTAATCCTATAATTAACCATTTCGCAGGCACAGTCTCGATGCAAGTGAGACAATTGGACTGATGCAAAATTTTGTTAACTGTATTTTTTATTAGAATCGACAATCAATTCTTGATATACCGGAAACCGCATGCACGTATTCGAATCTAAATCATCCGAAGACTCCATTTGGTGGCAGAAAAGATGACACGTTGAAAGCGTCATATATAATTATAAAAGTCAAATGTTAATGTATTTTTCCCCCGCAATAAGTTATTGTCATGAAATAGGTGTACAATTGCTTGCGCGAGGTTAATTGAGCCTTTACAATCGTATAATCCGCATAACACGATCAGCTGATTGATCTTTTCAGCGCCATATTGCTTATTTCTCGGAACGGAACGATGACTACTGACAATTTCGGCTGGTTACAACGAGTTGTAGATAGATTTGCCAAACGGTAGAGGAAATTTTTTTTTTACGTGAACGGTAAATCCGAAAAACTGGTAACGAAATGAATGAAATGGTTTGTTAAACACAATACAATCGATGTAATGAACCCAATTTATCTCGTGTTTATTCTCTCGTTGAGTGAATGATTAACGGTTCCCGTAAATCGATAGTAGAGAAATCCAATAAATCGTGTTTGTTACTTTGCGGTAACAAGCTAGTTAACCTCGTTCATGAATTGTTTACTGTATATAACTGTATACAAGACTAAAACACAGGGCGAGTCGATGGCATGTATGTACTTGAATTGAAAGCGAATAACTATGAAACCGCGTCGGGTCGGTGAGTGTATTTATATTGAGTGGGAGACACTTGGCTTTGATCCAAGTTTTGAATTAATAGAACATCGCTAATTGTTGGCGTGTAAAATTATTGTTCACGATTTAAATCCTACGTGAATCCCTGTGATCAGTGAACATTAGAATAATCCTAACGGAGACAACGATGATATTTGTTTCAGCGGCTCATGCAGCAAGAAATATACGAGCTGCGAAACAGGTTGACTAGTTTCGAACGAGAGTCAAGAAAGATAGAACACATCACGAATCGCGTAACAGACCTTGAGTCCAGGTTCAGGATACACTGTGGAGCTTTCGACGGTAATATGAAATTCTGCCAAAAATTTCGATCCTAAACATTGTTGTATTTGGTGCTCTATCATTATTAATATCATTGTATCTCTACTGCAGGAAATGGTAGAAGAATTTGTTGAAGAGATGAAGATCATCGCGTGGAAATCGCACTGCGACATACATTTTTTTTCAACGCTTTCATGAATATATAAAGCTATTATATTCAATGCATACGATATTGCAACTTTTCAAATAGTATTTTAAGTACGACTGGCTGCATGACCAACGATTGTGAGAGTCTTTAGACTTTAGTCAGTCTCAGGTTCGACAACTCACTTACGTCCTGGAACCTACCTAAAAGAAAATCAGCTAAAGAATTAGAATTAGAATTAGTTCTTTAGGCGAACGTGTTTTGTCGTCTTATTTTGTTACATGAACATATTATGAAAAAAAACTAGCGAGCGAAGGTCAATTAAATTAAGCAGAAGAATAAATAACGGGAATGAAATACGACTAAATGTTTAAGATTATCGATTTTTTACTCTTAATGTTCGTGTTACTTTTGGATCGATGATTTCATGAACTGTTATTTCTTTTTAGGTGTTATCGATGCCATTATGAAAATATTTGAATTGTTTTGCAGCATGTTTATATCGAGGCAGAAAAAGAATTCAAGCCGGATTTAATGTAAACAGATTATTGAGGTGAGCCAGTAACTACGTAATCTTTAAGAGGTCAGTTACAACCGCGTTAATGTTGTTCAAAAAATACCACCTCATATCAATAAGTGTGAGCAATAATAGCTGTGAAATGAAATTCTCATCTCATCTCATAGAACTAATAATGCGTGAAGAAATATGTAATATTTGTTATTTTCTTGTATTTTTTAATTTTAATTTTGATACCGTAGTATTACTGATTTTGATACAGATCCGTAAATTTTAGGTCCGTAAATGCATGTATGTTTCACATGTAGTTTTTAGATGTTTTTTTTTGTAATAATGTAAATGATCGTAAAAAATGTACTGTTTATTACTTTTCGATATCGTATAATAATCTTTGTAATAAGAAAACAATACAACGAATATCTAAATAATATTTTTAGTTCAGTATTCTCAAATAATTGATAGCTGAAACCTGAATTGTATACCATTTTCAGTACTGTAACAGGGCTGGTACGCTTTTTGAAGTCTAAGATTCTTTTCAAGTATGTATTTTTTCCTGAGCATCGAATTTCTTCAGGAAGCTTTCAAATATTACATCGCTCAATATTAGCAATTTTAAAAAATAATAGTGCCATCGATATCCCCCCAATAGTTAAGTTACATCTGTTTCTTTTTCGTGAAAGGATATATTGATACTAAGTAATCACATATTTTCCCTCAAATTCACATGAAAGTAACACCTCGTTTTACACTAAGCTGCAAAAATTAACCAATTTCTTACACAGATAAAATTTCCTGATTGTTCCTAGGTTTACCGATTTTTTCGATGCGTATTACTATGACGCAAACTGCAAATTATTACATCATGCAGCTTTACAAACCCTTTAAAGGATAGGCATGAATAATATTGAGACAGAACCTGGTATACTATCTGTAATGCCAGAAAATAATGTTTTTCAGCTCTTCTTTTACTTTTGTACAGTTCCGAGTTGATTTATTTTCTGAATAGGTTCGATTGTCCCCAAAAAATTCAGTAACAATAATAGTATACTGCTTAAATATAATAATCAATTACTTCTTTCCCTTGTTTCGTGGTTTCTTAGCTTTCTTCTTAGTTTGTTTCGTCGGTGCATTCTTTCCCTTAGTTCTAGCATGCTTGTGCTTGGTAATTTTACGCCTGCTCATCCATACCGGATAATTTCCATGCTGATCGCGCATTGTCCTTTTATTAAACACTCGGGCACCTTCCACTTCCATTGTGTCTTGAGCAGTTTCGGTTTCCTCTTTTCCCTTTGCAGCAGCCTTTTCTTTTATTTCCTTTGCGTCTGTCACTGTTTAATTTAAAAATATATTTGTAGTTTTAAAACCAATTTACTAGATACGATTAAGGTTAAGAAGTAAATGAAAAATTCTGTTTCAGTGGTTCCGCAGCTACTGAATGAAGACTGAAGTTCTCAATTTGTCAATTATGCTCGATTGAAGTTAAAGATCTTTCGAAGCCACGAATGATAAAATTATTGGAAAAATAAAAGTGAATGTTTTATTAACCAGTGGCAATCTCTTGAATTTCGCTCATCTCAGCATCTGCATGGGCATTCTCATCGATGCCGAGGGTCTTCTTCAATCTGGCGAGCTCTTTTTCTCCATAGCGTACTCGCTTGACAGCTCGACACTTTCTTCTCCACTTGCTGCGCAGTGATTTGGCCATGTTCTTGTGCTTACACTACCTGCAAGTTAATACATGTTTATAGGTTATTCCAAACCATTAGAATCGACTTGATACATTGGTTTAGCATTGAGTTATAGCATGCTGGAAGATCTAACCTCAAATTCAGACCACGCGCAGTCTTGCGATCATAATGCACAACAAAATGCCTAACAAAATGCCTGACAAAATAATGCCTGGCTTGTTATTTAAAAATCTAAGAACCAAAAGTGCGACGTAAATGATAAATCGAGAAAATAACAATACTAACCTCCTATAAACTACGCCGCAATTTGCTGATCCTATTACCTCGTGTTGATCGCGTTTCAACCACGATAAAAGTGGTCAACTAAGTGAGTCACCTCCACAGTCTAAGAAGACTCCTCCGCATTCATATCAAGGCGCAGCTGAAGGTCACACCGTGAGTACTAAAATGGCGCTGTCAATATCCGCAGTCACATGCGATAGCATTGGATAACTAATTCTGAGAAATCAATCCCATACCTCGTGCGGGCACGTGGGAATACTTATTTATTCAAACGCTACTAGCAATAACGAACTTGACGAATCTATTTTTCAGCGCCTCTATCGGAAGAATCTGAAGTAAGCTTCGAAATCGTTTCTGGAATACCCGCCATCGCCGCAAATGGAGTGGAGTTGCATATCTCTTTTTCCCTGATTTTCATTCCATTCAACGGAATTGATACAAGTGTGCGCAAGCGTACGCACCTGCGCATAAGGGACTAATTTAACGCGGCGGATTTACGAAACGTTGCGTCGAGCTAAGTCACGAATTCAGTTTTGAAATATCGAAACATTGAGCAAAAGCGAAAGGAAAATTCTCTAATGTAAGCGTACTGGGAAAAAATACAGTCAAGTTTGTTATCTTTTCGTTATTGAACTGGTGCAAAGTTTTCAGTAACGCTTGCAAACATAATTTATTTGTTACTGAAATTATTGTTGGAATAGGTTTTTACAAAATTTTTGTTCTTCTTTTATGCCATGAACGTTACGTACTTCTGAAATAACCCCCAGGATTATTCATGAGTATGGCGAAAATGGGTTCTTCTACGTTTGAAAATGTTTCGAACGGCATTTAATTTACAAAAGTTCTAAGATCGAGCGTAAATTGTCCACATTTTTCACTTGTCCCTTTATCAGAACCGCAATGAATCAAAGTTGGGTAAATTCTCAATACTTATTGAGCCATATCTTCGGAGCGGATTTTCTCACGATAATGAATTACGGATCTCAATCTAATATCTATGAGAAGACAATTAGTTGGAAGTTGAGAATTCATTTATCAATAAACTATTTGATACGGATACGTCTCACGGTAACAGACAAAACTGATTTATCAAAACATAAGTGAGTCACTTGGTTGACACTTTAATTCTTAGTTCCTGGAGTCTTTGACGTGTTGAAGCAAGATTCGAGATCCCCTTCAGGGCAAAATATTAGAAAGAGATAGCTGAAAAGTACTTTAGCATATTATCACTGTGTGACAATTAAACTATCTTTTCGTAATACATCGGTCTATAAAGAAGAATTAACATATCATTTAAGGGGTAAAACTTTGTAATATTGTAGAACAAAGATTTCCTGTTATCTTTTTCTTTAATCTTATGTTAGTACAAAGGTCTTTACCAAACAATCGCAACGATCTCCGCATTCCGAGTGAGTATTTATACCTACACTACGCAAGGTCATTAGGATGTGAGCCATAAAATTGAGTCATCTCCTTAATATGAAATCATTGTTCAGAAATACGTTATCAATCGAACTGGCCTGCAGAAAGCTAGGTCGAGTGATTCAATTCGAACTGAATACAGTACGAATTATTTATTACTCAGCGATGGTGCAGCGCGCTTATAAGTTATCGCCTTACGAATCAAAACAAACGGGATATCAGCTTCTCGTCATTTGTACAAGTTCCATTCCAGGGCGGTGCACCGTGGATATTGAATTCCGATAAGTGATAACAGTTTCTCGGAGACACACCTTGTTCTGAATCGGCTGATCCAAAAGCAGCTCATCAGTAATCAAACTGTCTCAAGTCCACGCACAAACGCTGACCATTTTCGAATTGTTTTCGGGGTATGCATGCACCGAATTTCGTTGGAAGAAAACGCAGAGTTCCCTAGTACGATTCCACAAAGCGATTACCACCGAAGAAACAAATCTACGCAATACGGTGACACTGTTTAAGCGGCCAAATGGGAAGTAGCGTGACCCGCGCATCGGTTCGTAACTTACGACTCTCTGCAATCGGAACGGACAAATTTCTGCCTTGCAATAAAAGTCGAGCTTATCAGTAAGTTCCGCGGCTATATAGGTGCTCCCGAACGTATACAGTCACTTTCTGATAATACTCCGAGACTCGCAGAGTGTGAGCTGCCTAGAGGAGTGCCGTTTAACAAACGCATTACTCAATTCAGTGCTAGTGCCTCGAGGAGCGTTGTAAAGTTAATTCTGTGGACTGAGTGTGATCTGCTTTCTGCATTGCAAGTCCGCTCGTTGCTGGGACAGGATGGACGCCAACATGTCGGAATCAACTTTCTTCGGAGAGTGAGTATACAACAGGAAGCATGTTACTATTGTATATAAATAAGCTTCCTTCCGTCTACTACGCTGCGGTACGACAAAAATCGCGAGAAAGTCGCAATTCTAATTCGATCAATACAAAATTTATACCATGTAATTCACTTTCTCGTGTTTGTTTATCGCACCCTGCAATAAATCCTGCACAAGTCGTCGCGAAACCTGCTCGGCAGGGACGTCGGAGGTCAAGGCACATGCTTCGGTAAACGCGATCCCGATTCACATATTATACCTGCGGTGTTAAATACTATCGTCAACAATAATACGTCAGCGTATAGTAGTATGAACCGATGGGTTTCTTCTGTTATCTTTGGAATTTTATCGCGATTTCAGCTGTCGGCACAGAGGCCAAATTTTATTATACACCTCCGAGATACAAAGTGGCTAATCAGTATAAGACTACTTGAGGAATTTTTTTTGAGTACCGTTTCTTTATGATCGTAACGAGGAACTTCAGTAAGCTGAAAGCTTTTTTGTGCACGTGTAAGAACTAACTTCATATATTGTGTAGCGACAAACCCGCGGATTCGCTCACCGTCAATTCCTACCGATAGAAAGTTTGTGAAATTCTTGCGGTTATTCCGAGAAATTCTGTTAACATGTATACATCACGTTTTTTCCTCCTTGGTGAATATATCGGTGTAATTTCGTGGGTGAAATTTAATCCTATCGATAATACCAGCTGCTCATGTTGTAAGCGGGATGAAGTGTGAATTATTCAGCAACAAGGAATATGTTATCTGATATCTATCAAATTTTTCTGGGTTCTAAACTAGCAAACGTTGCTATCTCCAAATCCCGTTGTTTGAAAAACTTTCCAGTTCACATTTTTCTAATTATCAACCCTGCCCTATGAACAGAATTGCATTGAATTTTAGCACACATTGATGTGAATGTGAAAACGAAAATTTTGCATCATCGCAGAATTCTTAAAGTATGGAAGAGTAGTTGTCAAGAATCTCATTAACGACTGTAGAATTTGTTAGGAAACAACACGTTCTTTTTTCGAAACCGCTTTGAGGACGTCATCCGGATATAATTTTACATCGTGAATCACGAAATGTAATCAAAGAGGTCAGGGGTAATTTGTTTGTTCAATAAAGACGGGATGACCCCTTATTCTCTCATATCAGGGGCGATAACGAGTGACTCTTATTTAAAAATGATTAAACAAATCTCGAAAAAACATGCGTACCTTGTAAACACAATGTCACTTCTAATTGGACCAAAGATAACAGCTGTTTAACATACTGCACGACATCACGTTCAACGATGATTTTCACAGCCAGCTTTTATCGCATGAAATACGCAATCTATATTGTATTCATAATGGCAAGTTCCATGAGAATCCGAGAGTTCCAGCCAAAAATTGAGATTCTAATTTCTATTCTTTTGCATTTGAAACTCAATAGCCTAGAAAAATGTCGGTTAATATCAGGCACTAAAAACGACTTTTAAAGGTTCACATTCAACGACAATTGGTATCGGAAATCGCTGTGCGTGACATCGGATTTAGCTCAGGATGCTTTTTTTAGGATGTAAAAGTAAACCTGCAGTCCAGCGTCCTTAACGTCGTTCGAGAAGTATCTCTTACTCCATCCGGCCAAGTTTTGTAGACCTGGCGTTTTTTGCCAGAGTGCACAGTTACCCAGCCGACCACTGCAGGCACTTTTATTGGGCACTTAAAACTAGATTTCGGTTAATCCTTGTAGCTGAACTCTGAATGAACATTTGCGTCTTCCGTATGTTCCTTTACGTTACACCAACGTGAGAATTTGCTGGATTTCTGAAATTGCGAGTCAGCTTCAGGAGCCAGTAAACTACGCATGTTTTTCCTAAGACTTCGTTTATTTCCAAAATAAATATGTGGGTGATTATATAAAATGGAAAAATCTATATCTGAACTTGACGATTCGTATCAGTTTTTTTTTTACCCTTAAGGATGTTGTTATGATATTTGTCAAAGTCTATTACGAGATTTTTTTTACTTTCTTTGAAGGATTTCCGATCAAAGGAAATCTTCGGCTTCAGATTTTAACAATCGCCAAATTTTTTACTGTCGAGAACTCCGGTAGAGAAAAAATTAATAAAACAATTTTGAAAATGATAATCAAAGAAGAGATAATCTCATACAGTGTAACAGAATCTCAAAAATAAATATAAATAGGATTAATTGAGGTTTCGAGGGTCCTCGAGTTGAAAGAATTCTACATTCCTATACATAATTATATTATGTAACATACATAATATTCACGAATTTCCGGGAAGTAATTTTATTATTTTTTATCTTTTCATTGTCAGGCATCGCTGCGTCAGGCGTACAGTCTGTTTCAAAGGTTGTCATAGAGTCGTAGAACAATAACAAGACGTCTCAAATCTGGATTGAAAACGTCCCATTGTTAACAATTTTAGATGAAGTGCATTAAATCCTTTCGTCCCAATTAATCGTTTTACAATTTCTCGAAAAGTTTCGCATCGAATTGGGATTGGTGCGCTTCTATAAACACTATTCAGAACGAATAGATAAAAAGAACCATTTGATACGCGCATCAAGATTCTGTGAAGATAAACAGCTCATTCATGTTGTTCACCGATGAATTCCTTACAATTATATGAATTAGATTTTTAACAATACTGATTTGTTTATCAGGAAATTCAATGTGTGTCAGCGGTTTTTTAATCAACCAAAGAGTTAAATGACGGATCTATGCTCAAACCAGTTGTGGCAAATTCATTGACGAACCTAATATGTTGTAACTTATCCGAATTATCTAAACGATACACTTTGTTACGTGAGAAAAAAAAAATTGTACATACAATATACATATAATGATAATAAAATCAGTCCGTCAATTCAATCTAGCACCAAAGTTGTCGATTACCAAGTTTTTTGTTTAAGATTTACGCTTTGAAATATACAAATAAAACGGTGAACAAGGTGAAAACGATCATTCAACAGTAAATTGACTGTCATCAAAAACTAACGAACTCTGGCGCACTTTATTACGATAACTTAACCATTAATACATAATTAGAGGAAATAATTAATAAAAACTCATAGTCCTTCCTGCAATGCTTAGGTGTAATTAAACTCAATTAAATCTGCAGACGCACATGTTGTGTAATATCTAAATATAGCAGCAGGGGTGGACGTCCACACCAGTTTTACGAATATACGTGCAACATAGCATGGTTGACACGTAGCATATATATTATAACCTTATCCGTTTATTAAGCGTTGGCGTTTTTAATGCGCTCTCCGTACTCACGCGTGACAAGTGCCAGTCCTACGTGTCAGCCGATAACTGTACGTATATTTAAGTTTGTTTTTTTTCCTTATTTTTATTAGTTAATTTTCTTACTAGCTTTAGAAAGCTGTGTTTCGACTGTTTCGAAGTTTATTTATATTGTTGTGAGGAAAAAAAGGAAAATTAGAAGATAAAGGTGAAAAAATTGACGCTAAGGTAAATTGAGTTTGATTTCATCGACCCGTAACTCTTTTCCCGATGTGTTTGTAGCATTAGAATCTTACAGAGGTGAATTCCTCCTGAAAAAACTAGATCATCGACATATTATTCTTTGAAGTAATTGTAGGAGGCGTATCATCCAGTTTGATAGAATTATATTTCGTTATTTTGATATAGATAAATTTCCTTACAAATACTCTTCGACGAATCTATTCCTCGGACCATTTATACAAGTTAGAATACATAAGCTTCTGCTTCATAAATCAGCGTACAAACGTTATCGAAAATTCAGCTCAATATCGGGTGATTTCTGAAAATATAAATCAACTCATTGCGATCTTTCACATAATATAGAACACCCATGTTTTGACAGAATGTTTGTTTTAACCTAAACAAACTTTTTTGAGAGCGCTATGGTGGTATAAGTCACCAATTACTTTATGGTTCGTTAGATTTTTAAATATTCACACGACACGTTATAATCTTAAAATTTTTACACTACAAATTTTTCGTCATTGGTCACTTCGATAGAAAAATCTGTCAAACCAAGAGACCGAACCGGAGCCTTATAGGCAATCCGTTTATGAACACGCGTGCGAAATTTCGCGAGGCAAGACACGTGTACAGCTGTGCACATACACTATTGACGAGCACCAAGAAAATTCGCGACCTCAACGAGGTCGTTTCATGCCGGCTAATTTTTACGTAACATACGATACACTCGTGAATTGAGATCTCATGTCGCCGACGAAGTTAGTTTCGTTCGGCAGATGACGTTATTGAACGATAACGTCCACGCCTTGGTGCAATTCAAGTCACTTCAATTCATGTCTGATAGTGAATATCTATTATCAATTCCTGTATCGTAATTGTGTGTTTCAGAAATGGCGTCAGAGTTTATCACGCCCAATCGTCGTTCGTTTCCGAATCTTTCGACAGCGCTTCCTGCCTCTCTGATGTCTTTGAAGACCTGGACTTGGAGTGAGTAAACAATCAGATGTCATTCACACTGTATCTCATACACTCTGTGGATCTGTGGAACTGATCAGTCTTAGTCCAGTCAAAATAAGTCTGAATTAAAAACATTTGGGATATGGCTGCGATTTGTGTACAGGAGTTTACAACCTTCAAGAACTCAAATCTGAAGTTAAACTTTGAATTGCGTAGCCGGCGTTTCAAGAAAACAGTAAGATTTGACGTTTTTTGCGTTTTCCTCAAAACCTGCTATCGGTAGATGAAAAACGACTTGACCATCGTGTAGAGCGGAAAATTCTACATCGAATTATGTCCTCATATGTCGGAAACGGAGTCGAAATAACAAATTAAGAGAAAGGAAATTATTTCACCAAAATTCCCCAGATGTCGTCGATAAGGAGAATTTTTTTTTTTTTTCTTAATTTGTCAATTCGACTGTTTCCAACGTACGAGGACATGATTCGATGTAGAATTTTCCGTTCTACACGACGGTCAAGTTGTTTTTCATCTATCGATAGCAGTTTTTGGGGAAAACGCAAAACACGTCAAATTTAGCTGTTTTCTCAAAACGCCGGCTATGCAACTCAAAAATGACGTTAGATTTGAGTTCCTGAGAGTCGAAAGCTCCTGTACAAAAAATGCAGCAATATCCCGAATATTTTTGATTCAAACCTATTTTTACTCAACTATTAGTTTCAACTTATTGAGTCACAATAATGGTTATGACCGATCGATTCCTCAGCAAGAATTCCCAAAACCTTAACGACATTGGGTATATTACAAGAGATAATTATACTATAAAAAATGGGAATGAATCATCACTTGTTACTAATCGAAACACAATCACAATAATTCCATTCATGTCACTTTTTGATTTGGAGTTGAGATACAGAACTGGTATACATTTTTATCTGATAAAATACGCTAATGTGAGTACAACTAGTCTACCGAATGATCGAAGAGCTCTTTACGATCGGATCATTGATATACACCCACTCCACTTGACAATGCCTTGTGGTTTATTTGATTACGAGATAGTCGAACACTGAGAATTTATGAAATTTACGTATTTCTGAGCTACGATTATTTTTCTAAAAATTTCAGAAAAAAAGTAATACCAAACTTGTAGATGAAAACGTATACAATTCTCATTCAAAATCACTTTGACATGGTTTAAAATCTATTGGATTAATTCGATTTCGTTCTACGATGGAAGTTTATTTTGTTGGGAAGACTACTTTTTATAAATCCGCTGAAAGAGATATTTGATGATTCTGTTTTTTAATTAAAATCAACATCAGCGCAATCTTGAACAATCGAATTTTCACCGATAACAACTTGATAAGAAAAAGTGTATTGGTGGGATTGTAAAGAACGTAGACTTCCGAACCAAATAAATTATCATGGAATAAAATTGAACGAATCGATTAGATTTTCAACTACTTTCAAGCGATTTTTAATGCAAATTCGATGTGTAGACACCAGGTGATAATTTTTACATTTCGTTTTCCACGTTTCTAGGAAAATCTTCTTAGCTTACGGAAATCCGAATTTAATAAATCCTAAACGTGTGACTATCTCGTGATAAAATAAAGTCCAGAGAACTATAAACTAGAAACTAACCAACATCTTAACACAGCCGTTTAGAATAGGCAATGACGTCAATAAGGAGTAAGTTGATCCTAATCCGTGCAGTGTAAGTGTATGAAAAACGTCGGTAAAACATAGCTACAATACGTAGTGCACGATGTATAAATCTCTAAAGCGACATTCACGAGGATTATTCAGCTAACGATAAGAGAGAGTTACCTGTCCTACGCTGATTAATAAGATGTCACGAAGCTTACAAAACCAATTGTTCCTCGAAGTTCTTTTACCGTATAAGCTTTCATTCGCTGGAAGACGTATGCATGTACATGTAAATTAAGAACAGAAATAGAGAAACTATGGCGAACGGATCGGTTTCACTTTGCCAGATATCCTGTGTATAAAAGCGTCCCGTATCAACTCAGATTCAAAGTTGTTCGTACTATTTATTTTAGCTCGTTGTCTCGGGTTCAGAGACCAAATGCTCACACAGGGAGCATGGAAAAAAATCAACATGGTCGTTGTTCTCCGCTCACTTATATGCACATCGGGCTCTTAATTGTTGTCATTATCGTCACGCTCAAGAATTTATACGAAGCTGAACTACTTTCGTTTGCAATGACGATTAACGTCCCGAAAGGAGTATGGAGTATACATGTATAATGTATAAGGCATACGGAAGTGTCACGTACACCTAACATTGTACATTGTTTGTGTAAGTGTCTAAATTTTTGCTCACGTATAAATTCTTCCACTAAACTCGACACGTTCGCAGTTCACTTTGCATACAGTGCGTATAGTATATAGTAATTGAAGGCCCTCAATTTTTTAGTTGAAATAAATTAATGCCAGAAATAATGGATCGCAAAAATAAAATTTTATCCCATATCCATTCGGGATATCGAACAAAAATTGAACACTTTAGCAGCTTACGTGTTGATGTTGCGTGGGTAGTTGCATTATTCAACATTCCCATGGTGACCTGTCAATTGTCGCAACTGCAGGGCTGCAGCTTCAGACACAAAAGCCAGGCCTGCACGTTGCGTCGGTACTTGAAACCTCACTTGAACTTTTAAGTGTCAAATTGTGCAGTGTCCAAGAGCAATACCCGCCGATATACCGGGACAACCTCTTGAAACTTGAAAATCAACTGCGCATGCGCGAGTTTTATCGGCTGTTCGTGCAGGCTGGCCATCCTGAGTTTTCAGCTGTCAAACTCTTTCTAGCGGCGATGTAGTTGATACGAATTTTCGAGGTTAGAATCTCAAATAATTGAGATAATGACTCGGAAAGGTTTGGGAAGCATTGTTTATTGGGTCGGAAAGTTGATTCTTCAAAGAACGGTCGGAATTTAATGCTTATGCTGTTTGAAAATTCAAACGTACAGATTTTGCGTACGTTGGCCCGCCTGCATCGCAAACAAAAATATCGCTGCGGGAAGATTTCGCCGACCAATGAGATTGAATTATTTGGCGCATGCGCGGTTGATCTTCAACTTTCAACAAATTGTCCCGGTATACTTTCACGAATTGAATAATGTATGGTTGGTACGCGGTAAAGTTTCAGTTTCTCATCGCGACAACCGGAAAGAGGGATTTTTTTACTTTTTGTGATATTTTTTTTTTTTTTTTTATTTTACGTCGGAGCGAAATGAGGCGGTAAAATGTATTTTTAGAATTCTCTTCAGCTTCGTGAAAATGTGCGGCAAAAAGGAACAGCACCGTGTATAATCATGTATTCGGAGACGCCTGCGAGAAGCGGGATTCATTATGTCTGCAGCGAACTGCTAGGAACTGGAAAAACCAATCGCACAATCGGCAACCCGATGTGCAATTGTGCTTTCTCTTAATTGCTCTGCACGTATAATTATAAGAATTCACTAATGTCGCTTGATTGTGAGTCCATACCGTCGTACGTCTGCATCGCTGTGTCATTCGGAATCGTTTAAAGTAACGTTTCACTCGTTCGTTTTTACCGAGAGGATAGAAAAAAACACGCTGTTTTCTCGTACCTCACCCCTTTCGGAGCACTTAATTAAATTCAACCAAATAACTCGATGATTGGAACGGTAATTGCCTGCGCCGATGTGCGGGTGCTGCTATACGAATATCAGAAGTGGGACATCGGTGTTTTCGAACCAGTACACTTATGCGCTGTACATATGTACGTATGGGGCATTCCATGTCAAAGCTACGAATCATTGGCCCGATCCCCAGGGATTCTGATTGCAAGGGAATTTTTTTGGTTTGTTTCGGTCAAAAATAATGTCTCTAGTTTTTTGAAATTTTTTTCAAAGTGCGGTGACTTCATGAAGTGAGAAAATATCCTTGATACGAAGATGGACATTTTTCAAATCGATGAAACTTTCTTGTAAAATCAGGGACGTGAAAACACATTTTTATATCACAGTTTCAACGTGAGGTAAAAGTGCTAAGTATGTTGGTTCTTTTTTCTTCTTGGAATGTATTTTTAATTATGGTTTCTTGTAGTCAGAAATGTAATTAAAAAAAACTTGGTTCCGGTAAACTTCGATTTTCTATTTGTTTCAAGAGTAGAACGAAGAAAACAATGCTCAATTCGAAGAAAAGTAATAAAAACTCAATCAGTAGGAACCTTGAATAAAATAGATTAATGATTTGAACTAAAAACACATTTTACCATGGCCAAGTTTTTTTTTTTTTATTTTAATTTTCACTACAAGAAACCACCATTCAGAATGAATAAAATTTTTATTCGTTTCCTAAAACAACAATACAAAAAAAAAAAAAAAAAAAACATTCATCATTCTCATTCCATTTTTTTATTTCTAATCGCGACAAAACGACGTGTTTTCGAGTCCATGATTTTATAAAAAAGTTTCATCGATGTTAAAAACATTCAACTTCATGTGAAAAATATTTTGTCACTTCGTGAGATCACCACACTTTCACAAATTGTCGGAAAAATTTCGAAAAATTAGAGATATTATTTTCGACCGAAAGAAATCAAAAAAGGTCGATGACATTTTGGTCTTACGCGGAATGCCCCATGTATGTACATGTACGTAAATGTGGTAGCATATATTATAAAAATTCTCAGGAAATTCCCTCGAACAAGGAAAGCGGATTTAACTTAAACTCTGCATTACATTTATGTATTGTACGTATATACGAGTATATACCTATATATAATATTGCAATGAGACATAGAGCATGCAAAGAAGCGAAAGGAAGCGAAGGAGTCTTTGTGGGTCATGAGACAAGGGGAGAGATTGTTTTCAGACCGTCTTCAACTCATGTATGTGTAATATTCCATCTCTGCATGGTGACACTGTGTCATTTGATGCCAGATGATGCGTGTAAGCTCTGTAGGGTGTACCTACGTTACACATGCATGTGTACGCGTTCTGCAGTCGCATTAACGAGGCTGCGGCTTACGGATATGTAAATTAACACTAATTGCCCACCGTGGTGAGAATCGAGAACGCGACTTCGGCGAGTCGCAGTGCCAACCAAGAACTGGAAGACCTTTTCGAGTCCTCGATTAGGACCGCGTCGCGAATAACATTTCGAAAAGGCTTCGTACTGCACTTTCACCGATTGCATGCTTTGCTACGGTATGCCTATTTTCTAGTACAAGAATTAAAATTACAAAATATCGAACAATTTCGTCGATCAAAAAACAATTTTTCATCAACTTTTCTCCGTGACGGAAGACAAGGTATAATAATGCTGTCAAATTCTTGAAATTATTTCGGTGTAAATGTACATATTACGTGTATAAATAAAATGTACAGATGTAAAAAACTTATCACGAGCATCCAACGTTTCATCACTCGGTTTCCATTTGTACCCTTTCGCAGTTTTGAAAAATTAGTCGTACGTTTTCATTACTTTGACCTGGTTTGTTTGTACAAGACAGGTATTTTTTTTTTTTTTATTATTATTTAGTACGACGAATATCGAGAATTGATAAACTTTTGAGTTTTCGAAGAGCAAACTCCATATTTGTACCGATTAGATACATGTCAATGGTTCGGTCGTCGTCGAAGGAGTTGAGAGTGAGAAATCGCGAAGACGGAAATCGTAAAAGTAACCGCAAGTAAGGTCAAGGTTTCACCTGTGAGTTTACCTGCTAAATCAGTCAAATTGTACTCTGAGTTAGGCGGGCTTCTTCAAATCGTCACAGCTTCTTCGGATAGACAATTATACATGGATTAACCGAAAACTTAATTGCTTAAACTTGGAAAAACGCGACTGTTTTCTGCCGCAAAATCTATCCCGTGTCCGTGATAAAAGCACACCGAGTGCAACGTTTTATCATTACACGGTTTGCATCGCACAGACCGGCAATTGTCCGCTGTAAAAATGTAGGTACAGAGCATCAGGTAAGTACGTGTCCGGTTTTACTAGACGTTTTGCGATAGCGTGCGTTTATGCTATTGACACCAATCGTGTATACCTGGGTACTGTACATGCATAGAGTATCGGTGGCGAAGGAGGCCATTGTCAAGTGTACCAGAGCGGAATGAGCAATGAAGTATGTTGTTGATATAGTTGTAAAAAATTTATGTACCCGGTCGACAATGCAGACAGCATTACTCAAACCACGCACGCCTCTGGTACAATGATCGAGTACATTCATCATCGTCATTGCCGATAAGGAAAAGGATGAATAGAGGCAGCGTAGTTGGGGGAATTTTTATCTTTCTTTCTTTCTTTTCTATTTTTTTCTTTCATACTGATCTATTGCGTCTTTGGTACAACCACAGGCCCCCGAATGACCTTGAGCCAATCATTCCAAATTACATAATATCTTCAATAGCCTAATTCTCCACTGTAACGTTATACCAACCGGTATTTATATCTTTCGAAAAGTATAACGACGAGTTACGTGGTCAAACGAATGATGATTCTGGTGGTTTTGCGATGGTGCGATTTGATTTTTTTACTTTGTTCTATCCCGCTTTGTTACTTAATTCTTGTTTCTATCTTTCAAATTTACTTACTCGACTGCTTTTCGCTAAATGAATGATTTCTTTGGGACATTTTTAACTTCTTTCGATTTACAGCCATCGCTCGGTTTAATGCCCGCTTCTTTGAGATATTTCGGTCGAAAAGCGATTGGTAGAGAACGGTGAATTGCAGCTTGTACTCGGCATCAGGATGTTGGAAAATTAATTGTTACTCTGTGTAAGAACGTCGCTTGAGTGCAAACCGCTTTCTTTATAGCGATTATCAGAGTGTTTAAGAATATTTATCATACAATTATCTCCACGCAGATAGTTATTAGACTACTTAACAACCTATTAAGCAAATCGGCCATTCAAATTATGCGCACACACTTCAAGTAACACAGAAAATTCTTTTCAATCTGTAAGTAAACAAGTGTAAATACTTTAAGATTATGACTGAAAGCAGTTTTTAACGTGAAGCAGACAAACTGTCGTACAAGTCACCTGCTGTACGTCTAATTATATACCTACAAGGTACTGTTTATTATGAAAATATGCAGCTCAGTGAAAATCGATCAATCATCAATTTCCGGTGACTAGAGAGAAACGACGAGCATGCAGGAAATTGGAAGCGGACTGTAAATATAACGAGCTCTTAGATTGATTCAGATTTATCGACCCTTCCCTGCAGTGCACACGTGTTACAGGAGATTTTGATCTTGATCGATGAAAATAGAAAAATATCGATGATTACCAACTCCTCGAAGTTTTTCACCTTATTTCACGATAACGGAACGGCTGAATTCCAGAGAAACGACTTGGTTTTGTCATCATAAAAAAAAATTGGCAGCTGGAATCGTATGTGCATAATTAGAAGTGTTAAAAAATTATGATCAGCTTCATTATTCGAGGTATTTCCATCGAACCATAACTCGGTTTGAGATACTTTTAGCCCGGTAGCATAATTAATTAGAAAATTGAATCATGTCCCCGGTGATTATTCATCATTTCGAAAACGATGACAGATGTTAATTCTGGAATGCATAATTATAGTGATCGTACAACCATATTTTAAAACCGGATAATCGATCAGTGATCGCGTTGATTGCAAATAGTGACCAGCTGATCGGTCGCTCGCTACCAAAGAGGAAGAACTTTCACCCGTTTTACATTAAGGCGCGCGCACGCCTTCAGGAAACTCACGACATTAAGGAGTTCTATTCCGTCAAAACAAAACACTCGCGACGACGCGCTATACGCGTAGAGCTTTGAGCTTGCGGTGAAAGAAACGTGCCCGCTTCGGCACTCCGCACAGGAAGCGCCAGCCTACACGTAGTTCCGCTCTAGAATGACTGCTCGAGTGATGTTTTTCTTCGATTCTCTTTTTTCCACATTTTATTTTCATGTGGTTTTTTTTTTTTAAACTCGTCGTGTTCTTTCGTCCGTTCGCACTCGTTTTATTTCTGTTTTCTACATCCTTGCTAGCCTCCGTCGGTCTAGGAACGTAATTGAGAACTTCTATACTGTTCTCTATAAAAATAACCAGCTATTTTAAGACTTGCAGGTTGCAGGTTGCGTGTACCTACCACGAACCGCTGGTAATGGTGGTTTTTGTTTAGAATCGACCACGAGGCAAAGTATCTCTGTATACACGATTCAAACAGATTATAATCAAACTCGCTAAACTGAAAGGTACATGATTTTATTTTCTACAATTTAGACGGAACTCTCCCGTTGGTGCAACTGATTACTTTTAAGCTGTACATCTTTATTGTTCTATCATTTGTATAAACTCTACGAGGAGTTTATTTCAAGAAGATCGAAAAATCTTTGAACTCAATATTAGTGATCTCGAATCACGTGTTCTTCGAATGACAAAAGTATCGGTGAATCGTAGTGACGTTTACGTTACCAACAATCTGTAAATTGTTCAAAAATCTGCAACGTATAATTTCCTCGCAAAGTTATATACCCGGAAAACAACATCGATTCCTCGTAATAAATCAACCACTGCAAGCTAACAAGCATGAAGCGTGAACAACCATGGCGAATCATAGTGCCTACACAATTCGAAGAAGCAAAACCTTCCATTTGCCTCATTAGTGCACAATGTACTTCATATTTTAATGACATTAGTGGAAAATCGATTGATTATCATTCTTGGGGCATTTTTCATAAAAGATGTATGATTTGGTTACCAAAATAAACCCGTAAAGAACGGAGAAAGTTAATCTAACCTGACAAGTTCAGCAGTTCGTAAGGTAGTAGTTGATAATTAACTCCACGCCGTTGACGTCAATTACCAAATCGGCAATAGACTTTTAGATTAGGTATACTCTGTGAAAAGAGGAACTTAATCGGTGAAAGTTGGCGTTGATCATTCTTCATGTGAGTAAAATTTTCTTTTTGTTTCTCAAATTTCCTACCGCAACTGATTAGCATAATTCAACAAATAAATAGCTAAATTATGTCTTAACGCCGGATATTGCAGACTTATTGGCTAAGAGTATTAATCGTGTACACGGCCTTTTCGGCAGCTGGTCATGCATTATGGGTAGGTTAATCACAGGGTCGTCAAAAACCTTGACGATTCTGTACAGTTGTGACCATCGCAACGACACTTGGCGCGTGCGACGAACGGATGATATAAGAAACTTTCGTATTCCGTGATTAAAATTCGTGAAACAATCGTTACGGAGGTCACAGAGCTTGACCTCAGTCTACGAGCGTGATCGTAACATTTTTTTCCGTCTTCTATTTACGGATATCAGTACCGTCGCGTTTTTATCGACAAAGTGTTTCACGGCACTCGGCATATGGGCGAGGCTCTCCAATATGGTACCGAAAAGAGAATGATCGTCTGATCGTTTTCAATTGATTGTACGAATATCGGGGCTCAGATAACTCCGGACAGGCTGTCAGGCTTTTGTTTTCACGTCACGTCAAGGTTATATTCTTGGATTAAAAAATTGGATAGGAATTTTTTTTCATCACTAAATGCAACGCTTTTCTTGCTGCGGATACCGAGAATTTTTCTTCGAAGAACCTTCTCGACAGTTGCAACTCGCCTAGTTTATAAGCGTAGCCGACTTCGGAAAAAAAAGTTACCAGGTACGGTAGGCAGACTGACGGATACGTAATGGATCGTGGCGGCGACGCCGTGAACCGGCCGATCTTAATAGGCGAGAGGTTATGGTTGACTGTCACTTGTCAAGCGGTCGATTCTAGGGAATTTATTTTTGTTCTTGCAAGCATGGATGTCAGCCAATCAAAATCGAGCAAGTTGAATTGCGAGCGCTACGAGCAGGTCCTTTCAAGAAAAATTCTAGGTATAATTGGTCATGACGTTCGAAAATTAAGTTTGGAACTTTTATTCGGTTACAGAATAACAGACTTACTCGTCGATATCGTAGATTCAAATTTTTGCAATGAAAAATCGTCAGGATTGATCGTTTTTCCGATTTTGAAAAACGCACATCGGTTTCCGTTAACAGCGATTTTTGAAATCGAAACTTCGAATGGAAGTCCATTGATACACATTACGATACTAAATTAACCGGAGAACGAGTTAAGTAGGTCTCGGAGTCTGTCGTGTCCCGGTATAAGCGGTACAAAAGGTATCTTGTATCAGAATCTCACGCGAACAAAGCTGCCCGTCTGTACGAGAGTAACCTTTCTACAAGCGGGAATATCTCGTGGTACTGCACCTGCATGAACGCGCCTTTGCCTTTAGGCGGATATGGCGTTGCGTAATCGATTTATTACCCAACGTACGTCTCATTATATTTTACCATAATAGTCATTTGTTTTTGAAAGTTGCCTTTAATACCGGCGTGCGAAACTACTCACTGTTGTTATGAACCCGTTGAATCGATCCTGTACTTCCTTTTAAATTGTTGTATCAGAAACTCAATTCACCGCATTCTCCACTGGTAATTGCTTTTTTCAACCGCATCCAACCGAACTTTCAAACTTGTTATTCTGTTTGGAGCAAAAAATTCGAGATTGTAAATATGTACGCAGAAAGTGTATAACAAACAAAAACCGAAAAAGATATTACGCAGCTTATAAGTTGTTCCAGCCTTTCAACGTGTGCTCGTGAATAACCGACTATGACAAATCACTACGGCCAATAGGTTACGAAAGTGCAGATTACAGTGTACCAGATGCTCGATATTGCAGGAGAGGGCTGTTTGCGTCAGTGATTATCATTAGTTTCTATCGGAAAAAAAGCAACAATCAATTGAAACTTATTACCGTTAATAGCCAGTCGCTGGCTGCAGCGACTCCTACAAGGATGGATTATTTTTATGGAGGCATTTACACCGCTTTAGTTCAATAAATTCAAATAAAAAAACGCCAATCATCTTAATGACTCTTGATTATTACAAACGTTTAACGATCAGCCCTCCCAAGAGGACGCGATAAGCACAAATGGGCTTATGCGACGCACCGTCAGCGGCAAAACACGTACAATGGCTTACCATAATGAACACCATACCCTGCGCTGCACTGTGTGAATTGTTGTTTCCATGAACTTTTGCGTATCCTGATGAGATGAGAAGATAATTTCGCACGAAGGAATTGCGCAGTCTGCCAGGCTACACAGTTCTTTCAATACGGTGAAAAGGTGAGCTTTTGTCGTGGTATATCAGAGTCGACGTGGCCGCTGCACCTCCGAGCTCACTACATAGTCTAGAGAAGATCATTGGCGATATGGAAACTGAAGTTGGCAGGAGAAAAGGTGAGGCTAGACTGGCCCGAGGCCATGAAGTATAATATAACAGGACAAAGGGATAACGTTATGGGTAGGTATCTGTATCTTCATGGGTCATCAGACTGATTGTGAGTCGACTTTTGTTCATCTAGTTCCATCACAGCGTTGATGCTTCTCCTGGATAACTTCGACCCAATAGTATCATTCGCTGGCAGTGCATTTCTTCGGACAGTTACTCAACTTATCCATTCGCATGCTCCCGGCCCCAATCTCTCAGGTTCATCAGCAGCAGGATCGATTTATTTTGCGATGCCATTGGATCGTGACGTTTTATGTATACTCCTACTTTCGGGAATAAGTAGCTGTGTGTAACTGAAGAGGAAACATCGGTTGTATTCACGTGATCACTTCACCCTCCTAGAAATCGATGATGCTATTTACGACGTTGATGAACTGCACAAAGGATCGACTTGAATGGGAAATTGTATTGCTCGAGGGCGACACAGCTGAAAGCTTCGACAGATGGGGCATGACTCACTTATTATTCGCGGGAAATGAGGATAATCTCCGGCCTGGGAATAACTATCTTCGATTATACGATCGTGCTCCACGTCCGGGATTATTGGGGTCCTTACCAATTAACCCCGAACGTTCGAGTTTCTTTCGAACAACTTTAGCCACGAGATGAACCTAGGTCACGAGGCATTTGACTGATACAATAACGGATCGTTACTAGACTGTCCGTGAGAATAGGTGAACAGAAAGTCAACAATCATATTCTGGACGGTCGAAAACATTACTAATAACTATATTTCGATCTTGATCAGTGGTCACCTACACTACAAGAAACTAACAATAACGTACTGATCAAGTAATTGCTATAGGTGGGTGCGGTTTTCTCCGTACGTCAGTCTGATAAACATTTTAAAAAATGGGTGCGGCTAACAGCCGAATGATATGCCGAACATACAAGTGACGTATACACAGGGTTAACCCTCTGGTGGGACAAGCGAATGGTGGATTTAAGCCTGGTACCGTTAAAAAATGTTTAACTTCCAATCAGGAATCATGAATTCCTTGATGACTGTGCAGCATCGTCTTAACTTAAGGGCACAGCATGGTGGAGTCTTCCAACGAGTTTACCCTGATGCATGGCTAGAAGTGTTTTCATGTCAGAGTACCTTATTCAAGCTGGTTTGAGACGATAATGAGACAAGCGTGATCAATGCAACTATCGCTAAGCATGTTTAAGCTTTGACGTTTGTCATTTATAACCAACTCCGTAATTAGGCTAAGGTATGCCAACTTTTTTGTCAGGGGTACTGGGTCCGTATGTTCTTTGCAGTTGATTTTATTGGTACAGTAAACAGTGAATCGAGCGTGACGTGACGTACCGTCGTCGTAGTGAGAAAAATACTAAAAAATCTTTGTCCGATGAACACGCTTCACCGAAACCTCGATAATTCTTCAGCTCTTCACTGAATGGTAATCCCTGACCACCCAGTAATACGGTGTTGTACGCGTACGCAGTTACGTCACTCGACTAATTTTTACATTCCGTGCATGTAGGTTTCACTCTCGGAAAAATAAGATGTATAACAATTGATCAGGTTCGTTAGGTCGAACCCGTTCCAAATTGCTTGGAGACCAAAATAGATCGTTGTATCTGTGCATTCAGAATCTTCTAACTGGATTTAACGACGAAACAAAAAGGATTACGACAGTTTCAACTCGTTCGACATCCTTTCGTGTTCTCAGTATGACGAAATGAACTACGTCCAATGTGCTTCGTTCAGACTGACTGCCTTCCGCCTGCTACATGTCTTGGATGCTCTGGCAGACTTTTCCCATTTCGGTAACGCATTACTCCGAAACCCAAACGTGGTTTATATTTGTTTGCGGGAAAAATACACGGGCCATAAGGTCGCAGTAAGAAAGCGATTCTAGCAGGGCTCGAAGCTTTCATAGCTCCCTTATGATAACGTCCTTTTCGGGAGACGGTGAAGGGTGTGTTGATACGGTAAGCACCGCGCCGAGAAATATGCGCACATATGGTGACACAGCTTGAATCCGGATCGAGGATGATTCAAGAATGTGGTCGATCTCAACGTTGACGTCTGTATCTTCAAACATCTAACCCGACGTATCGCAAACGTAAAAAAGGACTTGTCAGCATGATTCTGCACGCGTTTCTGAACAAAAACAATCCATTTCTTTATTTTTTCTTAAAATAAAAATGCGTTGGAGTGTTTTTCTTCAGAATTGTAGACAGAATCATGCTGTTAAGACTTTTTTCAGGTTTGCGATACTTGGAAAAAGATATACAATGAAGATATAGGCGTCAACGTCGAGATCGATCAGCCCCCCCCCCTTAAGGGGGTAGTCCCAGCATTTAATGACATTTTTTTTTTTTTTTTTTTATACTAAAATTTATTTAAAAATGTCCAATATTTTACACGGAAAAGAGAAAGTTGTAAAGTAATACAGAAAATTTTTCTGTTTGTTTCTTATGATAAATTTTGCCGGTGTGGCCGCTTGAAGTTACCCGACAAGTGTACTTTTTTTTACTTTCGAATGCTTTAAAGTTGAGATACCGTGTCAGCCAGATTTAAATAGAAGTAACTTCAGGCGACCAGACCTGCGAGATTTACCATAAAAAACGAACAAAAAATTTTTTTTTATATCATTTTACAACTTCCTCTGTTATGTTTGAAAAAAATTCGACAAAAATTATTAAAAAAAAGTCATTGAGATGTGATAGGCTACCCTCTTAACGGCATTATTCGGACCTGATGGTTTCCATACGCGTAGTACCGCTCAAGTCAGCGTTTACACAATCGGTGCAAGGTACTACGCCAATTCTTACACACACGGAGAAATACACAGCGAACCAAGTATCGGACGGTTTTGTGTACCAGCCGGCTATACTCTGAACCAGCTTCTCGTTCTGCGTTGAGGGAAAGTACAGTTAACTTTGCAAGAAGCAAGACTCGCATTCCAGTCAAACCGAGACTCTGTAAAGCCTCGTCCCGATTTGGGGGTTTTACCGATGATGTATTACAGCAGCGTCAACAGCAATGACCAATCATTCAATGTGCGAAAACTGTTGCTTGAATATTGACGAATTCATCTCAGGATGCTGTGGTATAAGTACGAAATTCCTTCAATTTTAATGAATAATTTATTTCATTTTTTTCGCAAAAGATTCATTTTTTACCGATTATTTATCAACCTCCTCAGTTGGTAAAAAAATTTTAAAAAAGACTTCTGTCGCTTTGATGAGAATAAAATCGTTGTCAAGCAATTTTTTAAAGATTCTTTGAGAAACAAAACGATCTTTCGGAATTCAAAAACCGGTAGTGCAGCTTTTGGTATTGAAATTAGCAAAGTTTTTTTTCTGAGATTCTATTCTCTCATCTTCAGCTACTCCTCTGAAACTGTTACTTCATAATTTTTGTACAGGTAATGTAATTTAATACTTAATAATAATATCTTTGTTCCGTCACGCTTCGACAAAACGGAATTCCTCAATTTCCTAAGTACAATTTCGATTGCTTTTCTCACTGCGGTATAATTCGAAGATTTTGAACGACTGTAAGTAATGCAGAGTCCAAAAGGAAGTTATACATCAGCGTAAGGAAAGACTCGTCTGGTTGGATTTCGGCCCTCGAAAATGCTGGTCGACTTGGTTTGAGGGGTAAAAATATAATGCAGACACGTGCTTTACGTGGTTTGTTTCGCGGGAGCTTTATGGACTATATGAGCCAAAAGAAGCACAAGATCAAGCGCGTTTGGAAATTAACTTACACGCATAGCTCGCTTCTTTTTTTTTTTTTTTTTTCTTTCCGTCTGCACCACCGTCTCGAACATTTTTCCTCCCCAGCGATGTTTGCACTCGCGTTGCACCCGCACCCGTATGCAATTCGTGAACGAAATTCGTGAATCATGCGAACCGTTGCGTGTGTGTGTGTGTGTGTATTTTTTTTTTTTGCAGTTCATTTTCATTCTTGCTCCTTTCGACTTTCTCTCCACTCTACAACGCGCAACTGCAACGACGAAGTGACAATTAAATAATCTCGTCCGTGACATTGCTGCATTTCCTGCAAATATTTTATTCAATTTCAACTCTCACGCTACTGCAGGGAGTTTTATTACTCATTGAAAATTTTTGGTTCAGACATTATGGTCGATATGCAGATGCTGCAACGGTTTTGTTTCGTTCGTTATCTGAATTTGAAAGTAATTATACTCCGTCTGTTATACACAGGCTGAAGTAATATCGCGTAACTATAATTAATCGCAATATTACACGGTGCTGACTTGTTCTACCTGAGATCCAAATGACATGTATAGTTAGATAAACTTGAGGGAAAATCCATGGTGCGATAAAAAGAGAAAGAATAGTAATAACGAGGCGAGAAACTTCTAGCATCGTAATTCACGCTGGTAAATTCATATCAAATCAAGTTATGATTAATCGGCCATAATAATCGTTCGCATCGTTCGCATGATCAGATAGTGGTGATAAAAAATTTCCCTCTTGCATTTTGTCATGGCTCAATCATGGTCGATACTTTTACAATAATAAGACAATTTTCTTACATCAACAACGGTATGAGAAAAATCATGCATTCACGACGTCAAAAATTTATTGCAATACGTGCATGTAAAATTACATTTGGAAAAATTCCTGCTAATGAGCTTATATTATAATATTTGACAATTATAATGAAAATGAAATAGCTACGACGGGATCTCAGGAGCTCCGAATGATATGATTTAAATATAGAACTGCATATACGAGAAGCAGTTCTCTCGATGAATGAATCCAACGCGGAGGATGGATTTCGAAGTTCTTTGGTGGTCTCGGCGTACTTTTAGTTGTTATATATATATATATACATACACACACATATAAATATAATGCACTTGAAATGCTCGAACCGCCTTTCTCGATTCCTCTAGACCCTGCGGACTATGCGGTGCATTTACTCGTTATATGCACTATATCCCACACACGCCTCACGTATACACATATGTATGCATATACGTATAGAGGAATAGAATGCGGGTTCCACGGACAAGGCACAGCTGTCAGTCGGACGCTCGTAACCGTAAGGAATCTTTAAAAATAATCTCGAAAATGCACAAGCAATAATGGAAACAGAGTCTCACCTGAACTGTTGAGAGCATTACTCCGTTGAAATGTCTGTAATATATATATATATATATACATGTGTGTGTGTGTGTGTTTGTGTGTACGAGATAAATATTAAAATGTATTCTGAAAAATTTGATACGTAATGTATGTATCGGAGAAAAAAAAGAAAATGATGAAAATGAACAATTTCACCGAACTCTTGGGAGAAATTAATTTTGAAACAAAAAAATTGCGCTCATTCAGACATGACAATTCTTCAAGGTAAACGACTCGTTCAAATTTTCTCAGTATAACGGTTAATAGACACTTTATTTTACTTTAAAGAAAAATATATATCGTAGATAATTTAAATTCGTTCCGCGATCGACTTGGAAATCTCACGATGATCGAATCATTTGGCTGAGAAATTGCAATTTATTCATCAGCGTACAATATGCCGTCAATAATTGTAATGATGACGAAAAAACTGAGGCGAATTACGGAAATTCTTGGACCCTGATCTGATGAGCGTGGAATTATTTTCTCCGGCTGAAGAATCTGTGGTAAAATCAAATGGTTCTCATGATTTATATCCTTGAAAATTGAATCGATTATAATCGATGAACTGTGAATATTTGTAACGCTAATTTTTTTTTTTTTCAAATTCCTTACCGTAGTGATACTTTCAAATCTAATGCGACGTATCGATGTAAAGGTAATACAATATTGCGCAAACAAAATTTCACCCAACGATACACACACACATATATATATATATATCCAAAGATATTTATTTATTTTTTTTCTTTAGTAGAAAGAAGCTGTACTTGTGAAGAAAAAAAGAAACACTGACTATTACACTAATAGTAATTTATAATTAATGATTTTTTAAATGAAAAATCAAATTTGGAAAGTACTCCGACAAATTCTCTTTCCGTCTATATAGTACGAAATCATTGATAAACTATGATGAATATTCATCCTGCATGTACGATTCAGAGCAAAAGAGAAGAAAATTAATATCGCAAGGACAAATTCTAATTACAAGAAACGATTGAAGAAAAAAAAAAAAAAAAAAACAATAGCTTTAGAAACCAAATTATAGTCTACAGGATTTGGAATCAAATAATTTCATTCAAAATCTGCGAAAAATTATTCTTTCGATTATGAAATGACAATAAATATCGCAAGGATAAATTCTTCGACTACAGAAAATGATAAAACAAAAAAATATTAACTTTAGAAACTAAATAAGATCCTATGGGATTAGGAATCGAATAGCATTATTCAAAAAGTGCGAGAAATAATTTTTTCGAATACGATCAACTTGTGTTTAAATTTTACTTCCGAAATATTTATTCCTGAAAATCCTTGGGTCCTGTTCGCTTATCGAAGCCACTTCGAGGAGGCGTCTTCGACTTCGTCGTGACCGTAACACCTGGATCACGTTATCAGAGGGAGCGTGTTCAGTGCGGCTGTCAGTCGACGCGAGACCGTCGAAGAGTACGGACAAGAATCTACGGGTGCTCGAGTTTTCGGTTCAGTGTTAGCTGGCAGCTTGAACGCGAAATAATTCCGCAAGCAGCGGTGTGAAATTTCGTATCATACGTAATTATCCACTCATTGTATTGCGGCAGAATTATCAAAGTCGTTGCGTTTTTCCGTAATATAAAACGCGTGAAAAATACCGCAACGCGGTCGATAACCGTGCACCAATTCGACGGCTTGTGAACATTACTGAAAAATCTTGGCCTGATATTTTTTTAGCCAATATTTGTACGTGTAACGTGTCTTGTGTATGCGGACTGTGCGAAGGTGCGTGAAAACGAAAAAGACGTTGTTAGAATCCGGAAACGATAATTTTTCTACGTTTGTTTTCTTATTTTTTTTTTTTTTTATTTTCTTCTTAGTTGCACAATTAGTTATAACGAATTCAGTTTTCACTCGTTTTTACGAAGCTGTCGAAACGCTGTGGTCGAAATAATTGTAGGAAGTATAGTTGAGAGAAGAAGGAGAAGACGAAGGAGACAAACAAGTTACTTTAACGCTTCATGACACTGATTTTACTTTAAACTTGAAACTTGTATCTACGGAGCAAATTTTCAATTCTATTATAACACGGGACGAAGAAACACTGCCCAAAGTCACATTCGATCACGCTTTGGTACACAACACGAGTATTCTGGTCACCTTCGACAGGAAAACATCAAGTGGTACGGAATCCGAGTGGACAGAGTGTAAATGAAAGTTGATAAATTGAGACGAAAGCTCAGAGAAGCGATGCGGCTGTTTAATAATGTTGACAAATTTTAACCAACGCCGGCATACGGTAGAAAAAACGTGACTTTAGTGGAGGTTAAAAATTCAGTGAACGTCACTGTTCGACTCTCGGGGTCGTAAAAAGCGCAGGAATTTTCAACCGGGGATAACAATAAAAGTATAAAAAGATTATTGCCGGAGGTCTCGAACTCTTTTTCGATAAAATAAAGAAGGAGAGAAAAAAAAATATACAAACCACGGTGCAGAAAAAGCTCGTTGTGCGGGAAAGCTCGCAAGCTTCTGGCGCCTCGAGGTATCGATCGCCGGCGTCTCACGAGCTTCAAGAGGATGGTCTCTTTCGAATAGAGCGTAAAACCGGCGCTGAGGGTGACTTAGGGGAAGCCACCACCATAGGAAAATCGATACGAGCTTGATCCACGCTATTCGAAGGGCGCCATGACGTCCAAGGCTGGCAGATCCTACTCAGTGAGGTGGGTCTTTAAGGGTGAATGAGAGAATGAGGTGAAAGAAAAAAAAAAAAACTTGAATGAACGAAGGTTTAAGCCCAGCTTTCTATCTCGAAAATTTCCATGTTGTAAGCTGTTAAAAATTATTGTTGGATTTGTTACACTTTTACTGTACGGAAGAACTGTCAAATTGCGAAATCAGGCTGCAAATTAGCAAATTCGTTGCAGCGACTTTGAATTCACTTAATTGTTTAGTAGATTTATCGTATTTGTAAATTGAATAAACGGTGGAATTATGGTGAACTCCATGTTCCGTATCCGAATAAAGGTTTCGATACGGTGTAGGAAGTTCTGTACAGAAATTTTTATCAGTGTAGCCTTATTGCTACTTCGTATAACACCGAAAACACCGGAGTAACAAGTTTCGGCTAGAAATATCGAATCTTGATTAGTTTTTACGATTTTATTTTCGTCATATGGGATCCGCCATCGTGGATTCAGAAATTATCAAATTCTGACTTCGGATTCGCGATCAGCGACTCCAGAAACCCCGAGTAATAAAGTTCAGAGCAGAATTTTTAGTTGAAAAATGTGCGACTGAAAGGGTTTTAAAAAAACTTTTATTTGAATAGCAGAATTTACTCAAAGCTGCAGGAAAAGAGAGACATATCACGTTTTTTGTTAAAATATACTTCGTAAAATGCATAATTCACTCTAAAAACAGTGAAAACTATTTTGTGCAGATTAAAATCTGCTACATTTACAGCAAAAAATATGCTTTGCGTAATTATTATTTACCAAAAAACCAACATGTGTCCTTCTTTTCCTGCAGTTTTCAGTAAAATCTTTTCTCATTCTTTCCGTTAACCGCATGAAATTGAGTACAATTTAAAAACAAAAATCTCCGTTATTCAGGAACAAAATTCAAATACTAAATTCTAACCATAAAAACTCAGCTATTATTAACAACGTTTGGAAAATCGTATTCTTCTACCATTTTTTTTTTTTTTTATACAGAAAACTATACAGTTTGTCCGATTCCGATGAACGATAACTTATTTTTTTCGAAAATCAATACGCTGCTAATCGTCTTGGATGGATTTATCTAGACCTCGTATGTTGCTGAATAATAAAATTTTTAAAATCCAACGCTTACAATCAATGTAATTTTCAGATGATAAAGTCGCGATTTAGCAAAAAAAATTAATTATTATTGTTGCATATTTATTTAACACACACAGTCTAAGAAGAATTTATTTGCGATTAAAATGAGCTTATTTTCAATCAAAATCAGACAATTAATTTGGATTTTTCCCTGGCAAAATGATAGAATAATATCGTTTCTTTGTAAACTTGCCGACGTAACGAGGTATGTGAGTTTGGAATTAAACGATAAAAAAAAAAAAAAAATCCCACATTACGGGGTTCTTTTTTGATTATATCTAATAACTAGATTAGCTTACTCTCTAAATTTTGTTGAGTGAAAACCAAGTCATGCTGACAAGAATGAGATTTTACCCAAGAAACTTTGCAGTGCTTTCCAATTATCTGAATCTTTTTTTCTACAAATTGATTGGACAAAAGCGAGTGATTTGATTGGAAAACAGATTTAAAGAATTCTCTGATTTTCCAAACATTATTTCTAGATTTTCCGTAGTAAAATCACACTCGTGTCGGAGTGACTGAATTTTCACTCGACAAAATTCAAAGAGTAAGTGAAACTTTCCAAGCCTTTGTTGTATCGCGTTTTTTCATTATCTGAGAAAACGGCACGCGCGGTTATTACCGAAATACTTTTTAACCGTCTGGAATTTAACTACGAAACGGGGTTGAATCTTCTCAAAATTTTACCGAATCCGAATGAAGCCTCAATTCAGGCTCCGGATTTCATCCGCAATCCGCCAAGCTTTGAGAGATCTTTCGAGATGAGATTTGCCGCTGCGTTGCGGTGCAGGAAACGAGCGGAACGGTGCAGAGGAGATGAGGATTAGAGGAAACGGTGGTTTTAAGTATAGCGCTATGGTTTTTAGGCTGCTCGACCGAGACAGTAAGGAATTCCTGGAAGCTCGGGTACCTTACACTCACTTCCATCCGTTAATACCTTTAACGAAAAACTTATCACTAAAACCTAGAAGAGTTATCGAACAATATTTTCTTCCTTACTAAACTTCGAGTTTTGTGTAAAATCATTTCGAACAGAGTATATATATATATATATATATATATATATATATATATATATATATATATATATATATATAAATGATTCTTGTTTTGTTGTTTATAAAACTGTATGTTAACGAGCTTGGAGATTATGCACTTTTCAATTATTCATTTGCTGTCTGAAATTTGTCAGAAACTGTGAAGTATAGAATTATTCATTCGTTCGTTCATTTACGCAACGGCAATGGCAGTGCTTGGAATTATTTAGTTATTCATTCGACGATTTGTTTTTTCAAAGATTCTTGATACGTTGTTTTAGACCTTCGTAAATTGTGGAGGTTAAAAATCAGTACGAGGTTTAAAATTTATCGCAACACTTGGATGTTCACTTCAAAGTACACCTTGTGACTAATTAAATAAGCAATATTGTAAAGTAAACTTTCGTCAAACTGACCATCACTTTTCACACATTTATTCTTATTGTTATTATTATGATTATTTTGTTTTCATTCAGTTTCTTTCGTTTCATTCAATTTCTATAAAAATCAATCTGTCTCAGTTTCCCGTGTAGGTTGAATAAAAGAGACTGCAAATTATACGTTGCAAATAACCCTTGACGAATATCTTGGAACATAATCTTAGAGTATCGGATTTCTGCACCTGCAATTGTCACTCGGATTATAAATGAACGCGACATAAAAATGATACGCTTTCGTAAAATTGCATGACAATAAAAATAACATCAGCAGCTGTCTCCTGGTTAGATAACGGAGAAAATTTGTTCCGGAAGACGAAACTCCCGACACTTGTACACACACACATATATGTATATATATATATATATATATTATAGAGTCTCGACTTTATTTGCGGAAATATTTTACAGCTTCGAAACTTCACTTAAATATTCAATTATGTCGCCAATTTGTTAACTAATCGAACTGTTTATGGGTATTTATTTGACTTTGGATTTACTTTTTTGCTTTATAACTTTTACTTGTTATTTTTTTATATTAATGTTATATAATTTACTGCATCTGATAATTTTATTGTACTGAAATTCGGATTGCGTTTTAATTTCCTTCCAACATCTTCGAGGCCGAAAGTGGAAACGTATAGAAAACGAATGAAAATCTATTTTACCATCCACAAGTATTTATAAGTAGAGTCTGGCGCCTAGTGCGGTAAGAAAACAAAATGAGTCTATTCTTTTCCTCAGGAGAATTAATGAGGCGAAAATACCGCATTTATCGTCTTATTTCATCTAAATGCGTATACGAATAGATTAGAATTAGAAACTCTGTCTTTCTTTGACTCGAAATAACTAATTTTTGGTTCGAGAAGAAAAGGAATAAGACGAATTACAAAACAGAAGAAAGAAAATGCTTTAGATCCAAAATCAACGTCTGGATAGAACCGTTTCTCTGGGAATAACGCAACGATTTTATAAATTTTCAACCTATTTGTTACATCTTCTTATTGTTTCTAAACTAACAACAGATCTCGTTAAATACGTTTTTCCTTCCTTCGCAATTACGGTTCAGGTAATTTGTATATTCGCTTATCAAAAGCAATAATTATGGCCGCGTATTTTATTTATTTATTTATTTATTTCATATCTCGGTACCGCAAACTTCGCTCAGCGTATATTTCCGCACTATGAGCAATAAGAAACGAAACCGTAACTCGTTGAAAAATTGATAAGAAATAAAAATAACGCAAGACGGTTCGAGTACCAAATTCGACCGGTGATAAAACAAGACGCGACTGAATTTCATGACAGAATTTTACTCCTAACGTTCGTAAAAATACGTCTGTAATGCACTTCGGCGTCCTGACAGGAGAAAAAAACTACAGATTACGTGGAAGAGCCTCGTTTCCCGGAAGCTGACTAAAGATAACCGCGTTAAGGTCATCCTGGGTGCTGCGATACGTTTTATCTTATTGAAAAAGAAAGAGAGAAAAAAAAAAATAAAGTAAAGAAACGAAACGCTCGTGAAAACCTGAAATCGAAGATAATACACGATACCAGAGCAGTACGTGCTTAGTCGGAAGAAATGGATATCGAACACCAGAATAAGTATTTCTATAAATACTCTGCATAGAATGCATGCATCATAGATACCGCAGGCCATATATTTCAGGATATAATACGGTCTTTGCATCGAGTTGCAAAAATTTTATCCCTCCCGATTTTAGAAACTTGACAGCAATCTTGTATACCTGGTGTGATTCGATCGGGAAAACAGTTCGTCATGGTGCGCAAAGACGATCAATCAATCCGACTTGACCGAGTCGTTTGAAAAAGTGCAACGCGATGCAATGCAGTGCAAAAAAAAAAAAAAAAAAAACGGCAGAAACTTTTTTCGCGTGATAAAAATAAAAAAAAAAAAAGAAGAAAAACAAAAAGGGAATATACCCAAATTTCGCCCATCACGGACGAAATCGTCAACTTTCACGCGATGATCGTCGTTAGGTATACAATCCTCGGGCAAGATTTCCAGCCTATTCGCACAGAGTCGCGCACACGGCGCAGTTACGCAACCGCGCAATGTGGCGAAGCCTTGAACTTGACCAAGGTGTTCGCCTACCTGTACAACACCTGTGAGGTAAACCATCGCATCGTTTACGGTATAGGTGTGTGTGTGGTTTTTTTTTTTTTTTATTTTTTTATTTTCTTTTTTTTTCAAATTATTGTTTTGTTTTTTTTTTATTTTTTTTATTTTTTTCAATCCAATCTATTTCGCACCGATTTCCGTCTATCTGGAACTGCGACCACCAACGATCGGTCCTAGTTCGACTCGTCTTGTACACGTCGCCTGCTTAGAAATTAATACCTTATACGCATATACGTGTATACCTGTATATGTACATTATATACAGAGACAGGCATGCCAGGTATTACGCGTTGCGTTTCGTGCGATCGGGTTACTCTCAGGCACACATCGTCGTCCATCTTTCGATCCGGGTGACGCGGTCATGTTGTATAATATGTGAGTGAAAAGAAAAAAACAAAAAAAAACACTAGTTATCCAGTTATAGGTACGGAAAAGTTACCGGAATACAGAAACTCATGAAAAAAAAAATACCGATCGAGGTGAATTTTTTTTTTTACACTCACCACATTTCGATGTATGTAATTTTCAGGTACCCACTGTTGTATTTATACACATATGTGAGAATGATAATTGAAAAAAAAAAATTTATACACATATTTACATATTGTACGTATAATATTATATATGTGTATGGTATCTACAACAGTATATGAATGTTGAAAACGTCGAAATGACGTGAGAATGTGAAAAGAAAAAAATTTCAGCCCAATCGTTAATTTTTTTTCAGCATCTGTATTCCAGTAACTTTTTTTTGTACCCATGACCGGTGTCTTTTTTCTTCTTTTAATTAAAAATACGATCTTTGACATTTGTACATACATTTGTAATGCTTATGAACTTTGGAAGGTCCACAGATTGTAAAATAATAAACTCGGAGTTTCTCGGAATGTTTTTTTTTTTTTTTTTTTTTTTTTATCTTCAGGCATCATGCTGAAAAAAGTAAAAAGATATATTTTCTTAAACTGTATGTTGTTTTTTTTTTTTTTTTTTTTGATTATACGTATAACCTAATTTTTTTCTACGCTCAATATTTATAAAAAAACATTCGATGTATATAATTGACGTATAATTTTGTCTCATCAATCACGTTTGAGATCCCAAAATATCGGTGGAAAAAATTGTCAAGTTTCGGCAACTACGTTGGGCAATGTCTTTAAAATTTCAGTTGCTGAAAAATTTCTCGACATCGAAACGTTGTCACAAATAATCGAAACTTAATTAACATTGACAAAATTTCCTTACGCTCCACTCGTACACGATACAATATCTAACGTATTCGCGTATGCGTTACAAACAGGTTATCAGCTATAGATATTGCATAAATTTGCAACGAGAGATATACTAATAAAATTTTTTTTTTTCTCTCTTTTTCATTCACACGTTAATTCCACTCACCTGAAAGTGATCGAACTGCATCTACTGTTACACACGTCACGTCTATCTTGCCATGCAGGCCAAAACTATATCCGTCTATAATTCTATCTCGCGAAATGCGTGCCAATCCGATTGCGTAGAACTATTATATAAATTTGCTCTCTTGTCCCATATTATATATACATATATATATATATATATATATATATACACACACAACTTCTAGACCATAATCGATGCCGTGTCGATAACTCTTTGCTCCACATTCGTATTCGCTGAGGTTGAAGTCCCTTCACAAAAATTTTCGAGAGCGAAAAAGTCCAAAAAGTTGGTATCGGTAGACCAAATATGAGGATTGCGGTGATTTTGAGAAAATAGAAATTGTCTGGACAGTAAGCTGAATATTGTGAGGTACCAGTTACTAGCTACATTTTTTTGCAATTGCGAAAATTGTCCGCTTATATGACAGGTGGGTAACGGATGTGCCAATATCCGTCTTCTTTGTTACCAACAGATATGTATAAGCCTAATTATGAGACACATTGTGACAAAACGTGAAATGGAACGTACAGAATCGTCTGAGTCACGTTTCGGGTTGGATTTCAAAGCGCGGTTACGATCCCAGCTCTGCATAGACGCGTAGAAAAATAATACAGATGAACAATTAGCAATCTCTTTGAGAAATTTAACAATGTGTTGACTTTGATCCGGATTGCGAGTGCGAAAAAGAAATCATGTGCCTCGACTCCGAAGCAAACCCGAAGCGGGGCTTTTGTGCGTATAATGATCGCCGTGCACTGAGAAAAATCTCATTTGTTACAGTAACGAGAAAAATTTAGTAAAATAGGTATCGTTAAAAAACTGTTTAAAGATTGTTGGAATTACGAAAAACGAGATACGTCTAACGATTTTGCGCTATTGTCGATCCTTTTTTGGTAATTGCAACGCAAAATCAGTTTGTGAGGTTTGCTCTACTTTTTTAGTCAAACAAGGCTTTGACGTCAATTTATCGTTGCACAAGCGTTAAATTTTCGCAACGGTTACAAGAAAATATAGCAACAGCGATCGTGATGAGAAAGAATAGTAACGGATACTAGAATTTCCGGTAACAGCTAGAAAACTAATTTTCATTTTCTACCTAGAACTATATTTTTCGATCGTGGTAAAAAATGAAAATAGTCAAGGACCGAGCGGTAAGCGGAAATAAAAATTTCTCACAGTGTGGAAATAGACACTTGATATTTTGAACACACTCGCATTGCAATCTCCCGGTGAAACAAAGATGGGCTTTTGGACCTAATCACTGCCTGTTATATAACGTACCCAACACACGCACGTCTTATACTTGTCAGACTAGCTGTATTTACTATTTGCTCACAATAGCATGAACCGCGTTACGTAGTTAATACGCCTTCATTTTTCATTCTGAAGTGGTAATTATATTGACACTCTGCAAATTAACAACGGCTACGTGTAGGTATACGATGTACGTACAGACCAACGCAGCCGGCGTACTGCTAACCCAGTTTGTTGCTTGGCAATATTTTTTTTCATCTTTGTTACTTTATTTCACGTTTCTTTTCCATCTGTTTTTTTTTTTTTTTTTTTTCCACATTTTATACACCGATCGGTCGCATGACTCGATACAATCTTTCGATAGCGTGAAACAAGGCGGTATAAAGTATAGCTGCGAGTAGATGGTACGAAATATCAAGGCGTACCTGTTTCTTAATAGCCTGATCATACCGCAAGGGCGAAATAAAGATAAAAAAAAAAAAAAAAGGCATAAAACCCGAATTACCTTTTGCATGTACCTATATATATATATATATATATATATATATGTGTGTAAAACTATTTCGAGATCGAATGAAAACGCGATTGATTTTGTTTATTGCCAGTATAAACTGAAATGCGTGACACGGTATTTTGAGATGGAGAAAAATCGCACATAATGTATACCGCAGCCGACGACGTTACGAAGTGAAGATGTATAAATTCTGACGCGTATAAGGCAAACGCATACGTCCGACATTCTAAAGACGATCAGAAGTCAAGGTGATGAAGGATTGAAGAGATGGTGAAAAAAAAAAAGAAAAAAAAATAAACAAATAAATAAAAGAAAAAAAAAAGTAAAAAAGAAACAGAAGTTAAAAAGAATTCGTCGATTCATTGGCGTCAGAGAAGCGGATACGGTATAAGTATAATGTTATCTTGCTAAAATTAGCAGACAAATAAGTTGCCATATACAATATGCTCGTGTAATACGTATGTGTCTGAAATAAATTATGGGCTTTCATTTTGCACATTAACGCGAGGCTCGTATTGTACTCGTAATTTTGTTTACCTTGAAATTGGAAGTTGATACCATAATTTTTTCTTTCTCGCTATTGCTGAAATGGAAAATTTTATCGGTAATGCTTATGATGTGCGCGGTTTTAAAATCGTTTGCGTATGTACCTGTATTCAAGGCCGTAAGAGTAATTCCTGCAAATTACATGACTTGGGGCATGCGAAATTTTCACACCAGAACGTCCAAAATTTTGTCCGTCTGTGGCTTGAGATTATTTTTAATTTTATTTTTGTTTTTTGAAGCAAGATAAAACAGCGATTCGAGTTTATAAAAAAAATTTGTAAAAACATGAGAATATTTGTGACGTAAGAACTGAGTGTCGTAAAAATTTTCGCCGTTTCGATTCGTCTTTATCTTCCTCTACTTCCTCTTCTCGCACTTTACGGTATGATTTGCAAGGTCTCGTTTAACCTACACGTGCGTTTTATGCTCTGATCGTCGTATCAAGCATACTGAACAAAAGTTTCGTTCGACTGCAATGTCACGGTTCTCACACCTAATCAACAATCATTATGCAATATACTTATCGCTCGTACCGAGTACAGGAAATGGGAAGGTACGGTAGAATGAACATTTTTCCGCTACGTGCATGTTCGTCAAGTCTGTGCATAACTGCTCGTATTAGATTTATGACTCCGATAAACAGCGAACGCGACCTTCGGGAGTATAACAGTAAAATAGTACTTATAAAGATTAGCGAATTTATCTAACCTGGTATAATTCTCTTTCAAATTCATGCAATGAGAGAAATTTTTATTTCCGGTTACCGCTCAGTCCTTGACTATTTTCATTTTTTACCACGATCGAAAAATATAGTTCTAGGTAGAAAATGAAAATTAGTTTTCCAGCTGTTACCGGAAAGTCTAGTATCCGTTACTATTCTTTCTCATTACGATCATTGTTGCTATATTTTCTTGTAACCGTTGCGAAAATTTAACGGTCGTGCAAGAATGAATTGACGTTAAAGCCTTGTTTAACTGAAAAAGTAGAGTAAACCTCAGAAACTGATTTTGCGTTGCAATAACCAAAAAAGGATCGACGATAGCGCAAAATGGTTAGGCGTACCTCGTTTTTCGTAATCCCAACAATATTCAAACAGTTTTTTTTTTAACGATACCCGTTTTAATAAATTTTTCTAGTTACTATAGCAAATGAAATTTTTCTCAGTGTACATTCGCAGTTCGTTCACTAGTCTGAGAAATCGTTTTACATGTGTAGATTCATCTAATTCACCTCATTTCCAAAATATTAGCAGGCATAAGTTACAACGGGTACAAAAATTCTCTGCCCGTAGTCAATTAGAATTGCAATTTTCGAAATCTGAATTGAAAATAAAAAAAAATAAACAAATTCCCAGTGACGCTAAAAATATAATCGATGCATCGATTACTCGAGTCAAAAAAAAAAAAATAGTAATCGAACACGACCAGATTAGAACCGTAAAAATTAATCGATTATTTTTGATCAATCTTAATGCAAATTGTATCAAAAATCAATCTTCGGTGTTTATCAAATTCGCATATTATCGGTAAACGCGTTTTTTACTGCGTTATATCATGCTTCCAGCTTTCCCTTATCCATGGTTGTGCATCTAATGGCTCACGATTAGAATGAGGTATAGATTAGGGACACCGTTATACGGACGATGCTGAATACTCATTATCGTAATAGCCGTACGCCGGTATCGGTTCGGTTCGATTGAAGGAATTGATCGATTAAAGTAAGATTATGTACAACGCTTACATTCGTTCCATGCACGATTATAGCTGCGGGAGACTCGCCTTTCGGTATTTTCAGGATTCGGTGTATATGGACTTTCGAATAGAAAGGTATATTGGTATGCGTACGTATATGCTCAATATAAAGCAACTCCCGTATAGCTATTAGCGAAATTTCTGTGATTACAGTATTGCGTGTAGAAATTTTATTGTATATTTCACGAACGATTGAAACAGAAAATATACGTGATATTATTCAGGTTTTGGTAGGAATCAATATTTTCTAATCGTTACCTTGATTGTGTTTCGAAATATAGAATGTTAAATCAACGATTCGAGTGATTTATGGAAGGTGTACCTAATTAGTACACGTATTAAAAATATATACTCACGCATTTTTCTAAACAGCTTCAAATTTCATTACGACGATGTTTTAGGACATGTATTAAACTATTTTTATATCTGAAGACTAATCGTTTTCGTAACGTTTTGCTATTTTTTAGTTTCTAAAACAGTACATTCTGCGGATTTCAGAATAATTTCGGAAAAATAAGTACTTAAAATTTCGCTAGTTATTTAATAACTACGCATAATTCATTTGTGAATTTATTTTCAACGTGTCTAGATAACTATTTGAAAATGTTTGTCATTGGTGAAATTTCAACAGATATTCAGAGGGCCAGGTTAGGATTTTTCGTATAATTCTGCGAAAGAATTTATAAAGATTTAGAATCCATCGTGTTAAAATGATTCCGAATTCAAGATCATTGAACGTTTGCGGAATATTACACAATAACAAATAGCTAACATTATTCGATTTTTAAAACAAAATGAAAACAGTTGTTCGAACGGTATATTATGTAAAACGGAGAATGCGGAATGCCGACATGAATTTTGAACAGATATTCGTAACGATACAATTTCAAATGTCGAATAGTCTGGATAGAAAGCTGTATTATACAATTTATATGGCATTAAACTTCACTGCGAAAGCAACGGTATTCTTAACTCGTATAACATAACTTGGCAAAAGTGCTGAAATTGGAATTTATACGGCAATAACAACGCTGTGATTTACCCAAGTCGAGGGACAGGGATAACTATCGAGAACCCGAAACCGAGGATATTTAAGGTCATGTGGTACTCCTACTCTTACCGACCGAGCAAAGGCCTTCGCGAATTTGAGAAAAGTACAAGACTTTCGTGGATTCAGATACAAAAGAGCGATGCACCGTCGAAATTTGAACCCTTTCCGTTCGTTTGTTTATTTAATACAGGGAGAAGAAGGGTGAGTTTGCTCGGTCGATAAGGGTGGGAGTATTGCGTCACCTTAAGTCTTCGTTGTCGCGTGACCGTTGAACGAATCGATGTATCGTCGCAAAACCTAATCTCCAGCTTCTACAAGTATAGAACACACGCAGCTAAACAAACGTACCATATATTTATGTTTTGATCCGTATCTGATATCCCGAATATTATGTAGAACGCATCGTATATATTAGGGTAAATCGATGAAAGGAAATATTCTAGTTCAAAATTTGAGTAAGCCGTACAGATTTCTGGTGAAAGTTATGTTCACAATTTAAAAATATTAATTTGAATTATTCGAATTTTCTATCAAAATCTTCGTACGTGCCAAAAAAATCTGCTAATCTACTATTCCAAACGAAAGAAATCACTACGTACGTAGTATCTCCGTTGTAAAAAAAAAAAGTAGCGTCAAATTCAACACAGCTCAAATTTCATAGTGACTCACTATGTTAAGTTACTCCTAAGATTACAGTTTAAAAGGAATTTTATTGATTATGATAGGTTTTTCCAAGAAATATAAAATTTATCGCGCGCCATATTGACCTGCAGTTAAAAATTACAAACAGATAACATTTCTTAACTCAAAGTATCGGCCAAACGTTCCCTTGACTGCCGTTTTTTCACCCTCGACTACCGCAGGTTACTGTAATACCGACGGCTCTTAGGAAAAGTAGTATGTTTCAGATTTCTTACAAAAACTAGCACGTTTTAGTTATCGCCGCGAAAATTCACACGTTTCGATCAGTGCGATAAGGATTTTCTGAAGATTTGTGCGATGTGCGATAGTCGAAATGACTTCAATACGTCATTTGTATATTTTACAGAATGATAAAACGTCGCAGAATAGAAATATTCGTCGTTTCGGTTTGACGAACATGCTAACACGATAGTGTTCACGGTAAAATCCGAAACATGCTAGTATTTGCGGTGAAAATCAAAGCGTGCTAGTTTTCGCAAAAAATCTGAAACGTGCTACTTTTCGTAAGAGGCGTCGATACAGTATCTTTAATCGTTCAGTGCAGTCCGTAAGTATTCGTTAGGTTTTTGTGTCTCACTCACACGTTTTGCAAATTCCGTTACTCCTGCAACAAATAACAATGTTTCTGGTCTTATTCTCTGTTATCACAGGTTTTTTGTAGCACCAGAAGATAATTTGTACTTTCTCAGGTGCAAGGCTCGAGCAATAGATACAGAATAATATTTTTGCCGGTATCTTCTGCTGCTGAACACCAAAACAAGGTCGAATTTAGCATTCTCCATATTGCGGAACATCATGCTAGAATTCCAGTAGTTTTCTGAAATTGACGAAGAAAATTCGACACAGTACACCTCTCTAGAGATGTACGAAAGAAAAATTTCAGATCAGTATCATTCCTGATCCATTGTTTTCTCGGCTGTTAAAATTTGAGCTCTTAATATTAACATTAAGAAGCTGCACTTTTCTACTTTCCATAAGAATAATCCGGGAAAAATGATTTTTGCTTGTTCTGATTTTTATAACTAGCCAACGATGCGTTATAAAAAAAAATTCGCAGACACATGTTTGTAGGAAATTGAACGCTCTTCAAAAAAGTTCTCTTATCATTTTCTGATAAATTGACTCGTTTAAAAGTTATTTGAGGTATAAACCCCTGTTTTTATCGTCGTTACGGTTTCTTTAGAATTTTTCATAGCCGTAGGATAGTTTGTATCGGACATCTAGAATCATTCAGTATACAAATTATCACTTGGAAATGCGGGCAGCATGTCATCCCCATAAAGTGCTGTATAAAATTAACAATTTTGAAAGTCGTATTTTTTGGATAAATGTTCGGTAACTCGGCTTGAAATATTTTTATTTCAATCAATATCAAAGTATGTCTACTTGATCGTAGACGCAAATTAGTAAATTGTAATACGTTCGGTTTCGTGCATGAAATACGTTAAACCTCCACCCGTATTGATCCACCTTTTTCCCTGCCAGTCTCCGGTCTCGTTGTGTTTTATTTGCACTTGGGACGTTTCACATTTTGCATTTGGGGGTGTGGAAAATCGATTTCAGGTTCCGATGTGCAATTGAAGACCCAGTTTCTCAGCGTCTAGTTGCTTTGGAGAAAGAAAATCTCCGAACTACTATCAAATTCGCCTTTGAACGCGTTCGTATGTCGAAACACAAGATAAATCTTACATTCATAAAACTGACTTCCAACCGTGACATCGATTCCGATCAAAGTAATTGGCATCGTTAATACGACAAACGGCATTAATTAGAAGCACGCCACGGAGTCACGTGCTCGTAAAGTGCTTCATGAGGTTACCATATGGGATTGTGACCAAGAGTACTTCGGTATACTCGAAGTGTGTAATTCTTCACGTCATGCGACTACTGAATTTAAAATACCGATAGCGCCGTTTCCATCACTCTCACGTACCTACGCCGCGGATCCATTCACTATTTGAACTCCCTACCGGATGGATTTACTACCTGGTACTGCGAATGGCCGTGAAACGGCACGTTTCTGTCTTTTGTGTACAGTATACACAGTGCTTAAGGTGATAGACTACATTAATCACCTCCTATGGAAGTCCCAAGCTTAGAACATTCCCTGTAGTCTCTGGATAGTTCGCCGAAGAAGAAGCCATCAAGTTAATTCTTATCGCGGTAGATTTTTATTTAATTTTTTTTTTTCCTTTTTGCTCAAAGAACAACACGAAGAAGCCTCGAAACAAGCTCGATACGTGCGTTTTTTCCGTATTTTTACTTACGAGAACGAGGTGTAAGATATTGCTGGAAATTTTCAATGCCACATTATGTATTCTTCTTGACTTCGACTTCTGTGGCCTGTGGCAAGCATTGTGCTGCGACAATTGGACAATTATTCATGCGACACAATGCGACAGCATTCGCTGTGTTACATTTTGCGTATTTTCTCTTTCCTCCACGCGAATATATATATATATATATGTATATGCAGCATTGAGCATGAGCGTTCTACTTACTTCCACATGGAATATTTAATTTCGGAGATACGGAATACGAGAATCGCTCCATTGTCAACCGTGTGACATTGTCCGCAGCCTGGTTCCTGTAGTCGAGCGTCCTACGGGATGTGTCGTGAATTTATCGTTGATGTCACGTGTAGGTACCTCTTTTACCGGGCATGTCTAAGCACGCAATGCGCAATGGTGGAAACTGTAAACCGGTAAACTGCTATTTCATACCAATTTAAGGAACGTGTGCTGCTACTGTGCCTCTATACTTGTACTTTACAGGTACACTCACCCACATGGATTGGTATGTCCAGTTATGTTTTTATGTTTATGCTAAAGGCGAAATAGGTTGCTTTCATTCAGAAACCTTGCCTTGAAATGGTTCCCTCCGTGTTTGCATATTCATATCATAGATACTTTGATGCGGTTTTCACATTCGTAGCTATTTTCGTCCTCGTGGTACAAAGTTAAATAGTCGAAAGGTGGTCAAACCATTCTCGACATCATTATCACCGATTTCTTGTTTATCTATGAATTGTCAATACGTGACCTGATTGCAATTATTTTCAACAAGGTACAAGGTACAAGTATTGCTAATGAAAACCTTGTGAAAAATAAATTCTCTTTTAAAAACTGTACGTAAGAGATGAAAGAAAGAAGGTACAGTATATCCTCTGAGAATTTCAATACCTACGTATTGCTTTCAAAAATCGACAATCTTATTCCATTCGAACATTCTTTGTGCGAACTGATCAGTGCTGTTAATCAATCTCCTAGAATCTTAACAGTTATAAAATAAAATTATTTCCAGTCATCATTCGGTACCTTAGTGTGAAATGGAATCATCGGCGATGATAGATACAAAGTCTATAATTCTTGAGCATAGCTACCGCGTCTCTCCAAACAATTAATTATTATTATGGTGGCAATGAACTCCGCGTGATGATATTAATTACGTAAATTAGTTACCGTACGTCTTTTTGATCGTTGTTTAGATACGTGTATCGACTGTACGAGGTATAAAACTGCATGTTGGGGAATATAATTCTTATGAAATGAAAGTCAAGGTTAGAATTTTTTCGTTGGATTATGTTCACGTTAGTAAAGTTAAGATCATCTATTTAGTATTTATTTGAGACTTTGTCTAAAACTTTAAATATCAAACGGTGAATTTCAAAGAAATTTGCAAACATATTAATCAAGTTTCAACGCGGATGTTTGAGACTGACAAACTGTTTCATTGTATATGCTCTGAGAGAAATTTCGTGAAATTTACTGCACAGTGAAATTGATATTGTAGAAATTAGGTAGGTATCAATATTCTGAGAAATGTTGTAAAGAATTGTTTTCAATTTGCAGTAATTGATGTAACTTATATAAGGTGTAATTGTCAATGTCACTATACATGAATTGGTCATTGTGGTATTCATTCAATCATTAGATGCATTAGGTTCCTATTATAGTGAAGCCAAACCTCAATTTTATTTTTTAGATTCATGAAGTTCAGATTAATGCAAAAACTTGCTTAAAAAAAACGAGGCTACAAGCAGTTGTTATTATCAAAAAAAATGTATCCAGAATCATGCTTTTCAAAGTTTAAGATGTGAACATCCATGATTTGATGTATTTGACTTTGAAACACTGTGATTATACTTTCAGTATACTTCCATAGTGCGAAACGTCAGAATTAACGATTATCATAAATTTAATAAAATTACGTCATAACACGAAAAACAAAAGCGAAAAACCCGTGTCAACTTTTCACTCCAAATATTTTGTCAACGCTCGAATTCTAGAGTCTGTGATAAATTTAAAAAATGTATAATCAAACTGAAAACAGGACGCATTTTCCCACCTCATCCTGACCGTTCACAATAAAATAACGCCGCGAGCACGTGTCGTTGTCTCGTGCGCAGCGTTAGCTCCAAGTGCGTAAACCAGTAGCTAGAATCGTAACGTACGCACGTGATTCGTGCAGCAGGCCGGAGCGGCTTGACGCGCGTCGATTAGCTCGGCGAATAGCGGTATCAGTGCGCAGGCGCAGACGAGCGATCTGCGCACTCGCAGCGTCTCGGGTGAAAGGTTCGCGGGCGGATTGGATGGACGCGAGATGACCGTGAAATTGATATTTAGTGGACCGATGCCACGCCGGCTGCATTGATTAGAGCATCATTTCCAGCAGCGCAACGTGAGATAACTTCCGTGATTTTATCAGCGACGAATCTCTATCTTGATTATCGTTATCTACGGAACCCCGATGATAAAACAGTTAACTCGTGTGTGTAAGCATAGGAGATAATTGTTTTAGGGGAAGTCCGTTAATTACGTGAGCTCAAAATGGGGGGGGGGTCCAAAATTTGAAAAAAAAAAACAACTCACGATATTAATGGACGCCCTTCATCATCGGGGTCCGTAGAGTTACTTGGATTATAATCGTCACGCTAAGGTTAGGTCGTTTATAATCAACCTCTGTAAAGTTGAGGGAGTTTTATAAGGTGCCATTTACATCATGGCTGATCGTCGCGTACTTCCGATTTTAGGTTAGGTTGAACGAGGCTTCTGATCAGCAGGTAATCAACGTCACGGATTCACAGCCGGCTGATGCAACGATTATGCAGATCTGATAACCGGCGCTATTTATACTTTTATTTTGCTGTTTTATCAGCGAAATCCAATCGCCAGTCGAACCATAGACTGTGAAATTACCGCGAAGTAGACGCCTGCGCGTCTTCCTTCAAGCACACCGAACGTACAGTCTGCTTTGAAAATCTGAGATTACTCCTCGCTTACTTAACGTTATAATGTAATTAAAGTCCGACATCTCGCATGATGTTTTCTGTACCCTGATATCTTGGCCAAATTTAACTGAAACGATCAAATGACTCTCAAATTCCGGGATTTGTGGTTTGGATACGGGTTTGTAATCGAAAATGTGATATTTTATGAGTCTGATGATTCAAACTATACTCATCCACGATGACTCCAGTTGAAACTCCTCTCTTATGGTCGGGTCGGTAACTTTGTCGGCTACAATCTTACAGAGATTTAGTCTCAGCGTGCAAAGTTCTTTCTTTGGCAGTTTGTTGCATAGAAATATCCGCTTATATAACACATTCATCTATTTTCCTTGCTTTTTTTTTCCCATACATGAATAAAGATCGACCTGCCACGAAACTTTACTAACTTCCGTAATTTATATTAACAAAGCAAAATGGCGTCCACCTGAGTATACGAAACGTAGATGATTCTTTCGCTTTTTTAAATTTTGATTTTTTTGCCACCGGATATATTCCAAATTTTTTTCGCAATTTTTAATAGCTGAAATCCTAAACGGAGATTGAGTAACGATACTCGTTTTATTTTCATAGGAAATTCATTTAGTGTTGGATGGAATTTTTGAAAGTTTCGTTGCAATTGATTTCAGAATTTACTTTACACCTGATTTTATTTTCAAAAAATTAGAAAACTACTGTGATACGTGACGCGGTCGTTGCTCGTGCGAAACGGTAAAGTGTTTTTATCCACCTCGCTGCGTTATATAGTCTATTCTTTTAAAAACAACTGTCCGGTTACTCTACATATTTTATGCATACTTATAGGTATAGTACCGAAAATAATGTATATTATACCGTACGTTTGCTTATGATTAATGAAGGACCAAAATATCGTAGATTTGAAAAAGACGTAATGCAGACGTACACGTTACGCGAGTGACAAAGAGAATCGCTGACCGAGGAAAGATAAACAAGTGTTAATATAAGTGGATGTAAAAGTGTTTGCTAGCGCAGCGTGAATTTAGCAAGTTTAGGTGAGTTCTTGCTAATTTTTCAAGCCTGTTGCCAAGCGAAAGAAAAAAAATTTGCGGTACTAAATCCTATCTTGGTAACGTATAGTAAAGAAATTTTGCTAACGCAGCTCGGCATTTTTCCGCTCAACACTTTTCTCTGCCTCGTTGCTCTGCAGAAACGAACGTCTTTTTGCCACGCGTGGTTATATTAGAAACTCGTTGGTAAATCGACACTTTCCTTCCGAGAGCAAGAATTATACCGTCCATTCAAAGTATTATTATTAAGCCCGTTTTCGTTTTATCTAATCAACGCTATCCTGCGCTCTAATAATTTTAGGTGTTTCGGTATGTTTACTAAAAAATTATACATGTTTAAAAATTTTTATTTTAAAAAAACATCGTCCGGTATAAGGAAAATTCAGAATACCTACGCGATGGAAATCAATCTTCGGCGATAAAAAACGCCAATAACTTTTTTGTATCGTATTATCATAATAAAATACAGGTTTGATCACTCTGGATGGTTGGATATTGCCTGGAAATAAAATGACGCGTGTGTTTATACATCCCAAACGATGTTAGACGTAGTAATTTTATATTGCTGCCACAGTCACTTGTAATAATGGTTTATACTACTGTAATTTCCATTTCTTTTTTTTTTTTAATAAAATAACGCCGAGTAATTATGCGATAAAAATCTTTTCTTGCTATTCGTTTTTTATTTTCCTACACCTGCTTGTCGGTCGATGGTAAGTGACTATAATTTTCCGTGACGGAAACTTAATAGGAAATTATATGTAGTTGAGACATCTTTGCAGGGATGGTATATTTTAAATCCCACAATATTGGTGCCTCACTTTTTTCTTGAGAAGACTGCCGGTACATGTCGAACTTGACAAGAAAATTGGGTCAATACGAAATCAGTGGTACTGCGAATAATTTTAAGCAGACTCAATTTTAGTAACCGATTGGGAAAAAAAAAATTTCTGAATATCAAGTAAAATTTGTTTTTAAAATTCATAACTATAATAATACGACGACGATGGGTTCATTTTCGTTACATGCTGCAAAAGGCAAACGTGTTTTCAAGGAAACAATTATTCTACGTGACCGAATCTGCGCACAGTTTCCAATTTCGTCAAGGTTAATACTGATAATAATATTAAGGAGGCTTAGTTCGTAAGAATAAGTTTCTTCGTAAAATTTAGTCATATTGATACATAATTTGTTTTGATAGTCAAAATTCTCATAGAAAATTGCAGAAAGTGTTAACAGTATGAAACAGTGCTGTAAATTTTTTTTTTTTTTTTTTAACAATTCGAAAGCTGTACCGAATTTATTTATTTATTTTTTTTTACCGTTACACAGCTAAGGCTGAATTTCATTTACTCGCAAACAAGTTTCATAAAATGGATAAAATTTAAACAGTACAAATTACTCAAGAAATCTTACGTTAAAGTACAGTTATAAATCAAAAATGAAACCGTCCTTCGAACACAAATCTACTTTCATCCAATCACTTTCGAACAAAATAATCTCGTAAAATCTGAATGAGATAAAAAAAAAAAAAAAATAATAAACGCCAGACATATACCTGTATTTTGAATATTCCGTTCATAAAAATCTTGTCTGAAAAAATTTTGTCTTCTTTTTTCTAACTTTACAACAAGACGGCGAAGTCGATTCGTTCTTGACCACTGTCACAATCGTTCCAAGACAGGTACGACGAACTGATATCCCGAAAGTTCACCATGTATGCCTGTGGTGTTCGGTAAAAAAAAACCCGTAACAAATCGAAGTACATTAAAAATAGAACATTTGCAGAAAACAATGAAAATTCATGGACAGATTAGAGAACTTTCTAAGGACAATCAAAATTCGAGTAAATCTCCAGGACACCGTGATAATAAAAAAAAGTGAAATAAAAAAAAAGGTTTATCGCCTTTTCCCCTACCGTTCTCCGTTCACCGGGTACCGAGTAGTGCCCCATGCCTCGTATAACTTCCTCTTCTGAACCCCGATTTCCCCGCACCTCGTGCCAAGATTCTCATTCCTGCACCAACTCTGCACCGGGTCTCGACCATAGCGGCTAGTTCTCGGTTCTCAGTTCTCGGTTCTCTTTCGTAGTGCGTAGTTCAGTAAAGTTCGGTTCAGTTTAGTTTAGTGAAGTTGAGTTGTCGTTGGGTTGAATTCGGCTCGCGTACCTAACATTCGTGCCAGTTTCTCCCGTCGCCCCGTTGCTCGCTGGACCAGCCGCTTTTACTGTAAGGATCCTAACGACGTCTTACGCTCGACGGTCATTATGGCCAATGATCGTGGTGTGGGTGCCGAGAGTCACTGAACCAGCCTGAAAACCATCTTCCACGGGCTGCTGTCAGTTGGACTGGTAATCGTGGTTGAGGATACCTGGGGCTGATGCGATATATAGACGCTAAGGGCTGCCTGATTGAAATGGGAATAACGGTGTATTCGGCATTGTTGTAACTATATTTTCACTGCATCGCGGTTAGACTGATTCTTCTCTTGTAAAGTAAGTGACGAATCTGCGGTGGGGTTGAATTTACGAACTTTAAAAGTTCCGAAAGCGATTAATTCTGACGTTTTTCGTGGCGAAACTTGAAGTAAAGAAGTCGAAATTTTCCGAAGCAACTAAGTTTGGAACGATGCGCTGAGAAAAATTTCATTTTTTGCAGTAACTAGAAAAATTCGGTAAAACACGGGTCGTTGAAAAAACTGTTTGAATATTGTTGGAATTACGAAAAACGAGGTACGCCTAACCATTTTGCGCTATCGTCGATCCTTTTTTGGTTATTGCAACGCAAAATAGTAACGGATACTAGAGTTTCCGGTAACAGCTAGAAAACTAATTTTCATTTTCTACCTAGAACTGTATTTTGTCGATTGTGGTAAAAAATGAAAATAGTCAAGGAGTGAGCGATAACCGGAACTAAAAATTTGTCTCAGTATGGAAACGTGACGGCTCAAAGTTCTCATATGCGAGATTACGAAAATTCATGTTACGATAGAGCAAAGTTCCGTAAAGTAAAGTTTCGATAGAGCAGAATTCCGAAAATTGAATTTTTCTCACATAGCGTAGTTTATTCAATCAGTGGGTGTAATAAGTCAGAAAAACCGAAAATCAAAATAACCATGATTCCGAACGTAGAAATATCGAAAATCAAAAGCTAAGAAAGGTTAAAGCGATGAAATTTCACGAAGCCGGAAATTTACGCAACTGAAATGTTTTTCTAAACTCTGTTACAGGAATATTCGTTGGGAAATATGTCGGTTTGGTGTACTCAAAACATTCTTAAAACATTCACGCGACACAAATTTATAATGATTGCAATTCGATCTCATACAAATATTTGCAATTTTTCATATTGCGCTCCATGATGCTTATAATATACTTTTGCGATTTCGAATTTTCCTCTACAGATCTATTCAAAGTTTTGCAATTTCGCGAGTTATTGAACTTGAAAAGGAACAAAATAATGTAAAACAATTACCACGCATAGGTAGATATTTCTTTACTGTAGCATAGAAAATAATATTCTGAAAATATTAATAAAACCTGCCAACGTTTACATGAATATTACTGCGTCATTGAAAATGAGCTGTGTGGACTGAATTCAAAATTTTCATGCTCTTTCTTTCGTCACTAGTTCTACTCAATTGTTGAATAATGAACGCAGTTTACTTCAGTTAATATGTAAAATTTCGTTCATCTGATTGACCCAATCGGTTCGTTTTTTTTTTTGGATTAATTGAGGGTCGTCGGTTTGTAAGTGAGATCAAAAGACAAATGTACCGAATCAAGTGTTAGATACTTTCTTTGCTCTGATTTGTGTAAGTGAACAACGCATGTGAAAATAGGTTTGATTTTTTTTTTTTTTTTAATATTATTATTATTTTTGTTTTGATGAAGTATAAGCAAAACATTATCAATCAATTTCAGTCAATTTGTGAGAAATGATTGTGCGAAAAGAAAAAGTTATAACCATCCTAGAAGTAAAAATAGCGTTCGTATATCAAATTTTTATGGGATGCATATTTATCTAAAATGACTTGGAAGGAAATTGATAAAAAAAATATCTGATTTTATTTTTTACATAAACTTATCATAATTATATGCAGAAGCGAACTAATCTGAATTCAAATGGAAGATAAACTGAAAAAGATAAACATGAAACACGAAAAAAATCAGTCCAATTATATGCGCTGTAGATAAATGTCACAGAAGAATTCGAAATCTGTGAGATTTAGGCGAAAACTGTAAAGTACCGTTTATAAAGAAATCGATCGTTAAAAAACAGCATTGGCAATAAGTTTGGATAGGGGAAATTTACCGAGAATTCGATACACCGAAGTCCTGCTGAACTCTGGAATTAAGTGAGAGTTAACAAGATTTATATGCGACATTACTGCTTACATATGTATTGTGCATATATTTATATAAATTTGTATGCATGTGTACAAAACCAACTACTATAATAATTGCTTGGAAAATTTCATTATATGCGGTGCACAGCTTTAGAAATTTGTACATAGTTTTATATACATAACCCATGTGAACTCAACTTCAAACCGCGCGGATTAATCTTGTAAATATACGTGTATTTTTTTTTTCTTTAACCCTCTCTGAAATACTTTCGGAAGGGTGAGAAAAGATGCCTGTCAAAAGCGGAGCTCTTAATATTAATATTTAGAGGTTGTTTTTTTTAGAATATTGTAGCTCATAAATCAATAAACAAATCCAAATGAGTCATACATATTTTTATAAGAAATTGAACCCTTTACAAAAAGTGTCTCTTATCATTTTTTGATAAATTGTATCCTTCCAAAGTTATTCGAGCTCAAAGTTCAATTCACAGTAAAGTCAACTAATTATTTGTATAGTTTACGGCAAAATGTTAAAACTTATTACTAAATATCATCAAATTTTTCTTGAAAAATTCTATAGTTTGTGATTTTCTATGAAGAAGGAAGTCAGTTAACGATTTTTAATTTGTAAAGCTCTACTTTCAATGATAAATAACATCACTGAAATCAATTCTACTTTTAATAGTAAATTACTTTCCAAACATTGTATTTAAAATTTTTACATTCCGTATCTGAAAAAAAAAATTTAATTGCATCAAAATTGATTGGTGAGCTACAAAATTCTAACAAAAAAATTTATATATACATACATCAGACATTGTGGTGGTTAAATATTTCACACATGTGCACTTTCATGTTTAATTACGTGTAAATTTAGCGCAACGCGTTCACTCGTTGCTGATGGTTGAAAGTCACATGGACGCGAGCTTAATTTGCTAACTAGGAATAGTTCGCGGTTAACTGCACGTTGCGAATGAAGCATGCATGGTTAATTTATAACGCCATTGATTTAATGGACCGTGCTCTCATCCGAGATTGAAGATACTCTGTTATATATAGATAAAACATATTTATTTTTAAGCACTTTAACGAAACAAGCATACGTGATTAACGGTGATAAATTGCAATAATAAATTACCTGATCAGATTTCATCAGTAAATATTCATGAGAATAAAAACAACATGTGTTCTATACACACAGTATTCTATAGTGCGAAACTTTTTTTTTTGGAAAAATTTTTATTCAGAGAAAAGCTATGCCTTAAAGAAGAATTTAAATTGATGATGGAAAAAATGTAGATATGTAGAAAATTTGTGTAAATTACAGAACTGTACAGAAAATTACAAAAATATGTATAAAGTACAGAAATGTAAAAAAAAATACAGAGTTTCCGGTACGAAAATAAAGAAAACTGTTAATTATATTGATTTGTCTGATAAAATGTAAAAATATGGAAAATATATATAAATTCACTGCTGATGATTATTTATTTTGGTTATTTAAACTTTCATATCTCTCTATATTTTAACTTTCCATTTTTTGACTCAACGTTTTGAAATCCTGTGAATTGTGAAAATTTTGGCACCTTTGGATATTCGATATTGTATCTCATCTGTTGTAAATATATCAATTTCACATTTTGACCCTGATTCTGTATTTCATTACATAGATAAAAATGTGCGCAACGAATTGAACTATTGAATCGTCGACTTTCGGTTAATTCGTAACTTCGTTGTTTCGTGAAAGTTCGATTTCTTCACTTCAACTTTCGTCGGCAAAAAATTCCGAATCAGGCACTTTCGGAACTTTTAAAATTCGGAACTTCAACCCCGTCCCAACCATGAAGCAAAATTGTATTTAATACGATAGATTTGAGATTCTCGTGAGATTTCTAACCGTTCGTATCATGTGTTTTTTCAGATCTCCGCGGGTCGGAGGTCCGCTCTCTCAGCCACTCGCAATGATTCCCCCAACGATGCACGGCCACGAATTCAACCAACCCTTGTCGAGGGTGGTTATGGTCCGCAAAACCGACCAGAGAACCTTCAGCAAGGGTCGCAGAGGCGGCGAACCGATGCTAGAAACTGTCACCCGGGAAACGATCGAACTTTTCAACGGCGGTAGAGCGGAGAGGAAATTCACCTCCGAGACCAAAGACGTCGCCACCCCAAAGTCAAACAGGTATGAACGTAAATACGCCCCTGAAACCTCATTTCTCGATTTTAATTTTGTTCCATTTTTTTTTTTTATGACATCTAAGTCCGATATTTTTCGGCATTCGTGATCGAGTAACTTTAGTGAGATTAGAATTTTCATTTGGATATTGTAAACTCCGTGTGTGTTTGCATCTTTGTATTGCCTATTTTTACAAACCTGTTACTATCGTTATTATCGGTATTGGAAAAACAATTTTTTTTTTTTTATGTTGTGGTTTTTTTTTTTACTGTTATTGTTGCGAGGCCCGATTAATTAAATGACTTGGCGAATGATCTACTTGACGTAGGTAGATTTTTTCCCGCTAGTGTATCAGGTATATTTATAATTTCAATTCACCGGTAGATATACGAATTACTAGAAATTCAACTGTTGTAACTCTGTTACATTGTAATCATTATTTTTCAGAAGTGCGCAATTTTTCTTTCCGACAAACGACCAAATTTCCTATCGATCATAAGTATACATGTAGAAATCAACAAATTACAACCTTTCAGCAAAACACAAAATTCGCATTATATAGTTGACCGGATTTTTATGGTTTCGAGTCTCTGACTCTTCGATACAGATCGGGATGAAAATTTTTGTGACACATACATTTTTGCACAACTATCTGTAAAATGTTCTGATTTAATTTCTATGACATCTGGTAATTTATCGGATGAAGTTTGATTACCGGTTAGCGTAATTGCAGGCACCTGGAAACGTTTTTTAATCGAGTAGGTACGTAGTAAATAAAATGAGGTAAACTCGTAGTACATATAATAGAAATTCCCGTGTAGAACGATCTGTTTTATTGTTACACAGCTTTTACACGAACAAGTAATTAAACAAACTGCAAAATTCACTCTCTGTCGGAATTGCAAAGTTACCAGAGCTTCAAAGGGTAAAAATTAATACAATTATTCCATTACATTGTAGACACAAACTGAAAAAATATTTCACTACATTACAAAATACGATGCTCAAGTACGGCGAAGAATTCTTTGTTTTTCATTTTAAGGAACAACACTTGATTCAACAAAAAAAGCTCCGAAAACAACAATTTGTGTTATCGAGTGAAACCGCATTGATATAGCTGCAAATGCGGTAAATTGGACAAAGTTTTTTTAATTAATTTTTTTTTTTTTTTTTGTTGCGTGCAATTAATTCCTGGTTTAATTTAGAGAGACGAGGTTAGAGTAGAATTTTAGGGAATTGTTTTTTAAAAATATTATCTAATAAGGATATTCTGTCGTGAAATCTTTGAGTTTTAAAGATGAATATGACTGCCCTATTGTAGCATGCCTTCCCTCAGCGGAAGTGGAACGAAAAAGAAGGTTGTTGGCTTTGTTGACCAGTTTTCACCCGAAAGGTACTAACTACATATAACGAATTAGAAAATTATAGTTTACATGTGCATTATACCTTAAACATACACAGACGTGATATATAAAACAGCATCTACTGTACACCGAATGCGATGAATCGTGATAAAAAGAAAGAGAGAAGAAGAAAAAAAAAAAAAAAACAAATTCTGCAATCGAAACAATTCCCGCACGTGATTACCTTACACATACTTGTATTACGTATAAAATTTTCACCGTGCTGTTATACCGTGTCTGCAAAACCTGTGAGTAATGTATAATATTGTATAATGTATACGGAAGCATAAATAAATTCTGACATTCGCTCCGATCACGAGCTTGTTGAACAGAAATCTGAAACCACGCTGCAGAAAATACTCGAGCCAGTCGGACCTCAGATTACACATGTTATATCGGGTTTAAAGAATAAAAAAAAAAAAAAAAAAAAAAAAAAAAAAAAAAAAAAAAAAAAAAAAAAAAAAGCATTACCTTAGAGCGTGAAATACGTTGTTATTACTTACGCCGCGGACACAAATAACACAGCATTCAGTTTACAATAGCCGCACAAAAAATGAATGGAAATAAGATTGAATACTATCGGAAATGTGATCTATAAATCTATAAGCCTACACGTATCTAATTAGAAGTAATAAAATATAAAACTTTCCAATTTTGACCCAATAACTGATGCATCCCTTATAGATACCTGATATAGTTTTGCATGAAACTGTTGCCTGTATAGAATTGAACGATCAATAGCTGATATACACTGAGAAAAATTTCATTTGTTACAGTCACTAGAAAAATTCAGTAAAACAGGTATCGTTAAAAAAACTGTTTAAATATTGTTGGAATTACGAAAAACGAGGCACGCGTAACCATTTTGCGCTATTGTCGATCCTTTTTTGGCAATTGCAACGCAAAATCAGTTTGTTCGGTTTACTCTACTTTTTTAGTTAAATAAGGCTTTAACGTCAATTCATTGTTGCACAAGCATTAAATTTTCGCAACACTTACAAGAAAATATAGCAACAGCGATCGTAATCAGAAAGAATAGTAACGGATACTAGACTTTCCGGTAACAGCTAGAAAACTAATTTTCATTTCCTACCTAGAACTATATTTTGTCGATTGTGGTAAAAAATGAAAATATTTAAGGACTGAACGGTAACCGGAACTAAAAATTTCTCTCAGTGTAGAGAGTCACGAAATGAATTACACTATATCCGTATGTCTAACTTTTTATAGTTGCAACAAGATTCGAATACACGTAGCGTGTTTCGTAATTATAATTGTCATTAGTCATTGCCGTCGATAACTTGCCTTGGCTTCCGGCTTGTGGTCGCCCAAATGGGCTTCGGAGTTTTTCACCTAATTTTAATACCTGAAACCTTATTTTCAGGTCACGAGCTGACTCAGTGCGATCAAAGTCACCGCCAACGGCGTCACCGGCTTCACCAGGACCTCTGTCAGGCTCGTTTCACGGAAGTTTTCACGGCAGTCTTGGCAGCGATGGAATGTCATGCAGCAGCGCGAGGTCCTCTTCGGCATCGCCCGACTCGGCACGCTATTCATCTTCCCAGATCAGCAAACCAGAGGTAAATACAATTGTTGATAAGACAGGAAGTGACGTCAGGGAAGACCGGAATGTTTGGCCGAAGAATTTGAAGGGAAGATTTCGGTGGAATTTTGAAAATCGTTACTACAAGCCGTATGAAAAAACCCTTCCACAGATTTTTAGATTATGGTAGTATAAACATTTGAGGCAAAGTTTTAACCTTCTGCGATGAAAGTTTATGCGCAAGGAATTTTTTACAGCGATCGGAAGAATCTTCTTTGAAAGGCTTTTCGCGTATACATATTCATTTCAGAATGTTCAAACTTTTTTTTAACGCGTATAATACCATAGCCTAAAACTTAGCAGAAGGATTTTTTAGGCGACTTTTACTAAATCGTGTAAGAATTAAGAAATAAAACTCTGGTTATTGTAATAAATTTTACCGAAGTCTCCCCTTAAAGATGATTAACCCTTGGGTAAGTTTGGTGACCATTACTCGGCTAGTAAGTGCACCTGGCACCATGAGAAGCTGTGTTATGGATCCGGTTGCTGCCTTATCGACGGAGCCGTTTATAAAATTCAAATGAGCCGGAAGAGTCAGGAAAACTGGGAAAAACGGAAAGACCTATGGTCGGTGAATTCTGGAGCCAAGAGTGTTCAAAATGATCCGAAAATTTAGATAACTCGAGTGGGAGACAAATTTTTTCGTTTGTAGACAAATCGGAGGAAAATTCATATAAGATAAAAATTTTTATTCATTATTTTATTTTATGGATATTTATCGGAAAATAGTCATCTCAAATTGTTGCGAGTTTTCTGAAGAAGATTTCAAGAAACCGCACTTTTGTGCGAAAATAATCATGTGTCAAAGATATAAGTGATCTTACTTCGTTTAACTTAAATTTTTGCTACCTTGAAAAGTATTTTTTGAACAACTGATTTTCACACAAAATTTATAGCGTACCCCTTTTTCTTGCGAAGAAACATTTTCCATCTGCAACATGGGGTGTAATCTGTAGATGGTTCGTATTAGTCAACTGACCTAAAACGCGGCTAATGCACTCCGGCAGATACGAAATACGGTCGAAGACTCGCGTTGTACACCCACCGCTACGGCATCTTTTGCTTTCAGAATAAGCAACCGAAGTGACACGTTCAATTTAGGTTGGCAATAGCTCAGGTAATGTAGGGATCTGCTAACTCAAGTGCGCGCAAAATGCGATTCTAGCGGGCGGTTGAAGTTCGTAGTTAGAGGTTCCTACATTACCGAAGTTATCGTCAACCTAAATTGAACTCGTCACTTCGGTTGCCTGTTCCAGGGGCGACAGATATCTTGACGGTGCGTGTACATACGCCTTTGAGTATAATTCGTGCAAATCAAGATTGCAGGTCTACCGGTTGACCGAGATCAAACGGGGCAGCTACCTACCGCTATTAATACACCTCCGAAAGGAAATCGACTTGAGTCATCGACAGATGTCATTGGTACACCACCATGTGGACTGTTCTTTCACTTGTTATCCAATACCCCCGATCTACCTGGCTATGATCAATGCAACGTCACTTTTGAAATCCTGCAGAAGCGGTTCATTCTCACGCGTCATGTAAAATGTTGTGTTATTTGTATAATGTTTCATATTTAAGATTAGATCTACACCCAAGTTTGATCCTGTTTGAAAATAAGTTTTGAAAACCGTTCCTTCGTCTGGCTACGTCTATTTCAAAAATGGGACATTGCTTCTCGTTAGTTACACTCGAATTCATATTTACAAGCATTATTGTATACATTTCTTTTTTTTTTTCGAAATCTGCGTTATAATAAATGCGAGAATTTATTCTATTGGTAAAATGGCAAAAAGGATCTTCTGTCTAAAAGATTTGTTAGTTTTTCTCTGAAGAATTTGCGTTTCCACAATGTGAAAAATATCTTGACCGAAAGAAATCTGTGCCTAACATTTTTTTTCCCCCTTTTTGTCTTGTTGTAGATTACAAAGACTGACAGCCGTAAAACATCTCTGCGCAGATCGGGTCCATCGAAGGAATTCCTCGACGCCTGTCTCGAGGCCCACAACGTTTATCGTGCCCGACATGGCGTTCCTCCTCTGCGAATCAACAAACAGGTCAAAGCCTTGCTCAGTATACTTACAGTTAATCCCGTTTTAGTCGGTATTCCGTTGTCCACCTTAAACGAGTTTTTGTGTCTTTCTTCCTTTTCTTTTTCCTCCTCTTATTATCCTCCGTGTGGCAAACCGAGGACAGCGCTAATTGCTACGTTAATTGCCGGGCCATTAGCACCGATTAATTCACCACGATTGCTGTTCCATTTATATACCGACGAAGATCGATCGTGGAAAAAAAAATCAAGGATTGTCGGCATTTGTGATGCAACTTTTACACCAACGTCTTCACTTCTTATATAACCGCGATATTTTACCGATGCATCATATTGCACCGAAGAGTTTCCGGTTTATGACGTTATTAATCTAATCTTCATCCCACTGGAACGGTTGAACAATTTCATATCTTTTGGAATATCATTTCAATGAAAGATTCTTTCACTTTATTGTCGATTTATAATTTGAAATCCAATCATTGCTTTTCCAACTCATTATGTTCTTGTTTTTTTTTTTTTTTGTAATACTTCAAATCTCTCCAAAGCCTTTTTTCATTACTATTATTGTTGTTGTTATTTTACTTTTTTTTTTCCTAACTGCGCAAAATACGTTCAATACATCGTGCGTGAATTTATAAATCTGACTACTGATTTCACCGAGGAAAAAACTTTCAAACGAATGAATTTATTTACAGATGTGTAAATCGAGCCAAGACTGGGCAAACATTCTGGCAGTTAAGGGTCGGCTAGAACACAGAACGAACATTGACTACGGGGAAAATTTATTCTGCATGTGGAGTTCAAATCCAAAGAACATTGTAAGCGGAGAGGAACCGGTCAACGAATGGTGAGAAACTAATCACTTGCCGAAATTTGAACGAAATAACGTATTTTTACAGTTCCGAAAGTCGGCCGCGTCGATCCTGGAAATGCAAATAAATTGTAAATCAAAATCTTCCTTACAGGTACGCCGAAGAGGCGCAACATCAATACGGAAAGGAGCCAACGACCCTGAAGACGGGCCACTTCACGCAAGTCGTATGGCGAGATAGTTCAGAGCTGGGAATCGGGATGGCACGTAATCGTAACGGGGAGATTTACGTCGTGTGCAATTACAATCCGGCTGGAAATTTCTTGGGCAGCTTTACTGAGAACGTTTTACCACCCGGTGAAGTTTGTACACCGAGGAAACTTGGCAGCGTTAACGCCCAAGTGAACCTCATAAACGAAACGTCTTGGCAACAGGAAGCTCTGTTGGTCCACAACGAGTATCGTAGAAGACACAGAGTTCCGGACCTCAAGCTTAACTCCGAACTGACAGCTGCTGCTCGGGTGAGAATTTTTCTGTGGTATTCAATCTTAAGAGTTAAACGAGCAACAACATGACTTGAACAGTTTTTGCCATATTTGATCAGAAATTTAGTCTCAGGTGAGACTTTGCTGTGGTATTCAAATTTAGGACTCAAGGGCAGCTGAAAGCTGGACCAGTATCACACATAACTTTGGACAATTTTTGTCATGTTTAATCGGAAATTTAGTCTTGGGTGAGACTTTGTTGTGGTATTCCAATTTAGGAGTCAAGGATACCCAGACCAACATCAAACATGACTTTGGACAATTTTGGTCATGTTTTATCGGAAATCGACCTGAAAAATGCATGATTTGGTTGTTGGATAGTAATTGAAATAAAATGACCGCGACGATTAAGTCGTTATTCAAAAATCGCCGACGTAGTTAGTTTCCAGACTATGTGACCATATTTTTTTCTGTTCGACTAGGCCTGGGCGGAGACTCTTCTACAAACGAACAAACTGGTTCACCAATCCACGTCACCGTATGGTGAAAATATTTACTCAATGCACTGTTCGGACCCGAAACTCGTTGTCTCTGCGAGGGAAGTGGTTTCGAAATGGTACTCAGAGAAAAAGGATCACAAGTACGGATCGGAACCAAGAGTTCTTAACACATGTGAGTTGTCAACTGTCACGTTAGTCTTGATATCGTATCGGATATTCATTTTAAACGAGTTTGGTTATTGGTTCTAAATTTCTAATCCGTTTCCTTTTGTCGCTTTCAGGTCACTTCACACAAATAGTATGGCGTAATACAACGGACATGGGAATAGCGATGGCTCGGAGGAACGGTACCTGTGTCATAGTAGCCTGCTATCATCCTCGGGGTAACATCGTTGGTCAGTTCACCGAAAACGTGCTGAAACCAAAGTGAAAATTGATGAGCGATCCACGTTCCTCGTAGACAAGATGGACGTAACTTGTTAATAGTGTACCTAAGCCTGTATTTATATATATTTATATATATATTATACATAGATATTATACACATATGCATGTAAAGACCATATATAGACATAATAAACATTCCATACAAGCATACATTATAAGCGTGACGAGGTACTTTAATAGCTGCAAGAACGGAGTATTAAGATTCTTACCTCTTGACACTCGCTATGCTCAGATTGTCCGGCGCAGCCTCACGTGATTAATAACGGTATTTGATGAGACATGATGTCAGTGTCTACAAATTGAGTAAAAAAAAAAAAAATCGAAGAGATGCTGAATAAATAATCATCATAGTACGTGATTCGAATACGCAAAGCATGTGACGAATACACACGAATATATGTATATGTATAAGAAGGCAACTGATCGATAGCGTTGCAGCCTATTAGTTGCAACCGGGCACAGTCTGAATACGATGCGGCCACGGATCATGAGTTACGGCCGAGAAACAAGAGATTTCGTTACTCATTCTTCTACTGTTAGTTCAACGTTCGTTTTCGTGTCTCTTCTGGGTTCTAGGTAATTCATTTAGTATGGGAAAATTCGCACAAATCGATTCTGACACATAAGATTTTTCACTCGCAATAAAGTGAGGCTGCTTCCTTTGAATTTTTGGTCAATATGACAACGATTCGATCGAATGTATTTTAACACACATTTGAAAGATACGAGCAAAATTTTTCATCATCCAACTGTCGCAGAACGGCAGCGTTATCAGCTGACCCGTTAACTGAAGGATATATCTTCAGTCAACGGCTGACCATCGAAGGGCCTGGCCGCTTGAGTCTGGAATCGGCAGGAGAGATAAAGTGTGTATTTCTTGTATGAAATGTGAAAACTAAAATCATTATACATCATATCATATCGTCATACATCATACATCGTACATCATACATCATACATCATACATCATACATCATCATACCTAGTATTACAGTTCGAAACCAAAGTTTGAATTTTCGGATGTTCGGAAAGTGACGTCACCAATCTAAAATCGGCTAGCCGAGTTCCTCAGTCGGGTAACAACCGCGCAGTAGAGCGGACGGATGAGAGTCGCGCTCCGCAAATTTCGAGTACCGGGTTCTCAACCTCCCGGATCCCGCGCTTCGGGTCCGCTACGCGGTGAAACTCGACTTCCAGGATAAGCGCTCCGTGGTTCCTGGTTCATGTTTACAATAAATTGTTTCAATTCGTTTTTCGCGCAACCCCAAATTCGGTAGCTGTCAGTCCGCTAATAAAATTTCTAGACTTCCAGGATAAGCGCTCCGTGGTTCCTGGTTCATGTTTACAATAAATTGTTTCAATTCGTTTTTCGCGCAACCCCAAATTCGGTAGCTGTCAGTCCGCTAATAAAATTTCTCGACTTCCAGGATAAGCGCTCCGTGGTTCCTGGTTCATGTTTACAATAAATTGTTTCAATTCGTTTTTCGCGCAACCCCAAATTCGGTAGCTGTCAGTCCGCTAATAAAATTTCTCGACTTCCAGGATAAGCGCTCCGTGGTTCCTGGTTCATGTTTACAATAAATTGTTTCAATTCGTTTTTCGCGCAACCCCAAATTCGGTAGCTGTCAGTCCGCTAATAAAATTTCTCGACTTCCAGGATAAGCGCTCCGTGGTTCCTGGTTCATGTTTACAATAAATTGTTTCAATTCGTTTTTCGCGCAACCCCAAATTCGGTAGCTGTCAGTCCGCTAATAAAATTTCTCGACTTCCAGGATAAGCGCTCCGTGGTTCCTGGTTCATGTTTACAATAAATTGTTTCAATTCGTTTTTCGCGCAACCCCAAATTCGGTAGCTGTCAGTCCGCTAATAAAATTTCTCGACTTCCAGGATAAGCGCTCCGTGGTTCCTGCTTCATGTTTACAATAAATTGTTTCAATTCGTTTTTCGCGCAACCCCAAATTCGGTAGCTGTCAGTCCGCTAATAAAATTTCTCGACTTCCAGGATAAGCGCTCCGTGGTTCCTGGTTCATGTTTACAATAAATTGTTTCAATTCGTTTTTCGCGCAAGCCCAAATTCAGTAGCTGTCAGTGGGCTAATGAAATTTCTATAACTTTATAATCTTCTCATAATCTTTTTGGTAAAATGTGTCGATAATAAAATTATATCAAACCTTACACGGTATTTTTGATTTGTTCTCATCCTGAAAATATTTATTAGTATTCGAGGTATAACTCGAGGTGGTTGGCGGTGGTCGTTGGGGGTGGTTAGGGGTGGTTGCGGGTAATCGCGGTGATTCAGGAGGAGGGGGACGAGGATTTGTGCTCGGTGAGTAAAACACTTTTATAATATTTGCTGGCAATTGTGATTATATTTTGTCTAAAATATTTCAAACTAGTCATGTTTACATTAAATTATTTCAATTCATTTTTCGAGCAAGCACATATTCGGTAGCTATGAATAAGCTCATACAATTTATCATATTATTAATTAATTAATCAATCAATTACTCAATTACATTAATTCTTACACAATATTTTCGATGTGTTCTTATACTGGAAATATTTATTACTATTCAAGGTATAACCTGAGGTGGTTATCGGTGGTTGTTCGAGGTGGTTGAAGGTGGTCGGAGGTGGACGAGGAGGAGGACGAGGATTTGTGCTCGGTGAGTAAAACACTTTTATAATATTTGATGGCAATTGCAATTATATTTTATATAACATATTTCAAACTAGTCATGTTTACAATAAATTATTTCAATTCATTTTTCGCGCAAGCACATATGCAGTAGCTATGAATAACATCATACAATTTATTATATTCTTAATTACTTAATTAATTACATTAATCCTTACTCAATATTTTTGATGTGTTCCTATACTAAATATATTCATTATTATCCCAGGCGTAACCCGAGGTGGTTGGCGGTGGTTGGAGGTGGTCGGAGGTGGACGAGGAGGAGGACGAGCTGGACGAGGAGGAGGACGAGGTGGACGAGGTGGACGAGGAGGAGGCGGCGTGGGTCGCCGGAGAGGAGAGGAGAGGAGGGGAGGGGGCGGGGGAGGGAAGGGTCGGGGTTGGGAAGGGAGGGAAAGGGGCAGGAGGAGGGGGAGGGAGGGCGGGAAGGACGGAGGGAGGGATGGAGGGAGGGACGGAGGGAGGGAGGGAGGGAGGGAGGGAGGGCGGGCGGGTGGGAGGGAGGGAGGGCAGGGGCGGGCGTGTGGGGGGGGGGGGGTTATGCTCTATCAACTCTAACGGGCTCACATTGACATCCGTCCTCCACTACCCCCCTCCCTCCCTCCCTCCCGCCCGCCCTCCCTCCCTCCTTCCCGCCCTCCCTCCCTCCCCCTCCTCCTGCCCCTTTCCCTCCCTTCCCAACCCCGACCCTTCCCTCCCCCGCCCCCTCCCCTCCTCTCCTCTCCTCTCGGGCGACCCACGCCGCCTCCTCCTCGTCCACCTCGTCCACCTCGTCCTCCTCCTCGTCCAGCTCGTCCTCCTCCTCGTCCACCTCCGACCACCTCCAACCACCGCCAACCACCTCGGGTTACGCCTGGAATAATAATGAATATATTTAGTATAGGAACACATCAAAAATATTGAGTAAGGATTAATGTAATTAATTAAGTAATTAAGAATATAATAAATTGTATGATGTTATTCATAGCTACTGCATATGTGCTTGCGCGAAAAATGAATTGAAATAATTTATTGTAAACATGACTAGTTTGAAATATGTTATATAAAATATAATTGCAATTGCCATCAAATATTATAAAAGTGTTTTACTCACCGAGCACAAATCCTCGTCCTCCTCCTCGTCCACCTCCGACCACCTTCAACCACCTCGAACAACCACCGATAACCACCTCAGGTTATACCTTGAATAGTAATAAATATTTCCAGTATAAGAACACATCGAAAATATTGTGTAAGAATTAATGTAATTGAGTAATTGATTGATTAATTAATTAATAATATGATAAATTGTATGAGCTTATTCATAGCTACCGAATATGTGCTTGCTCGAAAAATGAATTGAAATAATTTAATGTAAACATGACTAGTTTGAAATATTTTAGACAAAATATAATCACAATTGCCAGCAAATATTATAAAAGTGTTTTACTCACCGAGCACAAATCCTCGTCCCCCTCCTCCTGAATCACCGCGATTACCCGCAACCACCCCTAACCACCCCCAACGACCACCGCCAACCACCTCGAGTTATACCTCGAATACTAATAAATATTTTCAGGATGAGAACAAATCAAAAATACCGTGTAAGGTTTGATATAATTTTATTATCGACACATTTTACCAAAAAGATTATGAGAAGATTATAAAGTTATAGAAATTTCATTAGCCCACTGACAGCTACTGAATTTGGGCTTGCGCGAAAAACGAATTGAAACAATTTATTGTAAACATGAACCAGGAACCACGGAGCGCTTATCCTGGAAGTCGAGAAATTTTATTAGCGGACTGACAGCTACCGAATTTGGGGTTGCGCGAAAAACGAATTGAAACAATTTATTGTAAACATGAACCAGGAACCACGGAGCGCTTATCCTGGAAGTCGAGAAATTTTATTAGCGGACTGACAGCTACCGAATTTGGGGTTGCGCGAAAAACGAATTGAAACAATTTATTGTAAACATGAAGCAGGAACCACGGAGCGCTTATCCTGGAAGTCGAGAAATTTTATTAGCGGACTGACAGCTACCGAATTTGGGGTTGCGCGAAAAACGAATTGAAACAATTTATTGTAAACATGAACCAGGAACCACGGAGCGCTTATCCTGGAAGTCGAGAAATTTTATTAGCGGACTGACAGCTACCGAATTTGGGGTTGCGCGAAAAACGAATTGAAACAATTTATTGTAAACATGAAGCAGGAACCACGGAGCGCTTATCCTGGAAGTCGAGAAATTTTATTAGCGGACTGACAGCTACCGAATTTGGGGTTGCGCGAAAAACGAATTGAAACAATTTATTGTAAACATGAACCAGGAACCACGGAGCGCTTATCCTGGAAGTCTAGAAATTTTATTAGCGGACTGACAGCTACCGAATTTGGGGTTGCGCGAAAAACGAATTGAAACAATTTATTGTAAACATGAACCAGGAACCACGGAGCGCTTATCCTGGAAGTCGAGAAATTTTATTAGCGGACTGACAGCTACCGAATTTGGGGTTGCGCGAAAAACGAATTGAAACAATTTATTGTAAACATGAACCAGGAACCACGGAGCGCTTATCCTGGAAGTCGAGAAATTTTATTAGCGGACTGACAGCTACCGAATTTGGGGTTGCGCGAAAAACGAATTGAAACAATTTATTGTAAACATGAACCAGGAACCACGGAGCGCTTATCCTGGAAGTCGAGAAATTTTATTAGCGGACTGATAGCTACCGAATTTGGGGTTGCGCGAAAAACGAATTGAAACAATTTATTGTAAACATGAACCAGGAACCACGGAGCGCTTATCCTGGAAGTCGAGAAATTTTATTAGCGGACTGACAGCTACCGAATTTGGGGTTGCGCGAAAAACGAATTGAAACAATTTATTGTAAACATGAACCAGGAACCACGGAGCGCTTATCCTGGAAGTCGAGTTTCACCGCGTAGCGGACCCGAAGCGCGGGATCCGGGAGGTTGAGAACCCGGTACTCGAAATTTGCGGAGCGCGACTCTCATCCGTCCGCTCTACTGCGCGGTTGTTACCCGACTGAGGAACTCGGCTAGCCGATTTTAGATTGGTGACGTCACTTTCCGAACATCCGAAAATTCAAACTTTGGTTTCGAACTGTAATACTAGGTATGATGATGTATGATGTATGATGTATGATGTATGATGTACGATGTATGATGTATGACGATATGATATGATGTATAATGATTTTAGTTTTCACATTTCATACAAGAAATACACACTTTATCTCTCCTGCCGATTCCAGACTCAAGCGGCCAGGCCCTTCGATGGTCAGCCGTTGACTGAAGATATATCCTTCAGTTAACGGGTCAGCTGATAACGCTGCCGTTCTGCGACAGTTGGATGATGAAAAATTTTGCTCGTATCTTTCAAATGTGTGTTAAAATACATTCGATCGAATCGTTGTCATATTGACCAAAAATTCAAAGGAAGCAGCCTCACTTTATTGCGAGTGAAAAATCTTATGTGTCAGAATCGATTTGTGCGAATTTTCCCATACTAAATGAATTACCTAGAACCCAGAAGAGACACGAAAACGAACGTTGAACTAACAGTAGAAGAATGAGTAACGAAATCTCTTGTTTCTCGGCCGTAACTCATGATCCGTGGCCGCATCGTATTCAGACTGTGCCCGGTTGCAACTAATAGGCTGCAACGCTATCGATCAGTTGCCTTCTTATACATATATGTATAGAAATCACTATCGAACCGTTGGAATGATTTTTTTTCATTTCAGAGGTCATTATTGTTCTATAGAATTTTAAAAAAATTACCGTCAGCTAGCTTAAGACGAAAAAAAATAGATTTCGCTGCTTGCTTAAACTCGTGATTATCTGCTCGTTTCCTGCAGAGTTGTAACTTTTTATACGTCAAGAAACAAAACCTCTCTGGATTTATGGCCGCTGCGCTTGACTAAGTATATAATAATTAAAGTCTTACAAAGCACGCGTGTTGTAAATATGTTATTAATTATTACATTCATATTTATTGTAAAGAGAGTATTCGACCTCTGTATCACAGATTCTGCTAAAACTTCTAAGGGTGATTCCGCAACTTAAAATATGTAACTATTGACGTGCGATTCAGCTCATAGGCTTGTGTTAATTTTAGCAATTTGTTGCTGATGTGAATGGAAAAATAAACAGATATAACACAAAGTAAAGCAGCTACAGGCATTGAAAATGTAGTTAAAAGGGTAAAGAATAAACATACTGGATTCCAATAAATTTATTGGTAACTAGGATGCAGACATATTTATATTTTATACTTGTAACAGAGTCGACATAAATAAAATAATTGAGATAAACATAACATCTGATATTTTTATCATTTATAAATGTACAAAGAACGCTCTGCATCTATATGTCTATGACACAGTAAAATCAGAAATTCGGAAAAATTGAGTGTTTATTCGTCCGATGCAGACGTGTTGATGATTTCACCCTGACGGCGACGAAGACGAAGACGAAGAAGGCACCAATTCAGCGGAATCATGTCTTCGATTGCTTTTGGCCGCAGATGACGTGATATCGTTATCAGAACTCACAACCGTGGCAAACTTCGGCCTTAATTCACTGCATATTAGATCTGAGCGCAATTGATTCCTCTAGCAAAATTACATTGATTCTGTGCATCAAACAATAAATTTCAGCATTATTCAAAATCCTCAAAATTTTTTCCCATAATTCCAATGGTGTCGGCCCTCCATTTTGGTGGAAAAAATCATTCGTCTTTGATACGTTTCTTATGACCATTTCGATGTGTCATATCTTTTTGCTTCGTATGTAGCAAGAGTAACATCTTAGCCGTCGGCATTCGGTAGGATTAATTTCGTGAATGCAACGACTGTCCCATATGCAGGGTGTTGACGAATTCTTCGATTCTCACACGTCCGCTCTACTGCGCGGTTGTTTCCAGACTGAGGAATTCGGCTGGCTGATTTTCTTCTGTATAGGTCAATGACGTCAAAAAAAAAATTTTTTTTGGTGACGTCACTTTCTGAACATCCAAACTTTGGTTTCGAACTTGAATAGTATGTACGATGTATGATGTATGATGTATGATAATATGATGTGTTGTATAATGATTTTGGCTTTATATTTCAGACACGGAATACGCACTTTATCCTTCCTGCCGATTCCAGACTCAAGCGGCCAGGCCCTTCGATGGTCAGCCGTTGACTAAAGTTATATTCTTTAGTTAACGGGTCAGCTAATAACGCTGTCGTTCTACGACAGTTGGATGATACAATTTTTGCTCGTACCTTTCAAATGTGCGTTAAAATACAGCTAGTTACGTTGCAGCTTTTCTTAATAAGTTGTGAAATAATCACTTCAATTCATACCCGACTCTAATATTTTAGGTCACGAGGTTAGATGTCACACATCATTGGCGACTACTGTAAGACGTGAAATTTTCTGAATTTATCATAAAAATTTTACCGTCCAACCCAAGAACCAAATTCTTGACGCAAGACTATCACTTTAGATAATTGATACAAATTACCTACTACTTGAATAACTAGCTTCAAAATTAAGAAAATCGTATGCAATATATTATCCAATGCACTTACCTAATCTCAATTTTGCGGGAAAATTAAGACCACAATCGTGACAGAAATAAATAATTTTTAATTAATTATTTCAGCTGAAAAGAAATTACAAATATTCTCAGTTTTCATATAATGTGTTAGGCAGTGAAAAGCTATAGGTGTGAAATTGTGAAAAGTCATGGGGAGAAGTAGCATCAGTCTTGCAACATCTTCGCATTATACTCAAGAAAGTTTTACTGGATAACAAGATGAAGTATTTCAGCGTACGTGGATATAGTGAAAACATTTTTTTTGATAATGGATTCGACCGCAAAATAAAATTTTAACTAACTACATGAAATTTCACTGCAGGTTCAATACATCGCATTTTTTTTTCTAACAATCATAAGTATAATATGATCTCATTAGCTTCGCATCTACTGTAATTATACACCAATTATCATCGAATAAATTAACATCATACAATCACACACATATTGAAATATAGACTTATTATAATGAAAACTAGTCAATACTGACAGGTTGGTGAATGCACACAGCAAGCTTTAACCGTCTTGCATGGTCAGAAGTGTTTAGTAATGCAATACGTATGAAATGCAGCACAAAAGTATTATTATACTACGTATGATTGGTAAAAAATAAATAATATATTGATGAATCAGAATAAAATGCACTTTTCTACCTTATTAAACGTAGAAGAACACGTAGAGAGAAAAACAATGACGAGTTATATCATAAATGATTAAATGCTATCAAATTTGTGCGCTGTATGGCAAAATACACGTATTTAGGAGCAAAAAGACATTAGGAATTGAAGGCTTAGAACTTGAGGCCAGATTGAACCTCGTGCATCGTCTTTGCGGATTTTTGCAAAAGATCGCGCTCTGTGTCCGTAAGCTGCTGCAGGACGACTCGGGATACTCCGTTTTCGCCCAGGACGCAAGGAAGGGACAGAAATACGTCCTCGGTGATGCCGTGGAATCCCTGAAGAAATACAATTGAGACGGTAATTTTTGCGAAATCGTATCGCAGCACGAGAACTATTCGTGAAATCTCGATGATAATGACTCACGTTGACGAGAGTGGAGATCGCGTGGACGGAGCTCATATTGCGCAGAATCGATTGCGCCAAGTTTGAAATGCTCAGACCAATCGCCCAGGAAGTGTACCCCTTTAGCTTGATCACCTCGTACGCACTCCAAACCACCTGCTTGTGGATTTCGCCCCAGTTCTCCGGGTCCTGATCGGTACCAACTTTCTCGTTCAGGTCGCGAAGACGCACTCCAGCGATGTTTACACCTGACCATACGGGAACTACGAAAAAAAATGTGCTCTAATTGTAGCAAAAAAATCGTTTGCCGTAAAATAAAAATAAACGGTAACATGGTGAGTAATTTTGGACATATCGACTAGTCTTTCACACAAGTCTGGATACTGAAGGGAGGAAAAAATGTGTTCAAAGTGAAACCAATATGGCGGCCACAGTCAGCCTGCTTTTTCAGCTGATGATTAATATTCTTTTCACTCTTTTCATTATTCCACGCTATATGCACTCGAAGTTTTGGCAATATGTCGTTGCATGCGCTGACAATGAGTAATAATGATAATAACAAATTGACCTACTTTACACGCCATATTAGCCTCACTTTGTTCAAAAAAAGTAGTGTGCAGGTGGTTTAGAAATATCCAAACTTGTGCACAAGATCTAATTCGAAATTATCGACTTGAAAGTTTCCACGTACCACTTGTGTCACCGTGTTCTCCGATCACCCATCCGTGGCAGGATGTCGGAGCGATTTCGAGTCTCTGCGAGAGGAGGAAACGGAAGCGAGCAGAGTCGAGGTTCGTGCCGCTTCCGATAACGCGATTCTTTGGCAGTCCCGAGAGTTTCCAAGCGACGTAAGTCAGTATGTCCACGGGATTAGAAACGATCAGGAGAGTTGTTTCCGGGCTGTACTTCACCAGCTGAGGAATTATGCCCTTGAATATGTCTGTGTTTCTTTGCACCAGGTCCAGCCGCGTCTCTCCTTCACGCTGACGGGCTCCCGCGGTCACGATGCAAATCGTCGAATTCGCCGTCGCCGCGTAATCCGTGCTCGCGTTGATCCTTGCGTTTTTTAGGAACGCACTGCCGTGCTGAAGGTCCATCATCTCGCCCTTAAGCTTGTCGGCCATCACGTCGATCAGCACCACATCGCTCGAGACACTCTGTAGAGGAGAAAAAAGGGGCGATTATAGACGACGTTTCAAAATACGATATTTATATACGCTGACCGTAAGTAATGATAAATAGGGGAATTGTAACCAAAAAGATAACGATAAAAACGGGGGATTCCTAAGATTTTAAAAAGAAGGGCTGGTTTGTTCGACCAAATACGTTTTTTTTCCTCTCTTTTTCCACCGTGCGGTAGACCGTGGAGTGTTCTTTTTTCAAAAAGACGGTTCTGTTGAAAGACTCATTTTTGTAAAATTACATCAGAGTCGTGACTCTGGATAGCGTTGGCTGTATTTCAATAAGCACAGTTCACCTTATCTTTTTTCAGCAAAAAAGATAAAGAAGCATCACAGATTTATCTACCTTGATAATAAGGAAAGATAAACTCAACTCAAGTTATCTCTGCGTTGAGAAAAGACGTGAATCAATCTAAGATGACTATCTTATGTAGATAATCCACAACACTACATGATTTTCGTAACGATGAACCCCACGCCCAAAAAAATTAAGATGGCTGAATTTGTTAAATTGGTCTGAAAACAGAATCACTGATCTGTATACTATCTAAAATTCTGAGACGATGGATTTTTTGGAGTGATAATGTAGAAGATATTCTACTATGGTAGAAAATTATTTCGTAAAAAATGTCGTTTTGCTTAAAAGTGTCTTTAATCAGTAAATTGTTTGATCTGACGTTGAATTATTCAAAATTCGATTCAGAATAGAAACGAACATTTTCGAACAAGCGATTTCTTTATTATAAGCTATATTACTTTAACAGTAAATGTAGACTGCGATATGTACTCACGTTGGTCAGGATGCTGAAGGCGCAGGCCATGCCGACCTGACCTACACCAACTATGGTGATTTTGTTTTTACCTCCCGAGACAGGCTCGACGACTGTTTTCAACAGCCTCTCTTTGATCGAAGTCATTATTCTGAAAGTGAAATCAATATTGTTATAGCTTTTACTCAGCATAGCGGATTCATGATTAGGACTTCATCTCATGCTCGATTAGAAATTGTCATTTCTGATTATCTACGCAGCCGATCGTCTACATATGATTATCGATGACTATCACATTTTTAAAGCAATCTTATACTGGTTTATGTATTTCGATATGATAGATAAATTAATCCATCATTGATACACAAGCTATAAACTTCATAAACGCCAGTAAGCAAAATGCGTATTTTAAATTTATGCTTTATTTTTTATCAATCTTCAAATACTTGTCATACCGTTTATGTTTACGGCTGGTCTGGAATAATATCAAATTGTCTTTGACGTTATTTGAAAATAATAGAACGATGCAGATCTGAAGCAATACAGCAACATCAGCATCGTCAGGGAGATTAATTTCAAAATGTTGATGATATCGTTCACCAAAATCAGCAGAACGAATCGTAAAACTTCATCTCTTATGACATAAAAGCTTCTAATGTTTCCCACTAACTTCATCATGGTGAAATACGGACAGCAATTAGTACGGGTAATAAGAAGCGAAAAGAAGGACGAAACGCGAAACTCATAAATTATGGTCAGCAAGAAATCCAGGGAACCTGGGGATCTATAACTTTAGAAATGACATTATTCTCCCCGTTCCAACCTTTTTTCATCTGTAAGTATTCCGACAGAATCTTTCCTATTTTAAACGGTCGATAATGTAACACTCACAACGTTCGTACCGAGCCTTGTAAGATTCCTGGTTGATGAACGGAAATTCGAAGCCCTGTTCCCTTTGTCAAAATTGATCCAACTGACTGATTCTCTTTGCACTTCTCTACCAATATATAATATAAGGACTGACCGAATAGACACCAGAAATACGATAGAGTCTGAAGTGAGGGACTGAACTGATTTCAGGTACAAGGAAGGAAGCTGTCCAGATTAAAGTGCTGCGATCAACTTTTGCCCGTGAATGCTGCGAGATCACCTGATGGTTTGTGGGTGGCTCTGCACCAGCTACTCTTATGCCTGTTTCCCGAATTCAGGGTGCGATCAAGTCTTCCCGGATTCCCCCTGCCTCAACTGTCATCGCGCAGGCCTGGCTTTGACCTACTAACGCACTTGGCGTCCTTAGGCAGATTTGACTCTTTTGACCTTGCCGAACGCCTAGAGGTCGAATCACCCGGACCGTATGGATGATGGTATGGAGCCAAGCTCGTAACTCGCTCACGTGTGTTAATATATTCGATGCGTGTATGTGGTCTCGAGTCCAATAAAGAAAGTTAGTGTGCTTTGTATGCCTGTAACGCGTGCATGGAATCTCTTGTATTATTTTGTCCATTCCATGTACCCAGCACTGTATTCTCTTTACTTCTCTGATACAAATTGCGTTTTCATCTTATACCATCCCAGTGATCCAAATATTGTTTGCTTAATTCATTCACCAACGTTTTCTCTTATTCTCATGGCATATATTATTTTATTACAACCAAATAACCAAAAGATTATCTGCGAAAATTCAATCTACGGATGAAAGTAGACGTAGCCAAAAATTGATCCTTGCACATTTGAGACAGTGGTTCGGTTTTTAGGACTGTAAAATTTCTCTTCTTATTTCTCGTTTGGATAGAAAATTTTCAAACTTATTCATTAACATACGACCAGTGCTACGCCTTTACAGTATACAGTTGCATAGAACTTCACCCGATGAACGTAATTTTTGTCAAATTCATTGCGTCTAGAACTGTTGCATCAGCGATTATAAATTTGTATAGTGTTGAAAATTAACTTCTAGTGTGATATTGGAGCTAAAAATTGAAAAGTGGAGGGATGAGTAGAAGATAAAGCAGTAAGGTTGCAGTATGCCTATAAGGATAACAGTGCAGATAGATTTGTGATACAAGGAACAGGGACAATTTACTTATTATTCACTGGGTACTTACTCCCGAAAAAATCTTCAAGAGTTATCTATTTTCGAAATCGTTATGTCTCGGGCATTAAATGATCATAAACTGGGCTTTATCGATAAGATTTAACAGTGATAATAAAAGTAAGCTTATACTGCAGGGAATGCGAGCGTTACAGGAATAGAAATATGAATATTTTCATATTCAGATAAAATCGTAATTCCGATCGTTTCGTAGTTTCCCTTTTTAAACGCAGATAAAGTGCAATGACCTCTGGCAAAGCTACAACAGATGGCAAAAACATCTTGGCGCTATTTAATCCGATCACTACAGCTGAATGTAAATATAACCCAATAAATCAGTGTAAGTGAATATTTTTAGGTTTCTCTTCGTTACAAGAGGGCTTGAACATCGGCTGGTAAAATAGAACCTGGTGCACGAGGGTGGAAAACTTGAGACGCACCGCTCACAGATGTCAGTGCAAGTACGGATTCCATCACTGTGTATACACAAAAGTGCCGGTGAACAATCATCGTTAACAATTTTTTCAGACGACTATGACATCTAAGTAAATTGACAATGATTTCTTTTCTCCACCTCCACTTCCCTCTTGAGAACTCTGAACACATGTGTCCATTTCAGCTTAACGCGGTTTTATTCAGTCGATTAACGTTAATTAACAATTGCACTACTTTAAGAGCTCGATCTGAATTCAATGTGTAGTACCTGGAACCACCGTAAATACACGTGTAGCTCTTACGTTAGCTTCTGCTCAACGTCAGACACACACGTTTATGACAGGTGGAAATAACTAGAGAAAACTGGTACTAAAGACAAGGTTTGATTGATTGAAAATGTGGTACTTACGATGAGAAGGGTAAACTTGGTCAACAAGAGACAATAAGTCCCGTGTGAAACTTGTAACAGAGTAGTAAACTCGAAGCCGGTATCGTAGACCACCTTGACCGTTTGACAACTCGCAGGATTATGTTTCCCAAGGTGACCTTACCTCGTGCTTTTATACAGTTCTATTTTCACTTTCTCGCTCCGTCGAACCCCCACTTTGGCCGCTAGTCACGAGAATTCGGAATCTAAAAATTCTAAAATCATGCGCCGAATTGACCAGCCATCAAAACCATCGCAGAATCGTGATTAAACATGAATATAAATACGCAGGCTTGACTCCAGCGGTTGGCTTGGTCGCGCAACGGCGCGAGTGCCCAACGACACGTACGATTTGAAATTCTTCGAACACTTTCACGGCGCATGCGCAGCGCCGGGGATGTCACGAACCGCCGAATGCGCAGGCTATTCCCATCGGTCGTCTTCCTCGAAATTCTCAACGTCCCGTGGTTCCGACCGCTGATCCAATCGTGTCGCGCCTTTGGACAGCGAGCCGGTTGAATTTAAGCTCGTTTTATTTCCATGGTTCCCACTCGTATAAGTTTAATACAAAGCGGAACGAGGCCTGGTCAATTCATGAAAGTTCAACGAAAACTGGTTACAATGAGTAGAAAAGATCCGCACGATTCGTGGGAATTGAGATATCGCCGGTCTCGACTTTAATTTTAAAGGGAAAGAGTCTGAATCATACTGTCAGCATGAGGCGTTGTGTACATTTGATGATAATTTGAGGAAGGAGATGCGTTGGCAGAGTTGGTCGAACTTCAATTCATGTCTCATGATTTGGGGTAAAGATAACAGCTTTTGACGTACAGCGAATGCTGGTGATAAAAGCGTTGTAATTAAGCCTGCGTTATTCCAATGTGATAAAGTAACGAGCGACTAACTTATGCTTGTCTGAAAGCCTATATCGGAGTCAAATGTCTGATGGTTCACCCTCGTCTGATGAAACAAATGATTGGCCAGCAAATATCAAAATTGTACAACCTAACGCAATGTGTTGCGCTTGGCGTCATAGGATTTCATCAGTATTTCCCCGGTCTGGAATACGTGCGATTCGTCATTCGCGACTCGCTGAACCGCTATTCATTCGTCTGTCTCGCTTTCTCCATATCGGCCCGTCTCTGTTGCTCTCTGTTACTCTCCTTCTCTACACCGCTAACCGGGAACGGGTTGACGTGTTGCTGAGCACGTGTTGCAATCACTGTAGATATTTCAAGTTCACGGTGCTTCCGCGTCAAGCGGAAGGTGAATTGACTGCGATTGCTTTTGGTAGTTTTAAGGGATATAAGAGGCTGCAGTTTCACTCCAATTACAATGTCAGAGTTATATTCTCCAAATTCGTTACTTCATTTGGGCGTAAAATATGGATCAATTTTTGTGCTCCTAATCGCTGATACGAGAAGTTAAGAAAAACTTTATCGATACTTGACTCGACTTGAATGAGGAAGTTAGTTTGAATAGTATCATTTTTGAATTCGATTCATAGAAATTACTGAAATGTGTTATCATTTATTCGCCAGCACGTGCAGTGACTATAACATATAAACTTTGCTGATTAAAACTGGAAATGAAATACGATGAGACTTGCCGGAAGAAAAAAAGTCTGTGGCTTTGAGATAGGCAGATAATGTTGAAGCGTCATACGCGGAAAACCTATCCAGATGATATCGGAATTATTTGGAAATACGCCTTTCGGGGTAAATCCAGTCGAATTTTTCCGGATTCTTTTTCATCGGACGTCCTTGAAATTTAATGAAATTCATTACTTCTTTATTGCTTTTTTTGCGATAACGAGATTGGTTTTTTGAACAGATGATTTACAATATATCTTGCACCCGAAATTATACTTGACAGGATAGCAATTACAGTGTTAAAAATGTTTGTAAATTTACAGCACATTTACTATAAAAAAGTGCAAATAAATTATAAATTTCGTATTCTAAACTGAATTACCAAGCATTCTCATTAAATTTGCAATAAAATCTTGTAAGTTTGCTTAACTTCATAAGCGAAATTTTACGATCCATACACGCATAAATACATCTTTGCGGTATGCGAGAATGCTGCCTAAAAAATTGGAGCATACTGAGTTAATTTTAATTTTGTTGCTAAGAAATTGGTTTGCATCTTGTTTACAGAAGTTATTACGCGGATAGGTGTATATTTGTATAACCTCCAAACGTTGGATGCGTAAAACGGTGGTATATGGTAAGTACAAAAATACACTTCGAGTTAAACTGCTTTCCATAAACAAGGCATTATGCAGCGAAGACTCGCGCGTAATGCATTATAATGCGAAGCTAATAACTCAAGAAAGTTATACCTATACCTGCACTCTATGCCCGAAGCGAGTAATAGAGCAATTTAATAAATTGTCGAGGGCAGCAATTAGGACGCCGCTAAGTATTACCAACGAGTCTTTGATATCGTAATTACTGTGGGTTAATGCATGCGCATTCGTTAGTGACGGCAAACTCGTCGACTACTCTCGGACCATTCGTGGGTCCCAAGGAGGCACCGCCGTTGCAGGAGGTGCTTTCACGAGATCGCGTGATTGTAAGTTACGATGAAACCTCGTTGGAAAACCGTGGCAGGTGATTTTGGACCCTTATGCGACAGAGCCAATCCTCTATCGAAGAAGGTAAACGACGCGTTTATTGGGTCGTCAATACCCACGCCGGATCACGAAGAAGAAAACCACTCGCAGTAAACACTTGTCTCCGACGATCTCGCCGTATTTGAATGAAAACGGAGTATAATCTAAAGCAACGACGATGAAAAAAGTCCCCAATACTCAAAGTACCCGTTGCTCTAAAATAAAAACAGCTGACATTCCGGCTATAATGTTGGGTCATCATTACTTTGGAATAGATCGATCCTTCAAAAGTATGTAAAGTTCAAAAATACTAAATGGTTTTGAAAATTCTTATGAGAATCCCATGAGGAACACATTCTTCAAGTTCGTATTTCAGTTTGACAATGAGTTTCAACATTATGTAGCGTATAAGAACTCGGACCTGGAAGTTTGTCAGGCAGCTAAAACTTGGCTCGATCATGATTATTTGCGTATTTCTCTTGGCTTACCCGCTAATTTTTAGATCTCGGTGCCCAGACGCAAGTGAAGATCCGTGACGCCGATATTGGTATGAGACAGGCACCACCAGCCAGAAAAGTACCTTAGGCTGCAGCATCGACTCCTGCGATAGCGTGAACTTGAAGAATCGGAGTACAAAGTGATTCTTGACTATAAATATGTAAGCACCGCTGTTTGTGCGGCGGTAGGTGTAGTTTTGCACCTCCGTAAATCTCGAATCGAGGCATATAATCGTTGGAGATCTGATATCTCGCGGGGAAGATCACGAGGCCGATCTTTGCCGCTAATGCAGGATCTCGGTACATGCGTTTATCGGTAATCCAGAATCGGGCCATAAATCAGAGCGTCGACCTTGTAGGAGGCCCGAAGGTGCAGAAACTATCCAGCTCGCAATTACAGCCCTGGGTGTTTATCTGACTTGGCCATTTTTCCTGGTTCATCGTGAGCGTGTAACTATTGCGCCTCATGTTTAACGATTTATTGCACTACTTATCAGTAGGTACGTTGTATTATCCTAGACGCCTGTGTCACGTGTTAAACGTATCGATAAATTCTCTAACGATAAGCAGATCAGACTTCAGAGAATCCGTCACGTTCTATTAATATATCTTAGGATGATTCCCTGGTCGATTTTAACGTTAATGTATGTATCTCCAAACGTCCAAGTCCATGTGTCTCAAACGCGAAAAAAGGCTTAAGAGCCCCTTTCTATACCCAATTCTGAACAAAAACACTCCAATACATACAATTTACTATTGCGATTTCGTAGAATCCGTGCTACTTCTTTATTTCTGCCCCAAATGAAAATGGGTTGGAGTGTTTTTGTTCAGAATTGCATATAAAATGGGGCCGTTAAGCCCTTTTTCGCGTTTAAGGTACGTGGACTTCGATATTTAGAGATGTAATATACGTCAACGTCGAAATCGACCATGGCACCCTGGTCAATGGAACTGGATTTGCGGTTTCGGCAATGCGAGACGTACGTGTCACATTACCTGAAATATTTACATGGCAAGTTCTGTGCAACAGGCTTAAAATAATATCGCAACATAAAATCCCGATTAAAACTAATTATACTCGTACATAACAGAGTCTTGAAATAGCACCGGGGATATCAGATAATTATTAATCGACGAGTCCATTTATTCTACAATGTGATTCACACATGGTTTGATCAAATCCATAACAAGATTGTTCTGAACGTGCAATTTGTAAGTCATACTTTACACCATAGCTAACGACTCGGTATTCTCGGGTAATAAATTGAATTTTATGATCGTCCCGATATAGCCACGATTTTGCATAGACCGAAAGAGGGTTCGATTGGATGCTGCGAGGTGCACCGTAGGTACCTGCACACCCCAAGCCCAAGAATCGACACCCAATGGGGCCCGAGGCCAAGTAGTGTAGTCTCAAGTTGTATTGGTCCCATAGTTGTGGCCGTCGTGTCATGGTACAAGACCGGCTAATGCAACGGTGGCGTGTTCCTCCGTCGTTTGTCTTCGCTCGACAATTAACCGGCCGAGCTGACGCAATCGGCGGCTATTAATTACAATCAACGCTGAGTTGCGCCAAGCGCCGGCTACTCCGATATTTCACTCAAGCTTGTACCAAAAGAAGTGATACCCATTTTCTGCCTTTTCGAGAGTCAAGTGACGCCTCTGCGAGGTTCGCTCACGTGGCGCTTGGCCGACCGACCGTTATGCCGACCGCTTTCAAAAATTCGAACGGCGTACCGAGGAGGGCCACCAGGTGACGCCACTATGCTCTATTCAGAATTTCCCGCGCGCGAGACTCCGGCGACTCGTAGGACAGAAATTTTTTGGGATTTATTTCTAAACTGTCCGCGAGGCCCGTAGTCAATTACTTTAATTCCTTAATCCGTCTTACGTCGCCGCTCATCCTTCTAAATTTTTAATTTACGCCTCTAGGCCCTAATCCTAATCCGTTATCATGATTAATTTACTTCGTATGTATTATACTTACCAATAACGTTCTACGACCGGTATGCTGTAAGCTATTAAACGCACCTGCGTCAACCAAAGATCTATCATTTCTTGCCGCGGATGAATAATTTTATTAATAAAGACACTAATGACTCGAGGTTTCAATTCAGTCATTGATCTACTTATATTTCAAGGATATACAGTAGAGTTACTGCTCAATTTTTCTAGTAAGAATTTTTCTGGCGATTTTATTCCTTTTTCCGAACTCGTTGGTAGAAACGAGTTCTAGAAATGATTAAATATTTTCAATTTGACGATTTTTTTAATAATGATCGCTAACGATTCACCGATCGTTCGAATCTCATTGAAAATGGGTTATGCTTATTCATTCGCACATCTCGTTTCTTTTTTACGAAGACTGGAATTTTGAGTGATCATTAATCCTTCACAGTTTTCTCTTCGTTAGGGACCGTAGCATCAAAACGTTTCATCGACACTGCACGTGAATACGCGTATACGAATTAGACGCTCGGCGAGCGGCGTATTCATACAAGTCAAGGGCAAAAGAGATTGGAAGCGCGAAGACGAGAGGTAGAAAGATAACAGGGAACAAGGAGTAGAAAAGGAAGGATCAAAAAAGCGAAAAAAAAAAGGAAAGAGAGACAAAAGTTGAACGCAACGTGTAACACGGTGGCCGCAAAGATGCTGCCGAGATGGTTCGGAGATGCCCGGGAAGAGACAAGTGGATGGTCAGACGGGCGGGCAAGGCCAGTATGGTAATATTCCTCGGTAGACGATGCCGTATATACTCGCCCTGACCATTAAGACCCGTCGCAAGTTCGAATCCACGTCAGGTTTGATTCAGGGTAAGGTGTTCTGCAGTGCCGGACGTGCGGAAACTGCAGACTGATCCGCCGAAGGTGGTGAGCTGGATTTTTTCCGGACCGTGGTAATCCGCAAAAATCTTAATCCTGGTGTAAACGGATCCATAAGAGTTGTATCGACGCGTGACTGAGTGATTTAAGGGCTAAGATCATTCACGTATCCGGTAGGCGGCGAGGTTGAAGTTTATCTCCTGGACGTTGGTAGGACCGAAATGTAACTCGACGATAGTAATTACAGTGATTCTTTGAAATTAAATTGTTCGTTCGACGGGGGCTGAGTTATAACCCTTTGCCGGGAGGTAATTTAAATATTTATTACCTCTTTGTAGGTCGAAAACATCCTCGCAAGGGTACAAGAAAAGTTTTCCGAAACTTCGTACTGGTTTTGAGGAAAATTCAAGTTCAAGTACTCTTAACTTATGATATGTACTGCACTTCTGTTTTCGCTGCGTGTTTCGTTTCACAGAACATTGACGATAACTTGGACACTGTAAGACTTGTCCGTTTTTGAATTTTGAAAAATATTTCTCTCGATCTTCTGTCGAGGTGAAAAGGTTCGATACTCACGACTTTAATTGAACTGCTTTTGGATAACGAGGTGACAGCAACAGGGTAAGCCTCCAGTCGATGCCGAAGGACCCTGATCGAGAAACGAACCGTGAACGAATAAAAAAAAAACAGTTGATTTGGAGATGTCTTAATTACTGATTGGTTTAGTGACTAAATAAAACGCGACTCAATCACGCTTCCCCAAACCAATCAACCTCGCTCCGAAACCAATTTTATGATTTCGTGGCACTTGTGTGCAGAAATCAGTGATCCCGGGGTATCCAATGATATTTAATGCAGTTCAGACTCAAAATAATTCGAGTACTTATAAAATGTAATTCTTCATAAAGTCGTTGTTTTCGACTTGATAATTGAAAAAAAAAGTAATAAGATCCAGAAGCAGACACCACGAAAACAGTTCATGAATTTCTTTGGTCATTGCGAAAGATAATTCCTGCTGAAATTAACTGTACAGTTGGTCAGAAAACAAATCGACTTTATAAGCTCATGAAAGGGTATTTGAAGGCATTGATTGGCATCAATCGGAGCACGTTGATTTAAAAGCGTTTGACAATCATCTGAAGTTACTGGATCATTTCATCTGAAGTAAATTTAAGTCACCAATAAACTTTTGAAATAAATTCATTACATATAAAATTACACAAAATATAACGTAAAGTTCGTTGTTTCAAATCTCTGAAATTGATAACCTTCTGCAAAGTGCGGAAATCTCTAATTCAGATGTCGGTCAAAATTGATTAGATTTTTTAGTTATATCCAGCCTTTCGACTCAAAGCTTGTTCACTGTGTAACGTTCGTGCGAAGAGCTGCTGTTCGGTGTTGCTCTACCACGTGAGAGACACCTCCTAAATAAAAGTCTCAATTTCCACCTCTCAAGTGTCCGGGAGTCGGTAGCAAAGTAGCAGAGGTGAAAGGGGTATACGGGAATTAAGTCAGAAGGCATAATCTCGCTCGGTGGTTCATAAATTACGCGGAGGCTAGACACATCATCGAGATAATACCAAGAAATTGCCGGAGCAGCTCGGAAGCCGGTCCCGGGTGGGCCAGCCAGGTCGAGCGTTGTTCCGTTGGTCAATCCGTGAGCAAGATTTAGCTAGACGAAGCTCCGCGTATGATAAAGAAGTGCGACCATCGTACTTGTTCCCTCGGCCCGTTCGCCGGCCGCGATTATTCGTTGGCTGACGTAATGAATCACTTGGCGACGAGACGGCTGACCTCTTCTTCGTCGTCAACGTCGTCGCCCCGAACGGATGCCGCCCACGAGGATGTCCTCGAGTAGTTAATAACCAGCCGCGGGATCCGAGGACCCGGATTCCCCGGGGTAAGGCCGACCTGGCGGCCCACCAGGTGTCCAAGAATCCAATTCAGCGGATCACCGACGGCTTACCCGATACGTCTTACTTTACCCCGGCTGCAACGCGTGTCCTGCTCTTGTAAGGCTGATTAATGTGTTTCACGGTAACGCCAGCTTATATGCGACGTGGGTCGAAGGCACCTACGTCAGTGGCGTCGACGAAGTCGCGACGCGATTCCCTTGTACTAAACTACACCGGGAGTTCAGCTCTTCGCGGGAATTTCGTCGAACAGATATTACACGCCGTTTCCAGCTACCCTGATTCAACGACTCCATGCGGTCATTAGAAGGAGACTGTTCTTGGTATCTTCGCACATATCTTGATACCTCTTCTTCGCTTCTATGTGATACTTAGGCCGTTATAAAATGGTAGAAATACTGCTGATTCTCTGCGTAGGTTTATCACGATGCATAATATTTTGTCAGGGGATAAAGTCCGTTTCCGAGATTCAAAGGTGCGATTAAACCAAAGCAAATTCCAGGTTAATTATCCTTGTTTCTCATGTCGTTGACAAACTGAACATCGAGACACGTTGATGCAGTTCTGACCCAAGTTCTGCGTACTTTGACGCACCATTTCGAAGTGGTTGTAAGAAAATATGAAGAATACAAGGTAGGCAAAACGTGAATGTTGGTAGAAAAGTCAGGAATAGTTGACTGTGAGATGTATACAATAGTAAGGCTGCCAACAAACCACAAAATGGTTAAAGAGTTAATTCTACAGGGGCATAGTGTTGAAAATTAACTTATAGTGTGATATTGGAGCTAAAAATTGAAAAGTGGAGGAATAGGTAGAACTTTGAGTCGCGATAGCAAACCAAGGACCATCGCAGACTTGAAAAGTGGTTGAAGTGGACGTGTTTCTCTAAGAGAAATGTTTTCGAAAACTTGAATCACCTTTTTCACCTTATACGAAACCACAGACATGTAACACTAAACTGAAAGTAGATACACAACAATCCCATACGTTACATATCGCTGAATGGCATCGACAACTCGGCTGACGATGTATCCAGTACACCTACGCACGTGAAGCAAACAAGATTCGGTTCAGTGGCCGGCAACTAAGTAGCTATTGACCGCGGCGTTGAGTAATTGAAATCGAAGCAGATAATGCTTCGATGGATTGCAATCCCAAGAAGCAGATCGATTTTTCAAAGTTGCTGGTCTCTCGGACGCGATATAAGGTAACATATATTAATGGACAAACTGAAGCAAAACCGAAGTCCCGCACAACTCGTCGAGCAGTGCTTCTATTTCTGGTTGAGAAACAAAAACAAGAAAACTTTGACAAGGCAACAACACGTTTACTCCACTAATCACGAATCTACTCGAAAAAATCGGTATGCACAACAGTTTTCAGTGTTCATTCTAATCGGTCCAGATATGGTTTCTGCGCTTCGTAAATGGCCCGGCAAGATTTGGTCATCAGTTCCTGTTCCTCGGTAGTGTACAGGTGGCGTATATACGACTGGACACCGTTTCTTCCAACCACACATGGCAGCGACATGAAGACGTCCTTTTCGAGACCGTGTCGGCACCCCTATGATTGTAAAGAAATTGCAAGTTGAAAGAAATTCGGTTCGTGTAAAACTTTTCATATCAAAAGCAAACCTTGACGAATGTTGACACAGTGAGACAAGCACAAGTATTTCTAACGATTGCATCGACAATCTCTGCAGCACAAATCCCGACTCCCCAATTCGAATGCCCCTTCTTATCGATCAGATCGTTGTCACAGTTCGCCACTTTTTCATGTAGTTCACCCCAGCCTTCTGGATCGGTTTTCTGTCCAATCTCCTTGTTTATTTCCTTCAATTTCATTCCCATAACGGCAACGGCCGACCAAACGGGAACTAAAAATATTATCGAACGAGTCTGGTGATTAAATTTTCACCGAGATCCTTTCATTTACAAAGTCTTTGTAATTGCGATTTCGAAACCTCATGTCACCTGAGGTTTAATAGTCGTTGATTATTATAACGCAAGGGAAAAATTTTACGATAATAGTACATCCAGAAAGTATACTGTTCACGATTACCAGAACTAGGTCCACTTTCTCCGATTACTAACGCCTGTACGGAGTTTGCCGACAGTCCTAATTTCTGTGCGATGAAGTACTGGAAGCGGATACTGTCCAGGAATGTGCCGAGGCCGATGACACGGTTTGGAGGGAATCCAGAGAGCTTCATAGCGGCGTAGGACATGATGTCAACTGCAACATGGTTGTGTATGTGATGGGTATTTTTGTTTTCAAGTTAGATCGAGCAGCTTTTGCTAATTTTCAAGTTAACCATTTCAACATTCGAGACGGTAAAACACTTTGCCTGTCACGATTCGCTTCCTCTTTAGCCGAACCCGTGCTCACCAGGGCTTGTTACGATGACGATAATGCTGTTCGGTGCGTATTTGCATACATTCGGAACGGCCATCTTGAAAATTTCGATATTTGGTTCCAACATGGAGTGTTGGTCCTGATCCTTCTCCACCTGAGTGCCTGCCGTAAACACGCAGACCGCAGCATCTCTTGCGAAGCTGTAGTCTGAAATGAGGATATACAGATGTTCAATGTATGAAATCAACGTTTTCGAGGACATTCGTGAACATAGGGATTGACACAGCTTCAGAATTTGGCTCATTAATCGCCATTACCAAATGTCAAGCGGATAGTTACCATTTCGCCAACTTTTTATGAATTCTAAGTCAAAGCATTCGTATGTTAACTTCGTACTGGCTTGAAAATATCAAATAATTCTCAAATAGCAAATAGGTGTACTTTAGTTACTATTTTGGAAAGTACTGCTCAACTTTTGAATAATTAATGTATAAAGTACTATGAATGCATATACTCTTAAAATTTTACGAATAAGAAAGAGACCTTTGACCACAGATGATAGTTTCTCCATTCCTTTTCATTGGTTCTGTCAATGGGCTACCAATTTCTTTATTTATAGTGACGAAATTACAAATTTATAGGACTAAGGTTGTCAAGCATTGGAGTAGAGCTGTCGAAACATTATAACTTTCAAAAATGATCTTGAGAGAGCAATACATAAATTTTTCTGTGCACGCACATGTATGACTATGTTCATTTGTGAAGTGACTCACCCTTTGTTCCAATAATCCGTGGGTTACCTAAGAAACCTGCGGCCTGACCGATGTCCTCAGCTTCTGCTTTTGCCAGATCTTCGTTCGTGTCTATCAGAATCAACTCAGAGGCCAGGCGCTACAAAACATGAATAAAATAATACAAATTAGAGAAGTAGGACAGAGACTCGGTATTCTGAACTCGAGAAGCTCAATAGTCGGATATATTTGTGAATTGACATCTGAAGAATATGCTTCCATTTTATGAACAATTCTAAATCTCCAATAGCCGCTTATAAGTGGCTGTATCTGACCTGGCAAAAACGATCGTCAGACGCTGCTCCTAGTATATTATTTCGCTCCTCTTCAATACGTTGGAAGGGATTCTAGGCTAGGTTTCCATGGTGAAATAATTATGATGATACCCTTGTTATGCTGGGAATGGATGTCCCACCGTCAGAAACACTACTCTTTTTTTTACAATTGGCCGTCTGCCATCATGACTTAACGAGCTTACGCAACCCAATTAATACAATACGCTGAAATCAACGTCCATCGTGACGTTGCTAACCGTTGCCGTGTATGCAGATAATTATTAGCTTTCAAGTATCGACTTATATGTCCTACAAATTTGAAAATAATACCTGACGCGAATGTAACGTGGATACAGTCTCTCCGTTCGAAATTAGAATGGCAACGGAGGCAACCACATTCGCATTAACTATCCTTCCAAAGTAACGTAGGGTTGAATTTCCGCTAATTCTAACAAAAACAAACATCTGTCATATTAACTCACCGGAGCTATTACATCCTGCCATAAAACGTTTCGTCGTGGTTAGGCGATACTAACGATGTAATATAAAGAGGCCTGCGTTCACTGGCCAACTGACATGAGTTTGGATAAGTCGGTTTTTGGGACGACCAGCTATCTTAGCATTCAAGAGTCAAGACGTGTCGTTGACAGAATCACTACGTAAGAATTCGATGGCAAAACCGCGTCACCAATCCTTAAGAAATCAACGAAGCGAGGAGTTTTTTCTTGTCTGATTATGTGTTTCAATTGACGTCTGGTAGATAGAACTAGCAAACTGACTCAGCTGACTCGTTTTGCTACGTTTCTTCTCTTTTGTTTTGTCAAGAGTGATTCCCTTTCCAATGAAGACGAGTTTCATGATAAACTCAGCACATCCGGTGACAGGCGCGATTTTATAATCACAACGCGAGCCGACCAGATTTTCAGGTTAATCCGAATCTCAAAATTCCCGTACAATCAAACAACCATAAAATGAACTGACCGATATCAGAGGAGGCATACTTCTGACGATTTGAAGGGAATGCACTCCTGTACCTGCCGGCCACGCCAGACCCTTGCAGACCGTATCAACGCGATTATTGCAAAATACGAGACCCGCCCGTCCCCATCAACCCACAAAGATCCGACGCGTGTGTGTTGTATGCCAAGAATTTGCAGCACTCCGTGTCTTCGCGGATCATCCTGTCCTCCTCGCCTCACCTATCCAGCCATCACGCCGCCCTCCTGTTGTATCCAATCTACTGTCCCACCTCCACCCTATCCTGGCCCAGGACTCTGTCGTTACATTTCGAGACGAGATCTTTGCCCCACTCTCAAAGGTTGTCTCTCCCTCTATAAACCACCCTGCTGCAAACCGACCGGCACGCCAACCCCTCGGTGTTGCCCATCCGTCAGCTGCCCCGGATCCAGACCGAGCCGCGTAATTATATCATCAAACTCAAAATCGCGATCATCAGCCTCCTGTACCCGCTGCAGGCCCTGTACCCCGCCTCCATCGACTTCCTGCTGCCCGTTCTGCACCCCTCGTCAACAGAATTGCTCGAAATGTTCCCGACCGAGATGTGATGTCTGTAACCCCTGCTGTTCGTCCAACGCATCGACCTTACGATCGCAGTCCACGGCTCCGTGCTGTTGCTCATCTACGACACCGTGCTCATCGTCGAGCTCAAGTTCCCGGAAGAAACGGTTGACAGTATTCGACGATCCACCCTACAGCTCTCACACCCTTGAGCGGGAGTTTAGTGGAAGATTCATTCGTCTCGATCCCTGTTGTTGTGATGTTGATAACTCTTCGTCCAGTCTGGACAGTTGCAGCTTTGGAAACAGGTATCGGTGAACAACGACAGTTGACTACAATGCAGGTGAAAGTTATGACGTCGTCTTCAGAGGTTTGGGAACTTGTTGGTTTTCGACGATACTGGTCACTGGGAATATGAGTATCTGGAAACTCAAAATAGGAGTGGAGTCAAGGGAGGAATTCACGACTCAAATATGATATCGTGAACAATTGACGGATTGTTACGATAAAATCAAAGCGATGAAAATAGAACTGTGAACAACATGAACTGGAACTGTAATAATGCCACTCTGTGAAAATTGTAATCACAAAAATCAATCAGGAATAAATTCAGTAATCAAACTATCTCGCCAAAATCGTTATTGTTTTGAAACCATGAATTCAAATGTTCGATAAACGATAATGACTTAATTGTACCCGATTATAAGCAAGTTGTTCCTCAATATCGATTCGTGAACAATTACGTAATCCACATCATCACGCCACGTTTTAATCACTATGTGGCCTAATTACAATTTTTGTATTCATCGTAAAATCGTTTTTCTGTACAAGCTTACGTTGGTCCAGCGCTGCGCTACGAGCGAACTTAAATAAATGTAAAAGCAATAAGAAATTCCAGAGGCCTGCCCTCCCTCGGCGCTTAGAGGCTTGGATTTTATGTAGGAGTCACGCGCTATCGGAGTCAGATACTAAATCTTGGGCGTAAGGGTTATGAAATGTGTTTAAAATGCAATCAAGTATTCTGTATCTCTCATTTAAAATACATCCGTGAGGTACTCAACGTTTTGAATCCACTTTCATATTCTAAAACACGCGATTCCCTAACGACTGAATACATATTCTTCAGAAAAAGCAGGTAATTGTGATTGACCCCTGAACTCACTGTAATGAAAATTTTCTTAAAAATTCATTTTGTAAATCAAATCTCGATTAGCCAGAAGCATTCAGTGAAATGATTCTCATCTAAGGATGTCTGGAGTTAACCCGGACGAAATCTTATTCGCTTTACTCTACACGAAGCACAGTTACTCTAAAACGTGAAGACACAAATTTGGATTCCGAATTTTTTAGACGTTACCAGGAATATTTTTTCCCCATGTTCCAATCCATAGTTCATATAGAATACTAATATTCTTAAGAGTATAACTAAAGCTACTAGGCTACGAAGGTTCTCTATTACGTATTATTATACGATCATTGCTTTAGGTAAGTATGTTGAGAAATGCGATTAATTAATGATTTGTCGTCCATAACTTATTGGAAAAAGCAAAAATAAATCTCGAATTACATTATTATGCGATCGGAAAATCACTTCAGGTTGGATTGTTTTTGAATATGCAAAATTTCGTTCGAGGTTAGGAGCTCTACGGTCACGTGACAAGTCAAACAAGAATACCGTAGGCATACAATCACCTTGAAGAGTATTGCGATGGCGATTGCAACCCCCGTGTGGCCACTGCCGACGATAACGATTTTTACCCGATGACCATTAGAGGAAAATTCGGCATGTTTCGTGAGTAAAAAAGTAGCTGTGTTCCCCCTAGAGTCGATCGACTTCTTCTTACTATCTGGCTGCATCTTTTCATATCCGTAGTCCTTGTTTCGATACAACACACTACACACACGTTCCTCCGATTTTATGGAATAAATTATAACCGGACTTTCACCATGACAAGTATGTAAAATTTTTACTATTTCCCTGGAATTTCTAACCGACTCCGATCCCTGACATATTTTGACTGACAGAAATAAATGAAATGCATGTATCGTCATATCGCCTTTTTTCAGGTGACATTTAGAATCGATACGGCTTGTATGGCAGATATTTCGGTTATTTTTTCTCTTCTGTTTTCCGTTCTATTTGTCTTTGAAGTTCACCCGCATAAAAAAGAAATATACATACAATGGCCGAGGGCTCGGTTCTGTATTTGAGACACTAAAAATGAGTAGATCAATTGGTAGAAATGTAGAAAACAATAGAAAAAGCGAGGTGATCTGATGGACGTAGAAAAACTAAAAATTTTGGGTAAGATATTCGTTTTGCGAGAATTTTCACTCCTCGACATCGTCGCGTGGCTCTTGAAGGATACCGCAAGTTCTGAGTTGGTTTCTTATATTGTCAGCACATTCCTGCACCCCCATTTTCTCAGTGTCAGTAAGCTTCTGTCGTACCGTATGATGAACACCGTCCTTGCCCAATACGCACGGAATGGACATGTAGACATCCTTGTCCATCCCGTGAGAACAGCTCTGAAACAAATATAGAGAAATAAAAAATCTACTTCAGCCAATCGGAATCCCTTCATGGTGACATTAGACAAATCACTCACGTGTATATAAGTCGACACTGGCAGTACAACCTTCGTGTCTCTCAGCACAGCGTCTACGATTTCAGCAGTGGAAAATCCGACAGCCCAACATGCTGGTCCTCTTTCGCGTTTCTTCGAGTTGATATTGGCATCGCTTGAATTAAGGTAGAAAAGAAAATTGAATTTTGTTATACGATAAACATTTTTCGAGATCAGTGGCATCCAACACAGAGTTCATACGTTCAGCGATAGTCACCAATCGTTAACAGCTTGGGAAACTTCGTTCCACTTCTCCGGGTCATCGGTTTCTCCCATCCTTGGATTAATATCGCGAAGTTTCATGCCAGCGACGTGAACACCAGACCACACGGGAACTGTGGACCAGTTGAAACTGTAGTAGGTATACAGACTCGGTTCTGCATACAGATCTCGATACTGACATCTTCCCGATATTTTGAGCCGTTTCACAGCTTAGACAGAAACCCTTTATCCAATAATCGATACGATGGTAACGTAGAGCGCAGAGCGGAAGATATTTTTCCGATGATCGGTAAAGTCAACCAGAGTGGATATTACCTTTATCCGAGAAAAAGGGTTTGTGTCTGAGCTGTGAAGCGGCCAAGAATGTGAGTAAACTGTGGGTATCGGAATTTGTACGCAGAACCGACCGTATATACCTACTAACTGTTAATTATAGAAGCAGATCGGTGACTCGTGTGTGAGTAGCATGTGACCCTCGTATGTGGGGCGAATGCATGCACGGTGTTCACGGTTGGCTAATTGGCTCGAGTTTAAAGGCCCACAGGAAGAAGCCGGTCAATTGGTCTGCGAGGAGTTTCTCACCTGAGGTGTCGCCTTGCGCTCCTATGCTCATGCAGCTGACGGAGGTGTTTGCCAGGCCCAACTTCTGGCTGAGATAGTACTGAAGCCTCATGCTGTCGACGAGGGTGCCTGTCCCGATGACCCGACTCGACGGCAGCTTCGACAGCTTCCAAGCAATGTAAGACATCACATCAACCGGCTGAGTAGCCACCACGAGAACAGCCTTGCACGCGTGCTTAGCTATGGCGGGTATGATCTTGCGAAAAATTGCCAAATTAGTGGCGACGTCGGGAGGTTTTCCTGGCGTTGGTTCACCCACAGCTATTACGACCACGGCTGACTCCTTGACGAAGGTGATATCTGCACGAGGAAATTCAGATCTATAATGTATTTGTCAATTTTTTGCATAAGTTGCGGTGAGAGTTGTGCGTTCCGTCGACCCGGTCACGAGAAGAAATAAAATCGTTGGAGCAGGTTTCCACCGTGAACCTGCAACTCTGCAGCGATGTGTATCTCCTTGAAATTATGACTATCGTATCTCGCGTTGCGTTGCGTTGCGAGCCGGAATGTTTGAAATGCCGATCTAAAGGCTGGATATTTCGCTTCTTCCACGTCGGATAGAGTCGCTAAGTTTTTTCCCAGTTCGACGGAAATAACTGTTTTAAACCCTAACCCTGCCGGCTACCACCCCTCCACTCTTAACGCATGGCTCGCGATCTGCAGGCTGATAAATAAATACGTAATATTTACGACCGTCAGGGAGAAAACAACGGGATTGTTCGAAGCGAGACCGCGGTCGAGGTACGCCGAGGAAGAGATGCGGCATCAGATTAAATATATTTTTGACTGTCTTTCCCAAACTCTCGGGCAGGGTAGGGGTTGCCGGGCCACACTGGACTTTAGGTTGACAGGTGATTCTTCAGGAGGACCGATGGGCTTCTAGATCTTGGAATATGGGTGAAACGGGGATAGGGAGTGTCTGTCAAGACGTATCAATTTTGGGCCCTTGAGCTTCGTGCGATGAAGACGAAACGGAGTCCGCTTCTTCTCATCAAAAATCTTGTACCCTTCTCTTTCCAACGCTGCCGAACGTTTTCTCTCTCTCCCCCCCCCCACACTGCGATTGGTATAAAGAAAAAACTAACGGTTCGAAGTTATAAGGTTATACCTGCAGTGCCGGTCACGAGTGGATTCCCTATGAAAACACCTCCGTGTTGGATATCAGCCGCCTCGGCAGCCGCGTATTCGGCGTCCTTGTCAACCAGACAGACTTCACTGGCCATTTTCTGAAAGAGACAAATTGGAAATGAATCACGAAAAGGTCATTCATGATGTTTGAAACTGAGGTGACCTACCCTCATGAGAATCGCGATCGCGCACGCCATTCCGATCTTTCCGGTACCGACGATGGATACCTTAACACGGTGAGGATGACTCTCGCAAGGGCCCACCTGCGTGGTGATCAAGGCGTTCTTGGTGGTGGTTGTTGTGACTGGAATCCTATTATCCTGAAATAGCTACACATCAGTTTCCTTTATCTAACCCTGATCAATTCTCTACACTCTTATAAAGATAGGGAACTGGCTGTGGTAGACCATTCAACTAACGTCACAATCATTTTCCTCCTTTTTCTCAGCATCATCTGCCATCCCATCGGCCGTGTATTATCACCACCTGCAACAATGGTCGTTCCTTATAATGCTACGTCGAACACAATCTCTGATTACCACAAGCATTAACTGCTACGACGCTAAGTAGATTCGACGGACAGAACAAGACGATGTCAAGTGAAATCGTATCGAGCTCGGTATTGAGGATGATAAAATGTTCACAGGGGAAATCCCAAGGGAAGGTTCAGACCGAATACTGATCAGTCTTTACTCAAAGGCTGAATAAATTTTGCTTTATACTTCAAATAAGAATGGAGTTATGGATTATACAGACGTTCGGCCCACAATAGGTATGGAGTATTTGATGATACGGAAGCATCTTGGAGAACTTAAGACCAGCAGCACTTGATATTTTCAACGATATCGTCAAAGACTGTCAATTTTCAAAGAATTAGCCTGTATGTTCTTGGCTGTCTAAGTACTCGTGGTTACTTCTCGCCAGGATGAAGAACAACGCGCAAGTTTGTTACCTGCAGGCATCGCGGACAAGCGTCGTAGACAAGCCGTGAAGAAAGCTAAATGAGAGCAGGTGCTATATAGCCTGCTGCAGCAGGTCAAGGCGTCTGTTATATACAAGGATATAGAGGTATAGAGGGTATATATGAATGTGGACGCCACGGGGCCCCAGTAATCAAGACGTTAGCGTCCCCCCGTGCCCCTAACGCCCTCAGCCCCTTGCCCATCATCATTGGGCCGCCGTGCCGCCACTGCCACTGCGGTGCCTTCCGCGAGTTGGATTCGAATGAGAGTCGAGGGCCAGGATTCACGGCAATTTCGGCCAGCTCTCCTTTCATCCGTACCCATTCCTTTTTTCATCTCTCACTCAAAGCCGGCACCCAGTTCTCTCTCTTTGTTCGGCACGAAACAGCGATCGGCTCTCAAGAGTTGTGCTCTGCTGTAGCAGTGGCGCGGCTGTACGCCCGTGATGCGACGACGAGGAGAGCGCAATTTGCAAATTTCAAGGAAACAAAGAAGTACTGTGAGAAAAAACAATGCGAATGGAAATAAAGGAGCGAATATAAGGACTCTCTTTTGATGCTGCCCGGCGAAAAAACAAGACTCGCGAAGAGGATTCCCTCCCGCGGTGGTCCACGCGCGCCTCACCAGGTGGGGGAGTATGCAGATCCGGTCAGCCTACGCGTCTGGACCCGCTTCGCTCAGCAACGTTGTTGCTACGAGCTCAGAGATATACTCATTGTCAGCTCGGTCTTTTGGCGTCCTACTCGCACCTGAAACACTCGTCTCTTATCTCCTCGCCGTGCTGTAAATTAGTCGCAGGTAGTCTGTCTGGCTGTGCGGACGGTATAATGGAGACGAGAGAAGGAATATAGATGGAATGGTGTGCAACTGATAACTTCTTGGTCACAGGTTGGGCTACTTTTATTTATTTTTTTCCACCATTCCCGAGATTCTTTGTCCGGTTTAACGATTTAACATATCTGATTCGCGGTTGACATTGATGTTTATGAATTTAAGATTTTTCCAACTAAAATTTGTAACCGATGAACGGTAAATGGTAAATGTTGTGGAAGTAGCGAAAGCTTTACACGATATAATACGTCTCAATTTCACCAAGTCATGCTTTTCAAGATGACTGAACAGTTTTAACTTGCGCTTTAGTTGAAAGAAAAGATACTAAGGTGGATTAACAAATAAAATCTATTATCAGCGACTCAAAATGTTCGGAATAAAAAATACAATTTTTATAGAATTTTCCAAGAATCTGATAAAAGGAAGAACTACGAAAAGGTTTGGATGTCAATAATTGAAGCACTTTTACGAGAAATATAACGGTAAATCATGTTCTGGAGGTTCTGCTATGTTTTGAAAAAGTTTAATCCAAACTGAATATGGTCAAGTTGAAAACTCAGCGATTTGGCACGGAATGCTCCATATGCATAGTCCCTCTTTCATCGATATCATTTTGTTTGCCCGTTCCATTTTCTCCCACATCCCGACTACATTAAAGATAAGAAGACACATCTCAAAAGCGAATGAACGCGCGTCACCGTTTTGTGTTGTGGCCGGTTTTGTAAGTAATTTGAAGAAGCTGACGATGGAATAAAAAGGGAGCTTAACTACTCTCATTCGTCACGATATTGTGCAGCCGTTGGCCACCGAGGCGATAGCATCGGCCATGTCACGTTCGAAGTTATTGAATGCCGTCAAATAATGTATGAGGATATACCTGTATAGTCGAGCTCGAACGAGGATGATTTTGTGAGGGAAGCACCGAGAGAGAGAACCATTAGATTCTAACTGGAGCTGGTGGATTAAGGGTCGACGATTAATCAACGATCCTGCATGATGTGCGGATCGGAATCGGGGGGACGCGCCGAAATTTATTACTCATAAGTCGTGAGATCAATAGACCCAAGGATGAATCCATCCTTCCGTCAAGTCCTCAGCGATCAACTTCGATCACGAACGTGTGTCACCGACTCCTTCCATTCATGTGGTGATTTCGGGTTCGGTCACGTGAGAATTGAGATAGTGAAAGGGTCACGAGAGTTCAACGGTGCTCCGATCACGCTCTCAATCAAAGGCGTCATTCGATCCAACGGTCCTGATTTCTCGGTAACCGGAGCCTGAACACACCAGAGGCTAGATGTTATCCACGCGATGCACTTGTACGGTGCCGTAATCCGATAGTAATCGCTTAAGGAACCAGCATCCCGGCCTTGAACTGAATTCACGAGATGTGAATACCCGCCATTGGACCTGCCATCTCGAGGATAGCACGCGAGCGTCCTGGACTGGGGAAGTTGGACTTTTTCAGAGAGACACGCCAAGAATTTCACCGTCTCTCTTATCCTCCTCGAACTCCAGACGCAAAGAAAGACTCGGGCATCTCGCGTCAACTGTCCACAGACCGCTGAGGAACTCGGTGGTCATTCTCACTTGCGCTACCTCAGCATCTCTTCCTTGTGCAATAACAACGCCATTCAGCAAACCGGACAAACAAATAGCCAATTAAAGTTCCAGCTGCACAACGAACATCCTTGTATCAGCTGCGGTACCTACCTACTGACAGCCATTGTGCAGCGAAACCGCCATGTGCCGTTGCTCACTTACCATTGTGGGCGAACCTACTCTCGACTTTGCCACATACTTCGGTCTCAATCCTCCAAGATAAACCAACGTCGAATCGTACCTACGATCCGCGATGAAATTCTACAGGGCCAAATTTTCTTTTTATTGTGCATTTCAAACCTCAGCAGGTTTCTTTTTGGTTTACATCACTACAGAATACAATTTATATACTTTTGCAGGAATGAAGATATGAATGTGCGTCCGCGAGTGCAGCGTATAGATGCATGGATGTCAACGCGCACGCACAGTTGCATGTGATTAATGATATACAAAAGGTTTTGTGATCAATAACGTAGACTTACAGATATGTGCATTGATGATTTTGGCCAATTAAAAATGTTGTCACTGAAGTTAGATGTTCAGGTTAAATTGTTTTTTAAATAAAAATATACATTCACAGGTATCCGTACTTGGTTTCGCAAAAATTGATTCAATGTTTAGGGAAGGTGCACAGATTTAAATCTCTCCAGAGAACTTATAGTAACAAGTAACAGGGGGCACGCATCCTTTTCAGTTTTTCTAAATTTTTGCAGGTTTCATTGTGCATAAGCCCGACAAATGGGAGTCAAAGAAAGTTGGAAACCGAATCAACGAGGTTTCTAATTTGAAGGAGTACATTTTTTCAACCAACGAGTTCCTTACTGTAATCACTACTGAATAGGTTACCATAAAACCATTATATACTGATCTCACCTCACCACAATACATCTCGAAACTACTCGGCCGCGAAAAATTGAGGGCCTGATAAAAACACCAAGTAACAATCTCGTGCACCCAGTCAATGATCATCAGAAGGATGACAAGCCAATTCTTCGGACGCTCACTCTTCCAAGTGCAAGTTCGTTAATTCGAGGAATTCAGCAGACCTTGGAACAGGCTTACTTTTGCGGCCTCAAGGACCTCCGAAGCGGGTCCAACACGAGAGGATTCAGCATCCCTGGATGAAGAAGTGTGCGTGAAGATGTGGAGCCTAGAGATTCACGACGATGCGGAGCGCCTGGCTCGTTTTGATTCTTGCCTTCGGGGTACGTACGTTGTACCTCGGCCGGAGATACGTTCACGTCCTTTTGTTTCACGTGCGTCTGTTCGAGAGGGGGCGAGGCCGATCCGCAATTGTTTATGCGCGTGTCCCGCCCTATCGAACGCATCGAGCACACATTGCGTTGCGTCGGAGTGCCAGAGGCGCATGTCCCTCTGGAATTGTGACAGAGAGCCAAGACGGTAGGTACGAATGTCCTGGAGTGATATTTTCCCCGACGTTTGCAGTAAATCAAAGGTAACGTGTGTATGTATAATCAGGCGAATCGGTCCAGAGGTAGGCAAAGGAAGGCACTCTCTAATGCACGGCGCGTTCAAAATATGGTCGAACTCTGGATGCAAATAAGGGTACATAAAATAACTGACGTGACGCTGAGTGATACTAAGTTGAGTGATGAAACTGAACGTGTTAGTTAAACAGTTACACTTATTACATCTTAAACTATAGTCAGATAGGCAACTTACTTTTAACAGCGCCACCACTATTTGCGGCCAAAATCGGCTCAATTTTTATGACCCTAAGATATCCCTCCTTTTCTATACGCTCCATAGACACGGCCATTGGAATACATCCTACTTGGAATTCGCAAAGGTAATTTCTGATGGTTCGTCTTCGGCTTTAAATTCAGCCCACGTACCTCGCGTGAGACAAACGACGACGTTCGATTTGACGTCGGGGTTGTACATCGAAAAGAAATATTTCAAACCTTCAGAACTGGACGTCTTCCGATACGCCCTTTTCGATCTCAACTCGAAAAATGCCAGGCGAATAGCCAGCGACCGGCCTCTGTCCTGTTCAGGACTTTGGCATGGCATGCTGCACCGCGTTCGTTCTTTATTCCTTTGGCTAATGTCATTAAGAACTCGAAGAACGCTCCGCCGACTTATTCGACTTCAAAGTCAAACCTCGTCCGTGTAATCGAATCGATATTCGTTTTGATTGTCAAACCTACGATTTATAGATATCCATAGATGGAAAGTATTCTTTGCAGTCGTCGACTGTCGATCAATAAAATCTTTTGTCACATAAATACAATTGAAACCGACTCTCAAGAGTAAGTATTTCGTACTTAAGTAAACTTTTCAACAGTCCTATTGTATACCATCCAATGCGCTCAAAACTAGAATAGCTAGATATACAAACGACTGAGCTCTTTCACAAGTTTGTGACAATTGTTTTTAGAACCCACTGCAAAGTGTACCTTTTCGAAACCAAATTGGTAAGTGCATCAGATGCGAAAGCAGATTTCTCTGTTTCATGTGTTTTGATATTCTCTTTGTGACCACTAACGAGATTTACCGAATTTTCTACCGTCACTACACTTTAAATAGGTCTAAAATAAACAAGAACATTTTTTCATCAACTACCGAACAACCAGTCAGGAGCCTAGTCACATACCGTACCTATCTGTAAGTAATTACCGATGGTGAAAAAAAATTGAAACGAGCTTGAAGAAGTCGAAATCTTGCTCATTATTTCCCTGATTAATAAGGGTGATCCCATACTGCCAAGGATGTTTTATCTCAAAATTTAATACCATGGATGGAAGAGCTCCATGGACCGTTGTACCAATAATTAATACACACGGTGTCTCAAGCACAATACTTGGGCGTCGTCGTCGCCGTCTTGCGTCGCATTTGGCGAAGCTCAAAGATATGAGGAAGAGTCGGAGAGAAAGGCGTGTGCGATGTTATCAGACACAACGTGTATCGCATCGCCGCCTTGGAGTGCGCCGATCGAGGCGGTCGTGCGAGGGAATTAATACTGGAGAATACTGGGGCCATAAAGCTTCCTTGGGACGCGGTAATTACGCAGACGTGAGCTGTATTCAGGCCTGCATGCGGTCGTGGGCACCGACGACCCCCTGGACGCCTTGCGATGCCCCTGGAGTACGACCCAATCTCAATCGCCACCATCGCAGCCACCAGGGTCGAGATATGATACGATAAAGTTTACGACCTTCTGCCTACCGAACAACAAACTCACAATTGATGACAACCTAAATCTACAAAGATGATCAACTTTATTCTACCGCCACAGGGGGTTCGCCGGTTCGCACTGCCTCTCTGCTCTTTGTTACAAGTTGATCACTCCAAAGTGATTCTCGAATTGTGCGGAAAAATTTCTTACGGTAATTGAATTGAAGCCTCGAATCGAGTGGAATTAATTTTAAGATTGGGACACCCTTTAACTCCAAGCACAAGCTAATTGAGTTAACTACACTCAAGGGTGATTCTCTTGGATTCACGTAAAATTGGACCAATATTACTTCGATTCGCCTCACTTTTGATCACTTTTGAATTCCATGAAGTGATTAATTGAAGTTTCCGAGTTGTTTTGAGCCTTTAATTCCGTTGTATGCTTCATTGCGTGATGGTGAACCTTTCGCAAGGGGATCGATTCGAACTACCTCTCATTATATAGTTTGGGTATGAAATAGCTTGCCAGTACCGCAGTTGGCAAACTTCCAAGAGATTGTAGTGATTTCGTGAAAGAGAAGTGTCTATGTCTTATTGTTAGACACGAAACTATCCATTATTCTTCTACCTTTCACATTCAAGTATACACAAAATATATTTCTACTAGATTCCTCAGGTATTGGGGAATATTATTTGCACCTTATCGAAACATTTGTTCAAGTAATACTTCAGAATTTATGCCCATTAAAATGTAAATAAACCCATTGAAACTCTTCCTTTTTCCGATAAATCGGAAAGCTTTTTAGTGGTTAACTGTGCCAGAATTAATTAATATCGAAGTTGATTGAAACGACGAAAAGGTAATTTTTTTACACAAGGCTGGAAATTAACTTCTTTTCGATCTGTACTTGAATTTTTTTGATTTTCGGTTGCTTCTGTGTACGAAAGACTGTCGGACAGGTGCAGGCTGCGAAGAGTGGAACGAAAGGGAAACGCGCAAAGTGCAAATTGCTCGAATATTAAGGAATGGCTTTCGCATTGATATGGAAATTAGATGTGTGAATGGAATGGCTTGAACGCCAGGTTCAACAGAGACCCCCGGCAACTCGCAACCTCCTTTGTGTACATCCCCATAGGTATATAGTTGTTAACTCCCTAAAGCAAATTACCACACGCGTATTATTAAACTATTAGAATCTGTAGGTTGGTTTCCGTCGCGTCTTTTGCCGTCACTGAATGTACTCGAAAAGGATGAAATAAAAATAAAAATAAACTACAGATGTCCAAATTAGGGTGTAGAAGATTACCTGTGCCAAATTTCAATAACGTTCGTCCAGATCAGCCGCGGGGGCATTTCCGTTTCAAAATTTTTTTCTTCTAACACTGTATCACGCGAATACAGGAATCAATTAATTAATTAACGAGAACTGATTTTTCGCGAATGAGATATCGATCTGTAAGACAATTAATTACAATTTACAACGTGTGAGGTCTAAAACTTGGTGTTCGTGGTTGGTTATAGCCGATCTGTGTTGCTACATATTTTGAAATACTTGAACTGGATTCGGAATGCGTCCAATTTTGGAAATTACATTCAATAGCTACACATAACAGACTGTTTTTAAGCTTGCGAGATGCGAAGATGAGAAAAAGCGAGTAATGGCGGAGAAAATAGGGAGTAATCCGAGTATATGAGTAATGTCGAACGCCTCTTTAAGAACATTAAATACGTTAAACGCGTGTTCGTACGTCCCGAGGCCCTGCTGCACGGGTTCGAGGCTACGTCGAGGAATATATATGTACAGCCTTTGGTTTGCGATAGTCAGAGGAGGCCGCAGTGTCGTTCATCTCTTCGATTTATGTCGAATCCGTTCTCGAATGACCCGACAAGGCACACTAGCGAGGTCTTGTTTCTGCCCGAGTTCGGTGCAATTTCAACGAATCCACCGAGCGGTCTCGCAAACTCGAACATGAAATATCGCCAGGAAAAGCCTTTATACTAACTTATATACCGCATAGGCTCGCCTTTGATATACCACTCACTTTCCGATCTCGGTGCGACTCGGTGATCTATGATCGAGGGTGGCAGCCCTTCAACTTGAAAATCAACCCATATCCTTATCATACACCTACCCGTGAGATAACTGTTATGCGTCTAACGTGAATCGTCCAATTTTTAGAAACACCCTTTGCAAAAAAATCATATCTTTTACCTTAGTAGCTGTATAAAAAAATTTAGTCCACTTGTAGAACCGTCTCCTCCTACGAATTATCGAATACGCCATGACGTTTGTTTTAAATAGAGCAAAAATGGGTCAAGTTCCGAGCGATAAAGTCGATTTCTCGTGGGTATTTGTCGATGTGTCGACTCTGGTAATAATTTAGAAATAAAATTGATTCCTCTCTGTCCTGTAGAAGAGACGATGATGACTCGAACGGAGACACGAGCTGTACGGGAGACGAAATAAGTACACAGGGAGCAAGCGAACTGGTCATCCGGAATGAATTGGCGGCGTGGTCACAGTGATTTATACAGAATCATATCTCCATCTGAATGTCTTCATTTTTAACGCTTCGCTGGGCACCGACGTCCTCAACTTTCGTCCACCTCGCAGGTTCCTCATCGAACCTCCGGCCGTTAATGGGACGACTGCGAATTTTCCCTCTCCAAGCAGTCTTCGAGACGGTTGGAAGATTGTGTATATTATGTGATCTTTTCCCAGGAGACTAGAAGACCTTTTTCGCTGTGGATTTTGCACGAGTCTAATAAAGCAGTGGAAACTTTCTCTTCTCTCTGTTCTTTAATATGATATTCGTGACGAGATTGTCGGACATTTTTAGGACAGTCCGCGTTCGTTTTCTTATACCACAAATTGTTTTGTAGTCACCATGAATTTAGTGTATAAGCGACATAAAGACATATAAATATCTGCAATTACAGGTACAGCAAAATTCAGTCGAGTCAATATCATTGATTTGAACCGGAGTCGAATGATCGTAGATAACTGATACTCAATTTCAATTGAAATATGCTGATAACATTCATCCTGCGGCAAATACTTCGACTCTTCGTGTCTCTGCGTAAACTACAAAAGACGAAGCGACCCAGAACGCAAATTTTTGTGATTATCGCGTATAAAAATACTGCATTGCGTGTCTGATTATATATTCGATTTACCTGAGTCGTAATTTGAGTAATGATGGTGACTCGAAATTCAATATCTTTTCGTTAATTTTACGGAAAACGTCATACAGTCGAACATTGAGCATTTATCGAGGTTACGTAATCGTAGGCTACGATGATTTTCCTAAAAATTCAAGTGCAACAAATACTAAAATTGTAAGCTGGAATTTGGATACTGAAGGAAATTCATGTGAAACTGATTTGACATGGATTCAAAATCTATAATTAATTGTTTCGATTACCGGGAGTACAATTTTTCACAAATCCTGTAGGATTTTTTCTGTCTTTTGTTTTTTTTTTTGGTTTTATAGTATTAAATTTAATACTGCTCCTTCTTGAATCAAAATCAATATCATAGCAATCTTCAAAAATTGCATACCTACCGATATCAGTGTGACAAAAAAGCCGTCGTTGAAAAAAAATCGAACGAATACATTAGATTTTCAACTATTTGAAATTGACTTGAAATAAACATTTGATATCTGTACGCTCTACTTCACGACTTAGCAGAAAACAAAATGTTTATCATTCCTAAATCTTCACATCTTACGAACATAAAAATTTTATAAATCCCCAATATGCGACTATCTCCTAATAAAATGATCAAAAAATTATTGGTTTTTGACTCACCAACACATGCAAAAAAAAAAAAAAAAAACACACACACACTTGGAACGAAAAATCTGTTTCAAAATTTTCAAGGTTTGCAAGTTTTCAAGTGCAGGATTTTCGGTATGGTAATATTCACATCGGTAAGGTGCACCTCAAGGGCGGCGAGTTGTATAGTTTCGCTTTATGGCATGACGGAGCGACATTTAGTGGCGACCGGCGTCCTTTAGTGAGGCCCTTGTGGTGATGGGTCAGGTGGGGGGAGGGGGCAGGGGCACGGCAAACGGGCCCCCGTCACCGGGGGCCCTGACACGTGGTCGACTGGGCCGAATCGGAGTAAATCCAAGCAGTGATTGCGGGCCCCGCATTCTCTTTTCTCTACGCTATAAAATATATCAAATATATATTAAATAAGAACGAGTGGAGAGAGCCTGACATCTTCATAAAACCAGGGCGTTGATGCTGCGGCCTCCCGTCGATACAGTGAAATACCGAGCAGTTATACTCCCGCAGAGGCCATTGACTACTGCAGAAATTCTGTTACACCGCAATCGCTACACAATAAGAAAGTTGAGGAGGATCATTTGCTTGTAATACCGGAAGTTTCTACAGTAAATCAGTGCTTTCGTTAGAAATGCGATTAGGTTTTCAAGATCAATATTAAAAGCATATGGCCATGCGACTGATGAATGAGTTTAAAAATTATGGATTTGAGCGCAAAAAAGGATTTTTGAATCTAAATCTTTGAATCATGTTCGAACACACAGATTAGCTGAATAAAAAATGGACGAATCTTTTTTTGTCCATTTCTTATAACCGTTTCCGAAATTTTTCGATAGTATATTTTTACTACAATTTTATTCCTCAAGCCGAAAACTATGAGAACTAAAACGACATACAATTTTTGCGGGAATTGTTTGAAACTTGCAAAGAAAATTGCAACTTGAATTTAATGGTGAAGTTCAGGGAAAGGTATCGTATAATTTGTTGCATGATAATTCGTGGCTTTTACGTCTGCATATGCCGATCTAGAGAACGATATTTAACTTGGAAACGATTAGATTAGGAAATCGGGAAACGCCGTGAAGACTTTGGTAACGAAAATACTACAACATGACAAATTATGAGAAATGACTTGTGAGGACGTTGAACAAAAGTGGCTTACAGATAGTCTGAAATTTAAGTACTTATCCTACCTTGTCAAGTTAAAGAGAAATTTCAAGTCCTGCAACAGTTATAGACGAGGTTATGGGCAATACCTAGCTCAAGTGCATGGTAAGATTATTATTGGAAAAAAAAAGAAGTTATTCCCACAATCATTTCCGCCCATTATACACTAAAACGGTCTCTCTGCGCGTAGATTTCTCTTAGACGGATACCTTGTTCGTTTTTTCGGTTGCGAGTAGTGAAACGGCGTCTTAGGTGACGGGAGATGCCTATCCTGCACAGTATAAGAAGAGTAACAACCATGGCTGATAATTTACACCTGAAAATTACGAGACAGCCGCATTTACAGTATAACCTATGGCGCGGAGCTGCTGCTGCGCTTATACGAATAATATTTTATACTAGGGAAATACACACCGTCAAGGTTATATTAGGCAATAAAGTCCGGAATTTTTGATAACCTGAAAAATTCACGACGGTACCGGAAATCTGAACTGCCATCTACCGATGCTTGTCTAGAAACTGAGAGAAAAAGAAATTGATTGGAAAACCGTGATCGTACTGTGCTGTTCTACAAAAAAAAAAAAAAAAAATCCATAAATTGCTGTATCGCAAAAAGTGATCGAGGAAATAAACGGCGAATTCACAGTGGCTGCCAATTTCAGTTCTGCCGTTGATGACGATGCGCGACGGAAGGAAACACCGTCTATGGAGACGATGTACGAAAGTTCTCTGTAGGCATGCCATAAAACTAAATGACGTCACGCACAATGACTTTTTTTCTTTTTTTCAGCCTAAGCAGGTTTGGCACGATCTGCTATGTGCATGAATAGGTGTTAATCAGAAGTTTGAGTACGGTGATTGGTAAGTGAATACTTCATTACGACCATTTTTCATTCGCATCGTCTATTGACCGATCATTAGCTCGAGTCTCAAAACGTTGAGGCCTAAGTTTATACCCTGGAAAAATAATTTAGTCTGATATACGTATTCGGGCGGTTGAACTACCAACTACGACTATTTGAATTGCAAGAACTATTGAGTAAAAATTACGAAATCATTTTGTACAATTTGAAGGGATCGAATCTTTCCTCAGTAAATATCATGAATGACTACTATCCAATTACTGCACTGAAAGAAATCTTTAGTTCCGGTTACCGCTCAGTCCTTAACTATTTTCATTTTTTACCACAATCCAAAAATATAGTTCTAGGTAGAAAATGAAAATTAGTTTCCTAGCTGTTACCGGAAGGTCTAGTATCCGTTACTATTCTTTCTCATTACGGTCACTGTTGCTATATTTTCTTGTAACTGTTGTGAAAGTTTAATGCTTGTGCAACGATAAATTGACGCTAAAGCCTTATTTAACTAAAAAAGTAGAGTAACCCGAACAAACTGATTTTGCGTTGCAATTACCAAAAGAGGATCGACAATAGCGCAAAATGGTTAGGCGTACCTCGTTTTTCGTAATTCCAACGATATTCAAACAGTTTTTTTTTAACCATATCTGTTTTACTGTATTTTTCTAGTTACTATAAGAAATGAAATTTTTCTCAGTGTGATACAAATCGAAGGTATCGAAGCCGATTAAATCCACGCCAGAGCTGCGCTCAACTTGTTCTTTTTATCAAATTACAGGGTGCAAAATCGTGAATGAAAAAACTCGCGCTGCCATGCGCCACGAGCAAAGGAAATAAATCCGGACTGGTATATAATTGCGAAATAAATAACTAACTACTCGCGTAATAAATGCCGAGCGGCCAGAGGGCTCTTTCTTCATATTGCTCTGCACACCGCGCGTACAGCAAAGCATGTAACACCGCAGCTGCATATCTTCGATGTCTGCCGCAAAGATTGAATTTAAACAACGACAAACACTTCGAGTACGCGGAGCTTTTATAATCGCGCCAAAGTTGTTCTCACATCTCTTACAGAGGTTACGGTCATTGCACTTACAGCCTGAACTTTACCAGTGTCAAATGAAATTGCCACGTAATGATACGGCAGTTCAAAATGTCTGCCAAATGTGTGTGAGAAACATTTCGCAAATTTCTGATACACGAAATCTTTACCAGTTCGGCTAACAATCATTCGTTTTCACGAGTAGTTGTGCCTTCGAATTGTGCTTGATGGGACTCGTTGCCATTCTGTTCGGAAAAATGATGACAGCTTAAGGAAAATCGCAAGATCTCGAATGCTCAGGCAATGACACGATAATATAATCAGCATATCGTACCTGATTATACAGGTCTGCAATAAAAAAAACTGCACAGATTTTTTGTAATGCTTTTTATATAATTTTGACCCACTGAAACCGAGAAAAATTCTCGAAAAGTTCCATCACGTCAGGTTTTTTCTTGAACTCGTGTTCGTAGTTTCATTTATGGTGAAACTCCCGTTTAACTCGAAATCTGACATCCTATTATCGATTATAAAACGCCTATGCAAAAGTGATTTCTTACTTTCATTTAATATGTATTGGAACGAGAATCGAGAATAAATACAAACAGGGAAACAGAAAATGGAAAACCAAGGCATGTTCTCAGAAGTATCAAAGAGACGAAGAAACAGGTTTCATAGGCAAAAAGAATGAACGCGGAATGTTAAGTACAGTTTACGAAAAAATTATTTGTTCAATTTTATAAGAAAAATTATTTAATTCGTTGTAATGAAACGGTGATTTTTTCATTATTGTTATAATTATTTTTTTTTTTATGCAAACACCTTGTGTTCGGCAAAAATACCGTACGCGATGGAGGGAACTGGAAGTTATTCTTGGATTCAGCAATAATTCAAAAACCTAATATTTACCGAAAACGTCCCGCACAACTGATTAAAATATTTTTTTGCAGATCTGTGAATAATTATTGTAACAATCGAACGGAGCAGTTCCATTATAAATTATACATAACGCGGTACGGAACATGGAATAAAAAACTGTTAAAAAATCATTCCATTTCATCTGTACAAGCATTGTAAAAATTGCACAGTCAGATAAACCACTTCTTCGTGGGATACCCCGTTCAAAAGATATATTTATACATTTCTGTGTACACGTACGCACTAGCGAATGCACAACACAGACAAACTACGTATCATCGACAGCGCACCTAGATGCGGATCCCCGCGTGTTGCATGATATTGTGTTGCATATATCCTACTATACGGGCCTCGGTCATAGTACATCACAACCCCATAGGTGGACGAGCTTTGCACTGTACCGACTGTCTCCGGTACAACGCGGCCTTTAACCGAAGACTATGAGCCCTCGGCTCGTGTCCTACGTATAAGTCATAAAGCCAGGTTGTTTATTTTATTGTCCCCCGGTACGCCGGTCTCGAAGACCCGCCCGCCCCGGTCTTTACATGGCATAGCTCCTAGCCGAGCTACGTCTCGGCGGTTATGTGATAAACGACGTTTTCGAAACGTCATTGTTTTAGATACACCCATAAGCTTATGGTTCTTTACCGTGATGCTACGACCGCCGAACGCCTCTGGGAGGATTTTATGACACTACCGTAGAGGCGTCCGCACCTGCACAGTCCGGTAAGGAAAACCCTGCATTCCCAACGGTTCGAATCTATATCTGACCCGAGATGCGATCCTCCTCGGATCCGTCCTGATGTTCCTGGGAGGAGCTTTCATTTCTCGTCATGATTATTCCTTTGGCCTTCTGAACTTTGATCACCTGGTACAGAACTCGGGAAATCGGTAATCGCAAACTGACAAATCAGTCTGTTCAGTTATCGGTGTCTTCACATTCGGAAGTCAAATTCTTAATGATTCAAACTTCTGACGGGTCGCAGTATTTACTGGTCTGATTTTCCTAAGGATAAAAATTCTGCCAAGTGGCTCAAATTATCGAAAGACCGAAACTCCAAGTGGTTCAAATTTTTTTTAAATTACTCAGGGTCTTCGTCTTAGTGCCTTTTCTGCAAGTTGTTTGTAACCAATTTCAAGTATCCAAAATTTTGACCCTTCAGGGATTCGAACCATTCTGAAGTTTGATCTTCCACAACAATTTGAAATACTCGGTATTTTGTATTGATAATTGTAGTGATTGAAGTCTCATCGGTGACCAGCAATTGCTGATTCAGTCAACTAAACGTGAGAAATTGGTCGAACTTGTAATACAAACCACTTTAAATGACCGAATATTAGTATCCAATTCCAAGCGACTTGATTGTGGCATAAAAGAGATCGAAGTGAAAAATGATAGGGAATCGAATACTTCCAAAATCACTTAGCTACAGGTGTTCACATCTCTGTTGATTGGTCCGGCTGATGAATTGATCCAATTGAAACGTTTTCACGAAAGAAATAAAGATACGAGTGTGGAGGAGAAATAGTTGGCGAGACGATCCCGGTCCAATAATCGTAAGGTGAGCCGGAGACCGGGTGGCCAGACAGGGCGGTAGTCGTAATGATGTTTACTGCGTGACCGACTAAATTCTCTAGATAAGATAGAGGGCCGAGAAACTGGTTCATTTGTATAACATTCCGATCGCAATCCATTGCAGCAGTGCCTCGTTTACGCTTTTTTCACACCACCTTCGGGGCGCAGGACTGCCGTCTCAGAGTACAGTAAAGGACCATTAACTAAACGGAAAGACATTCGGAATTTGGTTGCCCGTTGGTTAAACCGTTGGTAATAAAAGAAGACACAAAAGGGGAGAAGGAAATACGGATAAGATAATAAGAAGGAACTTCGAGCGATTCAAACTCGATAATTCTTTCGGCCTGAAATCATCGCGAGAATCGCTACCCCGAGTGAACACACATGCGTACAATGTACCTCCACACGGTGGTTTAAAACACTTGAGAATTTCAGATCTAGTATCTCGTAATACTCGGGCTATTAATTGCACTGGTTCAATTTAAGAAGACGTTAAAGCTTGAGTGGAATGAAAGCTGGATAGGTCTATGAGGATGATTCTCAGGAACCAGAAGTACGATTCTAATCGTTCGTATTTATGTGAAATACTAACGATTCTTTACACCGTTGGTAAAATAAAATGTCAACCCTGATATCTTCGACTCGCTTCGAATTCATCGCACGATATATTATGACATAAAGATTCTTCCAAAAATTACGAGATATCCGTTAGGGTGGTTCATTTTTTAACTATCTTTTTAAGGCGCCTCTAGAAAAATTTGTGACAAGTACTGAAAAAAGAAAGTATCGTAAAACCTGGAGGAAGCAGGAAAATATTTAGAGGTCGCTACCAATTAGTGTAATATTATTTATTTACTTTTATGTGTACACCTTAAGGACTTCTGTATGTGTTAGTTTATTTTTTATTATCGTGGTCCGTTTAATCATTCACCAATCAACAGCAAACTGCGCCTAACAATTCTGCAGTTGGCTGTCCCGTCTTTTATCCGAAGGATTAATCGTCTCGGAGAAATTTGAATAACGTTGTTTATGTTGCCGAAAGAAGAGTATCGCATCACCTTAACGTCCCTATTTCGTTTTAAGTAGTAATTTTTATGAACAATAATATTAATCGGACCACGATACGAAAGTCCGTAAGGTGTACACATAAAAACAAGTAAAAATATTACAATAATTGGACAATTTTGTTTTCAGTATTTGTCACAAATTTTTCAACTGGCAGCTTGACTAAAAATTATTTTTAAATGAACCATCCTAATATCAATGCCGGAAAGAATTACAGCGGTATCAAACGCATGTTTACCGATCGTTATCGGAATGAATCGGTGCAGGTTGTTCGATGCAACTGCAGAAGGCAAACGTCCGCGATACTCAACATCTTTTTTCACATTGCGGGTAAATGATTTGCGCGCACTGTCAAGCGTGACACCTTCTCGCGATTTGATCGCGGTTTAAGGACTCCGCTAGGACGACGCGTAACCTGGTACCTGTAACATCCGTAGATCCAACCACCGCCAGCATGCCTTGTTCAACCCGTATAATTAATTCAATTTCTGACGGTACGCGTCTTGGGTTTAATTGAATGCGGCTATCTCGACGCTAATTCCAGGAACATAGTTAAACGAAAGTATGCGCGCGAATACAGCGACTCAGGAGCCGGCAACGCTAACTGCCGCAATGGGATGGTAGCCATAGACTCCGCAAGGGGAGAACGGGCAGTACTGAGATCCTATCGGTCCTCGTAATTCTGCTTCCGCGCGGACGTCTCTGGCATCTAGCCTCCGAGGTGCACCGCTCACCGTTCCTCGGCTTGCATGCGTTGGATTTTTCATCTCGGTCGCAGGTGCAGGGGGCAAGCGGCAGTCTCCCGGCTACAACCGCGACACGTATAGTCGATCTTCTCCCGGGCTCGGATCCTCCACCTTTCATATCGCTAGATCCAAGATCGGCAAGCCCCTGTACGAACGGTACATTTCTTTTCAGTCAAAAGGGTACAAACTGGTGATTTTTTACAAATTACCACACCGTGAAATCCTATGAAATACCAATATTTTGCCAAGGTGCTGAGAGGCGGGTTTGAATAATATTCATGGGATATGTTTAATGATTTACTTTTCGCCGATCGTTAGTTGTTAATTCTGTTCCATGACTGTGAAATTAAAATTATAAAACAGAATTTCCATCGTTTCCTCAGAGTCAAAAGCTCACTTACGCGCCTTGTTTGAACTATAATTTCTCGTCACAACTCTGTGAATTCAATTTCAGCGTCAAGTTGTATAGACCATAATTCAACTGGATACCAGTTGATGTTGAGGTTCTGACTTGACCTAGACTGCTCCACCAACATCGGTCAATTTTTATACCAAATTTTTGACAGTGTATTACTTCTCCAGAAACCTGCCACTGATCTTCTTATAACTTGTTCTTGAAAACGTGCGGACATCATCGCTTCTTCGGAACACCGGTTTCCATTAGATGTCAGTCATCTCCGACCTGTGATGTTCTACATGGATTTCCAAAGAGTAAATTTTCACCTACGTGTTCCTAGAAACTTCAAAATATACGTTATAGATTCGACCTTTGTCCAGTGTTTTAAACTTTTGCGAACCGGCAGCGATCACGTCGAAATCAAATTCTCTCTAGTGCCAAGGACACAAGGAAAGGGTGACCGAATGGTGAAGGAAAGAAATACCGTTCGCCCTACAATGGCGTGGAATAAATAATAGCCAATCACAGATCCGTCCAATGGGTCTGGAGGCCATAATAGCGTTAATGCTAGGTCTGAATAGGGCTCGTTGCGCAAGCAACTGCAGGTAAGTCGAGGTGCGAGGAGTTCCCCTGCACATCGCATACACTCATGTATGATCTTCGTGTGTCGTGGCTCCTCTGTAACGCGCTCTTCGCCTCGTGGTTTAGTTAGGCTGATTGTTTGGACTAACGGACATGCCGGACGGATCGTGTATTGTCGGATGAATTTTTGTTTCTGGTAATGAACTATTGATCGGGCGAGTCGGCACTGACCCCTTCTCACCTTGCACCGTTCCGAATCCACGCCACAGGCTTCAACCCGGCGATTTAAGCATCCGGCACAATGCGATTGGTCAACCGAATCACGTTGGTATTTAAGAAAGTTGACAAATACATGAAAAATAGCAATGACTTTGTGCCGTCGTAGAGTCAACCATAGTCTATAAACACGTGTACTACTGAACGCCATATTTGCATGCGATCTTAAGCATCTTCATGATCGCTCGATGCTTCTGGTTCTCTTAATGGACTAAAAATAACAAATCTTTTTTCTCCTTTCATCATCTGCTCTATGAAGCTGAGTCATAAGAAATCCTTTACTGATTTTTTTTTTAACAATTTTTCTTTTTAGCAAATAATTACAATTACTGATAACAATAATTAGCTCTCGAACCCCAAGACACATTATTTTGAACTCTGCAACTTCTCGTGTTCGAAAGCACGATCATTAAATGTGCGTTAGAATTAAAGAATGTTCCCTGATTTCCAAGGATTGTAAAATCCCGTGCATTTTGTGTTATTTTATGAATACTATGTGCGTTAATTTCATACTAAAGTACAATTGTAACTCCAAAGTTGCATATCACAAATTCATTTGAAAATCTTTTATTAAATTTGAAATAATGCTTTCGCGGTCGTATTTAGGTAACACTTCTTCAAATCAAGAATTGTAAACTGTGCGGATAGTCGAATTACTAGTTTTCTATTATACCCATCAACTTCGGGCCAGACGCAACGAAGTTACAAAGCGCCATGTAACCGGCCCAGCGATACGACTGATGAATTATTATCTTTGTGTGGTCGGGAGAGTAAAAGGACTGGAATGATTGAATCGTAATATCGCGGTAATTTATTATTAACCCTGTCTGATAGACTGAAGGATAACGTTCAGCCGTCAGTCCCACATCGGACAGGCCCAATTCGTGACTATTGTCTTCCCTGCCCATCAGAAGTCGGAATTTGTGTTTGAAAATTCAGCCTTCATTTGTGTAATCTAATGAATTGTGTGATTCCGCGATTTCTAATCATTTTACTTCTAATCATTTTACAAGAATTTGTATTCAAATCGAATAGTTTACGTTAACGTGACGTTGCGATTACGTACGCGTGGAATTTTGGTTTTTCTTAAATTTATGCAAGTCATATTTTTTTCATTTCCAACTTTCCTAATTTCACTATCCAGCTTACCGTAATTACCGGTCGTACTTCATGCCGCGAAGATGCACTGGCTAATTCTCCATTTAAACGAATAATGTTAATGAAAAAGGAAGATGAGAATAAGACCTTTGGACAGCGAGACGACATCTGCGTGGGGTAAGGTATAGCGAGTGACAAATAGGCTGAGGAATGGGAAATATTTCCGTGCCCACATAATCTTGGTAGATAGAAGTGAGCGCGGTGTATGTATGGTGCGTTCCAGGGCATATCAACCTTGCCATTTCTAAGTTTATTCTCCGCTTCGTGGGTTTTAGGGTTTTAGAAAAACAACCTAATTTGCAAAGTTTGGAATATTTTTTAAAAGTTTTCTAGTAATCGAGTGTTGCAATTTACGCGGTAAATACATGGTAAAAAAAATAGATATTTTAAGCCTAGACCGAGCAAGAAAATAAATGAGATAAAAAAAAAAATCGATTCGAAAAATCGAAATTGAAAACAATGTCAGCAAAAGAAGAAAATTCTTCAGCCTGGGAATTTTGCGGTCGAGTATCTTTAAAATCCGTTGAGGAAGTTCCTACTGCTAATTAATCTCTTTTATTTCGTTTTCTAAAGTATTGAAACTTATCGTTTTAATTAAATTGATTTGCACGTATTTCTTACACTATAAATTTTCGTTTCTTCGCAAAGAATTTACCGTGAGGTAAATTTCATTAAGATCGCATTCGCTCGCTGAGCAATTACGAGAGAAACAGAAGCTTAAAACAAATCCAGGACTTTATCAAGCATGTTTTTCGTAGCGGGCTACGACATACTAATAAGAAAGGAATAAAATCAGGGGTCATGGCCCGCAGGTCGAGATGGTCTGGAATGTTCCATATACACGTGGAGTATCCGTAGGAGTTGGCGTTAACTAAATTGAGAATATTTTCCGTCGCCACTATTGTAGGACGGGGGTGATTTACTATCGAGGACGACGCGCGACGTCATTCAGATGGTAGATAAGAAACTTGATACAACTAATACAGCTGATAAATAACAATTATTCCACAATTAAATGAGCCAGTCTCGTTGTAAACACGGAGGCTCCCAGAGCCTCGAGGAACCCGACACCGTCCTCCAGCCATTCCCTTGTACCCCGCAGGAGGTGCGATATCCATCAAACCCTGAAGGTTCCAGGGCCGACCGGAACATCGCTGGGATGAACGGAAAAGCTTTTCGTTTTTTACGTCAATGGAGGTACAACCACGTCGAAGTTTATCGGAGTTGATGATTTTTTCGATCGCTATTATAGAAGTGATCTCAAAGTTGTTTGATCAATTTCGAAAATTTCACCGTTCGTGATTTTTTGCCTATTAAAACAAGCTCAAAACGATATGTGGATTGGCGATAGAAGATAGGATCAAAAATGTTATTCCTTTCTTAAAATATTTAGGATGAAATTTCTACGGTGTAGTGATCCCAGAGTTATGATTTTTTTCTCTCCCTTTTGTGTGGTCACCGAATTTTGAGGCCTTGTGGTGTAGACTGTCGAAAAATTTTGCGTGAAATCTTGCACAGCTTTGCAGTTGACGAACGATTACAACTGTCTAAACCGGATATAAGCGATGTCACAGTAGAAGAATTGTGTGACAAATTATTAGACAATTTTTAAAATCAAACCGAATATATTTAAAAAATATAGTCCGACGGTCGATGCTTGTTTTAAAAAAGCAGATTTTTTTCCATCTACCTCTACTTCATACCGTTTTCGATGAATTCAACGGCATTTGTTTTCATTAAAACGCAGCTACAATAACATTACCTAGGTCCGATCTTACTATTCTCTATGTCTCAATTAATCATCACTGAGTTTAGTGCCACCGAATCCGCATAAAACCAGCCTCCTCGCAATGTATGCGTCACGCTTTATTCGGTATAAAATTAGTGCATCCGAACTCGATTTGTGAGTACGTACTGGTGCAATGAAGATGGAGGGCTTATCGAGCTTAAACGGTTCATTAGCGACGGTCGGCGTGGAGCCGTGGATAGAATTTGAGCAGGAGGAGAAGAGCCAGAGGTGGTTTCGAAGTGAAATAAGACTCGAGGTGCACCGCAAGAGCTGGCCTCATACCGACTCGTAAAGGGCCCTCAGAGTCCTGAGTTATGCGAAGACTTCAGGACCGGGTGCCTTTGGTCTATGCGTAAAGGTACTGTCCACGTGTACCTCGATACCTCCATATACACGTATGCACCTACCTACCCATGCACCGATATGCACATACCAACGCAGGTACGTGTGTACTTTTATAGTGTCTCGTAATGCGCTGTAAAATGCCGCGTTGTGTTTCCGACCCGGTGATAATATCGTTTCGTTTAAGCATCAGATTTACACTGCATCAGGGGAATCGGAAATATGATCGGCGATTAAATTTTGATTCAGCGGCGACGCGACGCTTCAGTGATATCCGAGATATGTGGGTGTAAACTATACGTACACACACTTTTCATACCGTCGGCTCTTCCGGTTTCAGCTGGTCTCCTTCACTCGCGGCACTCGCTCCTCCTACCGAAAACACCGGTCTGTATTTTCATTGGCCCTCGTGTTAATTTATGGATACGAAATAGGTGTACGTTGTATGCCAAGGAGAGGGTCAAACGGCATGGAATGGAGGGGAGGAATGCAAACTATATAATTATGGTGGATAAACAACACGTGCGGAGGTACCAGATAAATGAATGTATATTACGGTTCCCCTTCTACCGAATGTTTGTTTCGAATTTCGTCAAGCGATTTAAATATTCATTTCATAATCCACGTATTTATGTGACGCTTATTTTCTAATCAACGCGTGCAACTTGGTTGAGAATGATTCCAAAGCGTAGGAGAAAAAAGAAACGAAACAAACGAATAAATAGGCAACAAACGTAAGAATTAAAAAAAAAAAGTTGAATAAGATTATTAAATTGCACTTCATGCAACGACAAATATTCCTTCTGAAGCATGCATATTGGTTTGATAGTACAAAATATGACGTTTTCAATAATCAAACTTGTAAACTTGAAAATTAGTCCGGAAGGTGAAAAGTCATCAGGTTAAGGACCTGCACAGCCAGAACTATGGAGCGCTTGTCCTGGAAGTCGAGTTTCACCAGGTAGCGGACCTGGAGCGCAGGAACCACGGAGCGCTTGTTCTGGACGTCGAGTTCCTGCAGGTAGTGGACCCGAAGCGCAGGATCCAGGAGATAGAGAACCCGGTACTCGATATCTGCGGAGCGCGATTCTCACACGTCCACTCTACTGCGCGGTTGTTTCCAGACTGAGGAATTCGGCTAGCCGATTTTAGATTGGTGACGTCACTTTCCGAACATCCGAAAATTCAAACTTTGGTTTCGAACTGTAATACTAGGTATGATGTATGATGTATGATGTATGATGTACGATGTATGATATTAAGGCGGTATTTGTCCTATTCTTTCGGCAAAGGAAAAAGAAATAGGAACAAGCAAATAAATGTGCTTTGATTTCATTCAGCGAACGCGGAGGAATAAGATATTTTGAAAAATTGTTAAATTTCTGTTATTCGGAATGTAAGAAATGCTGAAATCCTTCGAACCGAGGTGTACAAGATCGAAACATTTCGACCAGCCCGCAACACATGACGACAACACAACTTGCTGTAGGTATCAAGGAATAAACCGGGAGTGGAGAGAAAATAGCTGGATGACTCGGTGTTTATACGGAGGGGCACAAAACCCTCGGCAGCGATCCCGACCCCCCGCGGTCGCGAGGGGAGAACAAATGAATTTTATAGCCATGTCGACAAAATAGGGAGGGAGACATTATCTGCAGAGTCACTATCGATTTAATAACTAATTATTAATCAATTAAGGCCGGTAAAAGGCAGTGTTAATTTTACTTAACACCTAATAAATACCCGGTTTTTCCATCTGCCAAGACATCCAAGGGCGGATGGATGACTTTTTCCCCGGGTTGAGTGAATGAAACTAGTGAATTATGCTCGATATTGTACTTCGACAGTCTGCGAAAACTGAACACACAAATGCGCATGCGCCAAATCATTTCATCCCATTGGTTGATTCAGCCGATTCGTGCCGACTTTTTCGTCTGCTTGTCAGGCTGACCAACTTGTCAAACTTGAAACGGATTTACATTTACCTCATCAAGGTAACCTCGAAACGATTCCGCGTATCAGTAGTTCCCGTCAAGGCATAACCTGATAAAGTTGGCCAGCTTGTCTGCACAGCCGAAGAACTTTGCGCATGCGCAGTTGAGTTTTAAGTTTCCTGAGACTGTCGCGGTGCGGCGAGAATACGGAACCCGAAAAACGAGATCCCTCAAGAGATGTAATGGCGCTCACAATGCGTATAAGCATGGGGCATTATAGCACTACCGTATATTTACACGGGTAGAAGGTGCAGCGTGAGCATGCACCGAATATATATGTTCTCGCCGGCTTTCTAAACACCGGTATACTACAGCGGGGAGAACGAGCCACCGGTCGGGTAGCCGCGCGCCAAGCTATTAAAACTTTTTAATCTCAGTTCCGAGAGATCTCCTCTAATTTCGGACGCGATAAGACACCCGGACGCTAACGAGCAATTGCTTAACGAGGGGGGAAAACACGTACGTCGCGTCGACGCTCCGTATAAACCGAATATAAACGAACCCACCTGCACTCGAGACTTGACGATCCTTACGTGCTTGCACGCTCTTGCAAATTCCGAAATCAACAGGGCCGTTTTTTTTTTTTTTGTTTCTCATTTATAACCCGGGTGTAAGACCAGTCACGAAAGCACTTTTTGTCAGTTATTCAAATTTTAAAATTCGATAGTTGCGAACTTGGAGTTATTTACGTATCGTTAAAAGAATCTAAAATGTTTAATCCTTTGTCAAATTTTTTATGCAATACTAGTGGTGATTTTTTGGAAAATATTCAGTTATGATGTCAACCAACAATAACTTTCTTATCCAGTGCGGCAACTCAAATGTTTGTATACATTCTCGTTGTCTTTTATTTTACCGCTTTTTTTTTTATTTTAGCAAAGTTAGCTGAATGATCCATTCAATTAAAATGTATAGCTTTACAATGATTTTCAAGTTATATAATAAATATATTTCACAAGATAAAATAAAATTTTTAAAAATTAACAAATGAAATAAAACAATACAAATTTTAAGATAAAAGATTCCGGATTAATTAGGTATTGTATAGCTATATAGAAATGCTCAAGGATTGTCTATTTTATAAATATAAACATTTTTTTTCAGAATAAATTTCCATAGGTTTCACTGAGAACGGCATTAAAGCTGATTATTTCTTTAGTTTAGCTTTTCACGTTGACTCGGATTTTCTACTTAAAAAATGATTGTATTTACGAATCTAGGAAGATATAATTCAGGAAAGCCAGTTAGATTTACAAGAAATCGGAAATAATTCGCTGGAATACAGAAAAATATTTTTATTTCGGAATTCTTAGTTGAATTTAATCCAATCGTAGTAGAGTATCCATTACAAAGACTTGAAATTTTTAATGTATACAGTTTCCGTGTTAAACCGAAATTGGAAGTGCGCGTCTAAACCGGTTGGTTTAAAAATCCGAAAGAATGTCAGAGGCTCGTCTGAACTCGCATTCGATTGGGATCTGGAATATTATAAAAACTATCCAAATCGAGTAAAAAATCGCGATGCGCTCGTGAGCTTTTGCTTTCACGGATCGTTGAGGTGTACAGGATTTCTACTTCGTGGCACCTCTGAGACTGTTGCGGGAGCGTGGCTTCCAGGGGATGAGGGTCCGACGTTCACCGCAAGCATATAACGTACGTAAAACGTACATCGATACAACGTCGGACGTATATTGGATAATAATAAAGCAGCGATCGAGTGTATATCCTTTGGCCCGCTGATTGGTTATTAGTTTTGGCCAGGCGATAGGATCTTAATGGGAATACTTAGGTGGGAGGCTCCGATGCTACGGCGAAGATGATCTATCTATATACTCCTGGAATGGCCAGGATTGAGGGACGAGTCAGGGTGTACACGCATACCTTAACGCCTTTATCCAACGTAGGTGCACACTTTCCACCTTGATACCACACAATGCTCCACCGATCGACGAGACGTTCCAGCGTAACACCGTCTGTGATTGGTCCAGTATTGTGCATATGTGAACCACGAGGAGAAGAGCAGCACACATCACGTCGCAATCAGATAATATAAAGTAACGATGATGAAGAACGTCTTCCGTTCAAAGGTGCTTCTTTATTTACCTGAATGTAATGTTTACTTATACCTTTTTCAACGCCTTGGAGACGCGGTACCTTGCATTTTGTTTGTGGTTGCGTACACTCGTGGAAGTCTGGATGGCTGAGGATGCAGAGAGAAAGGTCAGAGAGCTTGTTCAAGTTTGTGGAAAAAGTTATGGGTCAAAGTCACGAAAGTTTCTTGTATCCTACGATGATTGAAATGAACAGTACAGTTAGCGTTACATTTCCAGTTACTCGAGGTATTTGGTAAGAGCATTCGACTTAGCAGCACGATTGTAACTGTGAGTGAAAACAATCTCGACTTTATAATAATCCAAACCAGAACCCGAGTGGCAATAATTCACCTTTAATATTCGGTCTGTACGCTCACAAGTACAACGCAGAGAATGCAAGGCGGCGATAAGATCTCGCGTAGGATCGGACCAAAGGATAAGGAATCGGTGAATCCTGCTGAGATCGAGAACCCGCGTCTCTACGCGCGTTGCACCCACGCTGCAGGAACCGTAGACATTGCACTCACTTATTAACGATTAGTTATTGGGGCCTCGATATCTGTGGGTTGTGCGGGAGATGGATTCTCAGGAAACAATGCCGAGGGTGCAGCAAAGTCATTTCCTCATCGAAACCCACCGCCAAGACCATGTGTCGTTAATTTTCTCATAGGCGGGAAACCCGTGATAGGGGTTACATGGCGCCACTTTTGACGCCATTTTCATCCCACGACTTATATTATCCCACTTCCGCTCTCTCATCTCATGGGCGTGTGTTATGCACACCTCACTATTCATCACTTTATCTCGAAGCAATCATTTTCGTTACTCACGTGCAATATCGACGACGTGTGTAATTATGCCTTGCTGATCGTAGAGTGACCAGCAAATGACTCTTTCATATTCAGAAAAACCACTTTCCATCCGAGCTTGTTGTTTATGAACTATTGCCATGTCTACACTTCTCGAAGTGTAAAAGGCTCACCAGTTTTTTTGACACTTCTCATAAGCATGATCGAATACACCTTACGGTCCTCCAGAGTACAAAAAGTCGATGTTACCAAGATGATTTTATGGTACCTCGTCATAGAAATACACTGACACCGAAGATGTCCCAGGTCGATCTCTCCGATTTGATTTCTTCTGTAATATCATATGTTATAGTAGACTAAAAACTAAGTGACGCGAATTTTTGTTAAACAAATAGATTATATTTGAGAATTTGATGAAAAAATTTTGTTATTCGATTCGATTGAAATTACTTTCAGCGATATAAATTTTTGGTCCGAACTGGTGAATTATAACTATCAAATTCCACGGGTGTATTTGAGAATTCAACAGCTGAACGTAGAAGGCATAAACCTCGGCACGAGCTGCGCGGGCCATCTGGTGACGTTTAAAAATGATCGAAACGCAGGCCGGTGGTTTGTTAATAATGAAGACTTAATAAAGACCGCGAAGCGAACGAGCGACCAACGTGCGTAAATTTCAGGCACCGGCAAAGGCGTCACGGCGGATCCGGCGTGATGCATTCGCGCGATTAACACGTCACCGTGGAGGAGCGTGTTTAATCAGCGCGAGGAGATCGCCCCGGGGCGTCCAGGGCCCGTTCGGCCCGTGTCACACCCCTCCGAGGCGCGAGACACCCTTCCATAAATAATGCGTCGGGCCCCGCGCCGCGGAGGGATGATAATTGTAAGTTACGCGGTCCCCGGACCCGCGGTACCCAGCGGGGAAAATTCCAAGCGCAGACAAACGTTCCGCGACCTCGCATCGAGTGACGCGATGGTCCATGCTGCAGAGTGGGATTCGAAATGTCTCGAGGGATTTCTGGAACGCACTCTGCAAGGTTGCCCGTCTCACGCCTCTGATGTCGGGGCTTTAATTCACCCCGATTTTTAACTGAGTGTTAAGTCGAACAGACGTCCAAACGGCACTAAGCAATTCCACAAGCCGTGATTACCGGATTGCAAAAGGCATGACGAAACGGTGCTGCGGCTTTTGCCATCTGATTACGGCTGCTCCCGGACTTCCAACGTACAGGAAAGTCCGTACTTCATATTCCGTAAGCATGACCCCGCCCTGGTAGAAATTTCTACTACCACGAATTTTTACAGGAATTTGAACATTTCGTATTATTTCGAACAAAAACTGTAAATATTTGATAGTTTTTCTTGAAGAATTATTAATTTTCGTTCAAAATTTTAGTAGCTTGTAGACTTTTTACCAAAAAAAATACAAGTTTTTATGAAAATCTACAAGTTTATATGAGAAACTATGCATATTTGCTGTTTTATACGAAAAAAATTTTTTGTACAAAATTGTACGAAATGTCCCAATTTTCCTGATAAAAAGTCGTAGATAATTATAGAAATCATTTTCATCAAGGGACGCACTGACAATGTGTACGCTTGGAATCAGAGAGAAAAGAAAATTTGTAATGGAATTTGAATGTTTAATATTAATCACATACCGTGACTCCCGTCTCGGTGAACTAAGTACCCAAATGCGCATGCGCCAAAATCATGCGATTCGTCTGCTAATCAGGTTGACCAACTCAGTTTCAACCGGGCGCTAACTACTGCAATCCTCACCGGACCCGAAATTATTTTGCGTTGAGAACTTGCAATATCCGAAACGTAACGGGTCCTCATTCAAGTCAAAATAACCTCGAAACAATTCCGCGTATGATCAATTCGCACTGATAACCAACGAGACAGTGTTGGTCAGCCTGTCTAAACAGTTTTCTCAGACTGTAGTGATATAAAACTCTTCACTGAAAATTTGTCGTGTTTATTCGAGGCATTCCGTGTCAAATTAGCAGCCCATGTACCCGACCCCCTCCGATTTTGATCATTTTTTAGTATCACGTTCTTACAAACTCAAAATGGTCTCGGGATTTTTTTTTTTTTTTGATTTTCTTTAGCCTTCATGAAATTTCAAAAAAATCGCCCAACCAATTCCAAAATCTCCATATTTAAAAATCTGAAAAAATTAACACTAATTCTATGATTTAAAATGTGATTTTTAAAATTTTAATTGTCAGAATTGATTTTTTTTCTACTCCTAAAGTGCCTTGATCTAAATAGATTTCAGAATCACATTATTTTCATGAGCCCGTGATCTATCTAGATCGAGGAAAAGAAAGAACAAAATAAAAAAAACTCCAATTCCGATACACAAAAGCTGAAAGCTTGCGAAAAAATAATAAACATTGATATCCCATTATCGTGTGGTTTTTAAAAGTCACATTTGAAATCATAGATTCTGTGTGAATTTTTTCAGATTTTAATGGGTTTTTCGAAATTGGTTCTCCGATTTTTTCCAAGTCTCACCAGGGGCTAAAAGAATCTGAAGTAAACTCCAAGACCCTTTTGGGTTGGACGGTACGTTATACTAAAAAAAATATTAAAATCGAAGGGGGTGAGGTACATGGGCCGCTGATTTCACGTGGAATGCCCCATATACATAAACTAATTCGAGATCTGCTATCCCTTCGCGTATAAACTGTGAATTTTCGAACAGATTAAAATTCCGTAAGCAGATTACAGAAGCCATAACACAATCTTTTTGTGGCTTCTGTAGCCTGCTTATGGCTAGTGGAATACTCTGTGGTTCGGCCATTAATCGGTCCGTCTGATCTCCGCTTCCATTGCCACGTCCAGTAGCGTTTGATCCAGGTCGAGTCTTGCTTTGTGTCCACTATCCCACCGTTCAGTGGATAGTCGAACGGGTTCAAATGTCGTGGTTTCTTCAGAATCGAGGTAAATTTTACGGGTTCGAAATCACCGGCACGAAACGAAGCGGAACAAGAACCGTGCCTCAGGAACAACGGCGAAGGCTCAATCTGTGTAACGCGATGGTTTGAGAAAAACTACGGACCCAATCTTACCGAGTCCGGCAAAGGAGCTGGAGGGCGCTACACCAGCCGGCAAAAACTATCGGCACGAACCTGTCGCTCTAATCATGACTCGCACACCGAGCTACCCTCTACGACACCAACAATTTGTTATTGCTCTAACTTCACAGACATAACAGCGTTGCTTAACGTTCACAATATTGAAATTATGCTGCTGTAATTGCAATGTTGAAGCATTCTCTCTGCAATGAGCTGTGACAAAATTACCGTATACTTGATTTAACGAATGGATAGCGGAGTTGAGAATATAACTCAAGCTGTCTGGAGTTTAGGAAATGTCAAATTGCTTTATGGTATTCTCTACACATGGATATTAAAACCTCTTCAACACGTTGCGTTATTCTCTGGCATATGTACTGGATAGGTATAATACGGGCACCTTGTAGACCGAATTTTTCACATAGTTTCTATCTCCCTGGAGCATTTCTTCCTCATAGTGGCTAGAGAATTGGCTACGTAAGAAGATTTCAGTCGATTCTGTCGTGGTGGCTTAGCCATGGCTAGGCGTCCATTTCGGTAGACCCTGTGACGAAACAATTTCGACGCGTCACGGTCGCGCGCATAGACAATGCGGCGACAAACCACCGCGGAGACGACCGTCGACAAACTTCTTTTTATCTGATAGCCTAAGCTTATGTACCCTCCTACCGTGGATTAAGACTTCGTAAACGACAAGTGACAATGCTGGTTAATTTCTACTGAATCATCACCCGCGTCGTCGGGATCTTTGCGACCATGGATAATTTCAACAGCTCTCAAGGATCGAATCCGCTGCACGGACTGCAGAGCCATTAAGGTACCACTTCTACCCCATCGATATTGTAAAACTATTGTTACTTCGATCCTGTTTTATTTCTTTGCTCATTTTGACAGGGAAATTTGGGCTTTCGTTTTCCCATTGGAATGTCACTGTTTTACAAACGAACTAATCTTCACGATAGAAATAGACATCCAATGCTGGAAATCAGTGCATACTGAAAACAAACAAATAATTCTTAATCGCGATGCGTATATTTCTAAAAGTAGTCCATTTTGTTTTTACTTCTTTCCACATTAGTGAACTGAAACGTATCGGTTCGAAGCACGAAGTGACTTTTGCTGATTTAGGTATATCTCCAAGTTTCGTCACCTCTTCTGAAAGCCAAAAAACAGGCTTTTACGAAATATCCATCTGTCATTCGGTAGTACTATCCATCACTTGAATTCAATTATCTCCAAAACGGCTGTAGATTAAGATCTGGAGTTTTAAGGGTGTAATTGGATTCTCCGGTTTTGGCCAGATCCAACTTTGGGTAATTTATTCGGGGGTAAAGAAATGTTAGCAACTAATTAATTACTGAAAAGTTCCAAACAAGCCACCTAGTTTGCTTTTTTAATCAGTTGAAAAAGGTATTAAAGAAATTAACGAATTCTAACAAAATTACGCTGTACAGATCTTGAGAACTTAATGAGCTCGAAGAAATAACTTACCCACTTACCGGGTCTGTGAAGCATCGTACAATTAGAAGTTAGTTCAATGAACCGTCGAACCTTTTATATACCCTGAATATTCTGTAGAGAAATGGTTTTCGGAACCTATTATGCTCGGAATAGTTTTGATTACTTAAGTTCTGTAAATATGACCATTCCCCTTTTTGTCAATCTTCCATAAGCCTTTTCTATGAAAAGAAAGACAAAAGTAAATAATTTTTAGTTCATCGAATTGAAGGTACTTTGTCGTGTTTCCGGTTGAAGCTTTGGAAATTTCAAAATTATATTCAATGTAGCTATAAGATTCCCATTAAACACGAATTATTCCATCGAATCAATTTTCAGATCTACTCATAGTCAAGCGAAAATATCAATTTTTCAAACTGATCAAGGACATGACTGGAACTCGTAATAAAATCACCACCGAGTTTTGCTGTATAGTCAGCAAATTCGGAAGCATCTTACTATTCGCCAAAGTTGCACTGAATTCCATTACTCACAATTTAAATCAACCCAAGAAAAGACTCACTCGCATGTGTATAAGGTATACAAATATCGTTTAACAGCGGAATAGAATACCAGAGTGTATGTTCATGATCGGATAATATCATCGACTGATAACCAAGGATAATTCGCACTCAGTGCCAGGTAATAGCAATGGATAGCATCTGACAAGGCGATATTCCACGAAGGAGAATGATCTCGTCTTTTTCTTCGTCGTAGCTTTGAATCTCCCCCTCGCCAAAGAGTAGGTCTGTATATATCCCTGTATTTTTCGAGCTCTAATGACACGACAGTTTACTTAGTCCCATCAGGAACTCTCAAATCTTTCGGACCGCAACTGCCGCGGTAGGCTGAGAGACGTAGATGAGAGCCACTCGAATGGTCGTTAAGACCATTTCTTGTTCTCCGTGAATACTGTGGTACCTTCGCTTCGTACTCTTCCTCTACCGAACGGTATCATCAACCACTACGACACGCAACACGGACGTGGCCTCCGACATGACGCCCATTTCACTATTTTAGAGATAAGTGATCGTACTTAGTCCCAGCACCGTGTCCGCTGTGAATAGAAAAAAGGCTGACGTACGTTGAGGATGGAGGGGATGAAATGAAATTACCGATATGCGTAATAATCCATGAAATTCTTGAGTTATTCGGATAACTTGATGTTCATAAGCTCTTCAAAAGTAAACGATGACTACAACTCGCTTACATTTTATACTCAAAACTGTATATTCAGCCATGATGTGAAACGAGAACAGTCAAGGACGGTAAATTAAGCAATTACAGGTGTACATTATTCTCGTTGTCATGTTATAACAATTGTGATTTCTGATGATTCGTTTCACCGAAGACCGTGCACGGCGCTTGTACGGTATTCGTCTTCAACGGACGCTGACGATCTCTAATTTTGTTTAATTAAAAACAATTACCTGAAATTATTCAGTCATATGACAAACGTCTGTATTCGAACTGCAGGAGAAGTGATCGTTACCTAGGAGACACTCGTGTCTCGGTTAGTTTCCTTGGATAAAATAAACACAGTTGATTACAGGCGTGTCTCCTGGAGTGTTTTTTGTCGAATTAAAAGGTACCGGGGCGCAGCATTAATTAATCAAACTCACGGTGCGGAGGAAAGGACGTTAAAGAATACCGTAGCAATGCCGTGACTTGAGGGCCACCGATCATCGGAACCCTCCTCTAGGGATTTCGCGGCTGCTGGCTCCCCGGATCTCGTTTTATAGATGCCCGGGCCCGTTTTAGGCGACGCAAGAACCAACGACTGCCCGGTCATCCCGTCTCTCATAAACAGCTTTTTACGAATCCCCGGTTGAATATTCATCGAGTGTCGGGACAGAAGCATTGCCGGCAGCGAGCAATTAATATTTATTTTATTAAATCTTTCTTTCTTCCTCCGGTATGGGACCAGCCGCGTTCTCCGCTCCTCAACTTCCTCTCGCAGCCGTGGACTTTGATATACATTCCGCGGGCGCTTTTTCGCGCTGGGGCCCAATATGGCCCAAGAATCGAGGGCCCCGCGTGCCTGACTCACAATCACAGCTCGGCATTCACTCTACATATAGACCTACCCTATATCTAATGGCTAATTAATTATGAAACTTTTCGCTTCTTCGAACAGCCTCTGAAGGCTTACAAGCCGTTTTACGAGCTGATTAGCAACCGAGAACAAGCATCGCGGGCGTCGGTTCACCTAATTATAAAATTACGACAGCTACACCAGTTGTTAATTATACTATCGTCGCGAATCAGATTTGCCACGATTTTCATCGTTACACTAATTATAACGTAAGTAGAGCTCGAGATTGACCGTGGCAGATATTTGTTTTATGTTAGTAAGCGTGTCAGTATTTCTTTTTAATTTTTTTCATTTTTACAGATCAGGATCATTCGGTCTTCAGGCAGGTTAATGTTAACGTTCTCTGAAACAGTCGAGTTTCAGAATGATGAGAAACGTCCAGCCAAACATGAACCTTGTTTGAGATTAACTGAAAGTCGTTTTATTATTCCACAATAGTCAAAATTACTTCATACCGATCCCCGCAATGAGAAATTCACATTTAAAGTCCAATTAAAAAAATGTATCTAGATGAAGTATTAAATAAGGTATTTTATTACCTTTTACGTTCGAAATCTATTCTCAGTTTTGAATAAACTCTTTTCTCGAAAGGACTGCCAAAACTACACAAATATTAAAGTTTCAAAAATTGTATAAATTATCAGTTAAAGGTATATGGATACATAATTAAAATTTACAATAAAACCCTATGCATCACCATATTTGCTTTGCATTCTGCAAAGAGCTGCTGATACTCGTTTCTCAAATCTCGTAAGTAGGGCCCGAATAAATATGTATTTCAAATTACAAAATACGTTCATATAATATAGACTTAAAAAACTGAAATATTGAAAATAGAAACGGTATTCTGGCTCCAAACATCATACTTTATATAGAAAACCAAATAAGGTATGAAAATGATATAAATAGAAAATATTTATTCACGCATTAATCCAGGCCCAACTGATAAGAAAACAAACCCTCAAACATAAAAAAAAAAAAACAAGAATACACCGAGGCACTCCACTAATTTCTTCTCGACTTTAAGCCCTCGTTCCATCGCACATCATACCTTCGCATTATTACTAACGAGTCCAAGGGTTTCTGTAAGTTTCTCGAGCTTTCGCAAGGGGCAGCATCAGATGGCCGCAACTCGATTCCACGCCTCCATGAACGTCCTTCGTTGACCAGCGAAGGCACGCGGCGAGACGTCCGTCGCCCCGGGAGTGAAACGTCCAAATAATTGGCTGCTATCTCAACGGCGTGGCGGCGTCGCTCCGTATCCTCTCTACTTGAGGGAGTCCTCGTTACGGAACAGGCGTCGCCTGATGTCGGCGGGACGCTCTTGATTACAGACATCGTTCCGATATTTGCCTGGCCTTTGAACATCGCTTATTGAAGTTCGCTCGTTACTTTGCCATAGTTCGCGTTCAAGCGTGGACCAAATTTCGCGGTTAAAAGTGTTTAGGCTTTACGATATGGTTGTAGAAATCAGGGTTTCTTGCTGTACAGTCATCGTTTCACTTCATTTCAATGAGGAAAGCGGCATAGAAGTCCAGTTTCCTGATTTTTAAGTAGCGTTTTGAATATGCAGGAGATCGATTGAGCTGTTCTACCACAAAAATCTTGTACACCTATAACCTTACAATATTGCAATTTATATTTCTGGTTATTTAAACATATAAACCTCAATTCATAACATAATGAACATTTGAAGTCAAAAACGAGTCTATACTGACCGAATACTCAAATTCAGGATGGAATCTGTATCAATGCTAGCGTCTTGCAGTTCGCCAAACTTTGTTAACTTGTTTAAAATCATTCGGCAACTTTCCTGAACCATGTTGGAAGATGGTCGTCATATCAATAACATAAAGTTTCTTTCAACGTGTTTTAAAGACGTTCTAGACTAAAGTAGAATAATATTTTCAAAAGCATGAAACAAGTAGCATAAGAGCCTGCGTTTCTCGATTCTCTCCAATCGTAGTGTTTTTCAAAATATAATCAGAATTGTGAAGCCCCAATCCTCGGAACGGCATAGCCATGACTCCAGGTCTAAGATGCACCTGAGTAGGAAGGTACCAGGAACATACGTCATACTTTAGCGATGACCGTGAATCTGTTTCCATTGTGCATTGCATCCGCAAAGCTGGTGGAACTATACATATAACCGAGAACTTGGGATCGGCGCGGGTTTGGAGAAGACAATGGAGTGTCGGCTGGTGTAGCAGGTGGGTTTTGTTTCGTCTGCTCTTACTGTTCTTGTATTTTTGCGCAAAACATCACGCGTCCCTTTACACGTATTAACACGGGGACCATGCACTTGAAAGTTGTCGGGTATAAGTCCCGAGGCTCGAGAGAGTTGTTTCTGGTCGACAAGCGGTACACTCGCTCCTGTAGCTTCCCACCCTGTGAGATGTTGCGTTCTTCTTAGGTGTAGTAGCACGAGCTAAGACAGCAGCATCGAGATGAACCAATGGCGATGATGATGATCATGATGATGATGACGGCGATGAATTTTTTAACGATTTTTCTCCCATAGTAAGACCGACGAAGCGTCGATGAGACTTCTACTTGGTAACTATAGCAAACGTTCAGTACGTACCGCGGGATGACGGTACGGAATATAATTGAGAGGAAGGATAAGTTTTCGTTAATTGCAGCCCAGCCATCGATCCTTTATTTCGACACAGTTATGGTGCGTGTGCCTCGTCCATTGCCTTCGGTATTATGGTACCTTATACTCACTGCAGCTGGGATGCGGGTATGTGTTTCATGTATATGTATATGGAAACGCGATCTTTTCTAATGGAATTCTGAATCGAAATTCTTAAGGTTCCTGTAAGCGCGTGAAAAATTTCCCACACCTGCCCATGACCGAAGGCGCCTCTTTACCTAATGATCACAATTTCTTTACCACAAATCAACCGGGTTCGAAACGGAGCCTCGTAAATTTAGACAATTCTTCCGCGGCTGGTGAAAGAGTCGCTATAGTTGAATGCAGTCAGATCCGAATAGCTGCGGTACGTGTACTGATTGGCCATCACCATTTTATGGAATATCAGCTCGGTAGGTACGTCATTGAACAAATCATTATATGTAAAACTATTTGAAAGTTCTGTCATACTTTCCCAATTCTCAAGAAATGACCACTCCATTTTTTGGGATCTTACTCACCCTTGTTACACTCAACATCTAACGGCCGGATGTCACGTCGTCTGCTTCATTGGATCTAATAGGATTCAGTTTCGTTGCATCCCAAATGGTTAATATGTTACACATGTTATGTTAGAGCTCCATGCAACTATAGCGATGAACAAACGATGTAACCGTTATTAGTCGCGACTAGGGACCACATGAAGTCATTTAAATCATCATCGAAGGAAACTCGGATGAAAATGGCTATAGTTTAATTAAGTTTCTTGGTTGAAACCCACAATCTTGAACGACGAGTCCTGAAGACATAATTTTAATACCAATATGAGGTTATTCGGATTGATGACAGCAGATATCTGGTTGTTGATTTTGCTAATGGAGTTTGAGCAGCTGCAGAATGATGGAAGGTGCGTCCCTCCAAGTGCTCAAACTTGACCGAGCGTTGGTACCTATTTTTCGAGTGCGTTTTTCTTTTGTTGTTCTCTGCAATTTCGGGTGATCACCCGTATAGGTACTGAGCTGCTGACCATGAATGTATCAGCGCGTTGAACTGATCCAACGAATCTGAGAAGCTCCGCGCAATTACCCTTGTATCGTTCACGTGATTCGGATTTGATTTACGTATCGCTCTTGGTCGAACATCGATTCGAACTCGTCCACTGAGTTACTTCCTTCGACTGACAAACCCGTCGTCCAATGACCTACGTGACTGACTTCAGAACAGCGGGCATCTCGGCAAGAATTTGCGACACGAGATCAGGGACGATATTAACTACTCGGATAGTGATACCGATCGCGATCAATGCGAACTACCGCTGATCCAACCGCGACTCCTCTTCTGTTTTACAGGCATTACTCCAACTGCAAAAAAACAGGGCTAAACAATTGGCCGACAATCGACGACGACCGCCGACTTAAACGAGCGGGGAAAAAGGCCCGCGATGAGAACGTGCTAGTATATGAGAGTGCGATACGAAGAGAGCTCCGATGATGGACCCTATCCACTGCGTGAGCTCACGGCTGCAACGAGTTGGCTCGGTTAACTCGCGGTTAAGCCACGGTTAGCGTCCGTTTACTATGCCCAGCCGACGTGTACTCTTGACCGATGGCTTGGGAGTAATGTTGATTGCGCCACGGAATTTTGCGGCTAAGTTGAGCCTCTGCGCCACGTACAGGAACTGACGCTCATGCTTCTGCGCTGATCATTCCTCTTCTTGTTCGTCTTCTTGTCGAAGGAACAACCGGGAGTAATTCTTCTCCACCCCGTGATGCTGCGGAGGCCTTGATCCAGCACTATAACTTTTATACTCCTTTGTCAGATCGCGCGTCTCCGATTCCTTGGAGGATTGATCCTCTCACATGATGCATTATTATCTGAGAACGATCTGCTCTTGCTAGGAATGTGATTCTTCGATATGTACTGCAAAACCACCAGATCATAATCAAGAACCTCTCTGCAGCGCAGAATAACGACATTAACACCATGCGATATTTTATATTACAAAAAATCCACTACAATTAGAGGTCAAGTTTTTTCGAATCGTGCAGCACTTACTGTTTCAGCCTAGAATTAAGAGACTCACGCCAAAAAAAAAGAGAATATAAGTTAGAATGTGACAAAAAATTCTATGGTAGTAATCGACACATAAGGGGCTAGTTAACGAAGTCTTCATTTCCTACATACTTTTTGTTGATAAATTAGAGGCTTGAAACGGTTAATTTGCTATTCCATATTCCACCTAAAATTGAACCCTAAACACTCACTAATCACAATATTACCTTCCTAAGTTGTGATTTCCGCTATCCAAATCACAGGAATCATCATTTGAGGTTAATTAAGAAGTGCCTCGCGTTTCTTGCTCGTCAAGAACAATATAATACGTGTAGTTATCACGTGTTGACACAACTTGATCATCAATAAGAGAGTGAAATTACAGTCTTTGTAAGCGACCAGGAGTATCAACAAGCTCCCATATTTAGGACGCTTAAGTTAAAATCTTTATTTTCGAACGATTCATCTTTCCTTATTTTATTTCACATGTTTGAAATTTCGATATATCGGCCATTCCAAATATTGATCCTTCCTAGTTTTGACCTCCACCCGTACTGAAATTCTTAGATTCCGTGGTCCTCGTCGAGTCCACAGCGTATGGTTCGAGTCCCTACCCACTGCACGGTGAACGTTAAGGCAGCTTGCGGTAAGTGATACGCTCCGGCAAGCTTGAACAACGGGGCCGTCGAAAGAACGAGTCGCGGCCGTGGCTGCGAGAAAATTACTTGGACTTTGGTTGGCCGTCGGCGAAGATGCTCATCCGCTTCCGACGCCCTTACCGCGAGAAGCCTGCATTTACGTTTCACTTTCAGCTCACACGTGCCTCTTCTCCTCTCCAGGGATACTATCAGCTTTCGGACAAAGTTACATGTTTTTCGAAAGAAATAAGAGATAAAGAGAGAAAGAGAAATAGAGATAGAGACGATTAAAATATCGTTATACGGTTATAATTAACGTTGATAGATGAGCCGGGGTCACGCACTTGGACGAGGTCATTCATTCGGCTGACGTAACGTGACCGATTGTTTGCCTTTGAACGTTTACTTTTCTTCTTATATACATCCTCGCCTTCTCCCGCATCTTCTTCTTCTTCTACTTCTCAATCATTTTTCACTCTACAGCTATTCCCGAGACTTCAAACCTCTCAATTTCACACGGGTCTTTTCTGAAGACTCTCTGTTTATTTTACATCGGACGATAGGTACGATCTCCCGGAGTAGAATTGAGCCTGCACACTGACAAGTAAGGTATCTCAGGTCGCTCTCTCCGATTTGATTTATTTTGTAATATGTTATAATAGACTAAAAACTAAGCGCACATTTTTTTTTAACTGTCATTAAACACTTTAAGGGGGAAACCACCCTGCAAAGTAAGGCATGCCAAGGGGCGATTTGGCAGTTTCACCGACAAGAGCACAATATTTTTTAACCAATTCAACTGGACAAGTTTTCTCATAACAAGAAAAGAAAATTGTGAATTTCTGAAAAAAAAAAACTGTCAAATTACCCCTTCACATGCCTTATAATTTAGAGGGTGGTTTCACCTTCTCAAAGTGTTTAATGGCAGTTGAAAATAAACACTTGCCGCTTAGTTTTTAACCTAATATAATATGTTACAAAAGAAATCAAATCGGAAAAATCAATCTGGGATACCTTCCGTGTGAGTGGCAACGATGAAGCTTAGCAGGCTACTAGTGATCGACTGCGCATGCGCTAAAGGATCGAATTCTATTGCTTGGCGAGATCGCGCCGCGGCAATATTTTCGTCCGCGACGTGGGTGAGCCAACTTATTTGAAACGGAGAAGCATGCGTCAAACCTTGCCGCGTGAAAAAGCGAATTGAAATTATGTGAGGATGATGACTCCTAGCCATCAGTCATCGGTTAGCTAACAATAAAAGTTGGCCGAACCTTTCCGCATTACTATGCCAACTATTTACGATCTGCTTGACGTAAAGAAATAGGCATCGCCCATACGTAACCCCTATAGGCCGTGCGTTTGAGAACTGAAGCTTGAGTTGGCCAACCTGCATAAAAATTTGACAAAACTCGCGCATGCGCAGTCGGATGCTCAATCTGTTAAGTTCCACCGTTTGGTCTCGATATACGCGAAGAGAGGTGGGAAAGAGACTCGCGTGAGAGGAACTCTCGCGTCACTCGAATAGCGGCGGTGTGGGCCAGAGTTGGTCCGCGGAAAGGAATGATAAAAATAAAGTAAAAGAAAAGGATAGCAAACGAGCGGTGGTCAGAAGAAAGAAAGAATGCCGCGGTTCACGGCAATAAAACATGCACGGACACATTACAATCTCTCCCTCTGTATTATACATTATACAGACGAGACGAAGTTCGCCTTTGCACACAGACGCCGACGCACACAAGCCAACCGGTTTACACAGAGACAGGGGAGTATACAACTCTGCGACACGGCCTGCGGAGGTAAGAGAAAAGAGTTATCTGCATCAAGATAGCGCGGTCCTGGCTCCTACCATGCGCTGAGGAACAAGAGAAGTCGGGGGCTAACGGGAGAGGAAGGAGGAAAGATTGCAGGGAGGAGCAAGCCTCGGAAGGAGCCCAGCAGGTAGGACCAGCAGCCATCGAGCTCTAGATAGTTTTCAAGTGAACCTGTTGTTTCTTTTTTTTCTTTCTTCTCCACACTTTCTCTGTCTCTCTCTCCTCAAGACGTGATAATTTATGCCACCACCGGAATTACCTACCCTCAGCTTTACCGTACGTAGTCGACGAGATATTAATCTCTCGACATATTTCGTCCGTCCATCCGAGGAGAGGAGAGGAGCTTCACGTCAACCGTCGACCGTCTTCTTTGCAGACGTTCGCACGTTGGAGAAAAGCAGCGAGTGCCGGATGATGTTTCGAAACCTGGAAATCATCGAGTCCGAGGCTTCTCCAGAAGGACGTTTGGGTCTCGTTTCATTTGGTTGCAGTGGTCAAGTGTGCACCAGGAGACCGGATACTTGTACGCACTCTTCGAGAAGGAGGCACTCTTCGCTTTTAGTCCTAACTAGTGGGGAACCACCGTATTTACCCGCCACTTTTCAGTTTGAGACAAACAACGGGGAACTCGACCCGAGACTGGGGTAGCATCTGCCGATTCGACATTCCTCCAACTGGAACGCTTTACGGGACCACGACCCTTCAAAATATGTCGTTTGTCGTCGGCGTTAGTAAACTCTGGAATCCACTTCCTTTTCAGGCGCCGCTGAATTTCAGCTTTTAAGTGGGTGAATTTTGTCAACGAACGTATAATATATACTACGCGTAAGGGGACCTGAATTTGGTTTGGAAATTCTAGTGAAACTTTTCAAGGATTATTGAACCAGCGAGATTCCTTTTTTCAAGCATGCTCATAAAAAGTCACTTATATATTTGCGTTTCGTCGTCTTTTATAACATGAAGTTTAGACAACGTAAGTGGTCTATGATTATTGACAGAATATTTGCCACCAGTGCACTGAATATCGTGTGTACCTATCACCATGAGATAAAGTAGAAAGCAGCCAAAATTCAAACAGGATCCAAACTTTCGTAGAATAAGTTCACCTTCAGATTAGTTCGCACAATTTTCGCACCTTGTCTCAACGGTTAGAAGAGTAAAATTTAAAAAAATCCAACATGATCCAATTGATAACTAACAAAACCTATGGATCCGGATGAAACGATTTTTGAAAATTGAATAGCTTGCAAAGAGAGTATCAGGTATATGCATCATGGATTCTGCTCAAACTTTTAGGGTCGTTTCCTGAGCCTAAGTAGATACGAAACCTGATCTGTTGTTTCATGTAATAGGCCTTTCTTTACTTCAGTTATGATTGAGTATATCAGTACATAGTTTTATGGGTGAAATGGCATAACAGATAAAACTTGTGATGTATTTTTACCATAAATATCAACTTTCATTATCCTCTGATGAAGTTTCAATGATAGGATCTGATAAGTTCAAGTATGAATGGATATATTACGTCAGAGTAATAGGAAAGTAAAATAACAACGAATATTTGACTACCTGGTCTATCATCAATTGAACGAAGAAAGACACTTTAGATGAAACTACACATGAGGAAATCCATATTTTGGTTTAGAAGAACACTTCTAGAATTAGTTCAAGCAAAATCCGCAACATATACGAAGGCCTGACAATTCCCATGTCAGTCGAGACTGCGTTACCCTATTGGTATCAAACCAAAACCTAAATCTCTGAATGGGTTTCCTGTACCCCTCGACCATCCACCCCGAACTCATTCCTGACACGGCGCGCAGCTGACCCGGTCGAAGAGACCGGATGGATAATTGCTTGCGGCGAACCGCAGACCTCGGTTGTTCCCGGGGTAAAACAATACCCATAACCCGCAGCCTGAACACAGCGCGGTTAATCCACTTACAAAACGTACCAGAAACCGGCCGCGTCGGCGAGATGGCGCTGCAGTCAACCGACGCGGTGGATCCGCCTGTCAGCACGCAATCCACGGGGTCGGAATTGAGCCGTCATCCTTAGGTGTGGATACGGGTCCGTAGGAGAGAGGTCAGAAACCCTACAAACTATCCGGGCGGGAGAAGAGACTATATATTTATTTACCGGGGCGTCGATTCGTCGGCGTTACAGGTGGCGGCCATGAGTTATAATTAATCGTAGATGCGGCGTGGGCATGCGTCGTGCGAGCTGTGTAATCAACGGGGACTTATGCCCGCCTCAGCGGCATAAGGCCCGGAAAGTCACGAGCTAATGAACTCCCCGAATAAACGTTAGCACGGCGCGGATCTGACGGTATCCGGCAAAGGTTATGGTAAGTTACGACCGTAAGGCCCCGCATGCGGTCGGGTAAGACCCGCGCGGCGACGTTCCTGATTTTCTCCAAGTCGAGGCTGCCATGCGTCGCCGCCCCCCCCCCCCCCCCCCGCCCCCCGCCTCCTGCCGTCTTGCCGCGAAGAGTGAATGCCTACGGATGACAAGAAAAATACTTCGCCCTGTTACTCCCCGTGTACTTATATTACCCGGTGCTACGGGCCCCGAGACACGCCGTGAAACTTCCACGACCCAGCTTCGGTCCCCAGAGACTCTTCTTGCTTCGTACGTACATGCAAACCGGCTTCCTCGCCTCCGCGCCGCCGCTGATCGCAAAGCAAAAAGAAATCTCTACCGGTACCAACGGGAAACAATCCTGCACCTCTCTGTTCCTGGACCCGACCTTCTCCCCCTTCTTCCTCATCGGTACTACTTGTTCTCTTTTTATCCAATTTCGTACTTTCACGTCATCTTTATGCGTGTAAATTATAGTGTATCTTCGCAAAGAGCTGATCGGAATTTTGAGGATGAATCAAAAGTTAGGAGAAGAGAAACAACTTTTTTTTTTTAATTTGTAGTGATCGTCTTCGTGTCATACACAGTCCACACGAATGAGACAGAAATAACACAGCTATGCGACAGAAACTTTCTTAGCGATTTCGAGTAACACAAACCAATATGTTAAAAATTTGAGAAAAGGTTCTATAATTGGAACGTTAAAAATGATCAAGCTCTGATGTTTTCACGAATACAATTCTTTGTAGAAACAAATTTTCAGCATGGATCGAAGATGGGTGTGAATGTAGTTTGACAGGTATCGGCTAATCAATGGAAATCAAAAAATTAGGCAATTTGATTCAAAAAGTCGAAAGGGTAAAAAAATAGTTTGCCGAAGAAGAAAAACCTTGACAATTATAGGGTCGCTTTTCTGAACTATTTCTTTCTGTCAATTTCTTTTACTTGTCTATCTGTTGCATTCTAATTCTTGTTTCAAATTGATTTGCTTGTGTCTCTCAAATTAAATACCCACCCATATTCGCTCTATAAGACTCAAACTGTTTGTCCTTTAACAAAAAGTTGACTGTGACAATTTCATTGAAATCAATTACGGACGACAGTGATTTTATCCGCTACGAAATTTTTTTCATTTTTCGATCTGAAATTTCGTTAATTGTGTGTGTCTTTTTATGCCCTGTGATATACTAGCAATGATCTGAAGTATCTTTTACACTTCGATTACACGTATCCTTTCTAGTATACCATAGACGGAGGTAAACCCAGGAATAAAACAGCGAAGACGTCTCTCTAGGACGACATAGAGGAAGGCAGATGTTCAGTCTGAGTGACGTTTGAGTGTTCGGCCAGGACAGTCTGAGCAATATAGGATCGCATGAGTCGATTTTTTCCTTCATACATTTTTTTTCTCTCATCTGTGATAAATACTCGTACGTACGATGCTAAGACGTAGAAAATGCAGAACGAATGGTACATTCTCGACACGGTTGGGCCCCAAGATAAATAGACGTAAGACAATGGATGGCCGGTGCACAGAGGAGGGCAAAACAGCGCGTTCTACTTGGTTGAAATTTGCATTCGCGGCCCCCTCCGCTCGCCCAGATCTCCTTATAAATCACTTTCAGCTCCGTGGGGCCCGTGGTAGCGCCTATATGGGATCAACGAGGCCCCCAGCCTGCAAGGCCCGATCAGGCCCCGACGACGCAAGGGTGCGTATTAAAAATCCCACCGCAGTGCAGCGCGGCCAGTGTACTGCATACGTGCAAAGACCTAACCGGGCCCCGAGTGCAGGGACCAACGCGGATGCTCCTTGTCTATTCCATAATTTTACAGCGATTATTTTTATGCGGACTTAATTAATGACCCATAAATTGTACGGGCGACGAGCCGTTAATAGTGCAGGAGGTATACGTATATTATATACAAGTATAAGCTTACAGGTATACATGGGAAATTTTTCTCTAGGTAATATTCTTCCACCCTACTTTCGATCTTATGGCTTGTTACGGTGTCACCGCTTCTGTTATATTTACGCGCATATACTATATCCTGCGCGTATCACGTACACGTATTCTACCGCCAAACTTAGTACCAATTACATGGTATCCTTAAGTTACAAGCTACGTAATCCACCCGCTAAAGTTGTCGAAGTATATCAACAACCTGGCGCACCATGGGCTTTGACTGGATAAGAAACAACCAGGCGATATAGCTTCGAACACTTTTTGCTGATCTTCGGACTCAACGTACGCCTCCGAGAATTTTACGGCTGAAAAATAACGACCAATTTTTCTTCCAACCTTGGTGGTTATAACGTACTGTGAGATAAAGAGCTCATTCTCTATGGATGTGAGACGCAAATTGTTATCATGAACGTCAACAACGGATATAATTCGTTCACTCTTGTACGACACAAAGAGATTTTCGATTTTGTACTAACTGTGAAACCGAAATGGATAAACAACTTGCAAACCAACCAATAGTCTCTGCAATCATTGCTGCTAATATTGTTTTATCACTATTTTCTCTTATCATACGATAATTCAGGACTATTTTGTAAAACACAGAAAATTGTGATTATAGGGTAACTGACGAACGATGAATTTGAAATCTAAAGACCATGCTGAGTCATTTGAAATAATAATAGTGACCTTTTCATTTGGCCATTCCAATATATACTTTATGTAATTAAAATATCAAATGACTTGAATTAAATATATTATACCTGACTTCTAATGTGGTGGATCTTTTGGTCCATTCTTTTACTGCATTATGTGGACACAATGATAAATGGCTAATGATTTGCAAAGAAAAATATGAGTTTTATAAAGTTTTTTATATCGCATAATAGTAAAAAGCTTGTTAGGACGTTGCCTGGATAAGAACATTACGTACTGTCAAATAAATTTCAGTAAAATCGGTTTAGCGGTTCGTTTGAAACCATGTCCACAAAAACTTCGGTCCAAGTAATTGAAAGAAATGCTGATAATCTATTTTAATGGTAAAAAATAGTATTTCAAAATTCGATAAATATTCTCGAAGCACGTAGATGTCACGAAACTTTCAAAAGTTTTAACGTTCGCGATTTTGAAACCGGATGTATAAAAGTTCGTACAAAGTAACAACATAATCTAGATGTATCCAATTCCTCGTCCAAATTTCATCCGAATCGGTCAAGTGGTTTATTTGGTATCAAATTCGTTAAAAACCGATAGATTCACGTATATTACACACATACGTTCAGTTTCGAAAATGCTTGCAAAGTATTTCGTAGGTGACAAAACATGTTTCGGCAACGTGATGCCCGACTGCAACTTTGTTTCAAACCGACATTCTCGATGAAAGTAAACGTTACGACACTCGGTTGACGAACGGTCGTGCCAAAAACTGAATACATAAAATTAAACGAATCAAGGCTCTTGAACGCGAGTGTTAATACACGGTGTCCATTAAAAAATCCGTAACAAATTCAAGACCATTTCCAGGACATTTTCAGGTTATCAAGAACATTAAAAATAGAATATTTGCAGTAGGCAGGAAAAATTCAAGGACAGTTTGCAGGACATTTGAAGGACATGGAAGATTCAAGGGCATTTCCAGGACCACTGGACACCGTGTAATATTCGCGAAGGTGCAAGAAGGAGTGCAGCAGCAGTTGGCGTGGGCGATTGTCAAGTTCGCTGGTCGCTGAGGTGCCCTGTTCTCGAAGCGCGAGACCCGTCGTGTACAATTTGCTCGAACAAGCCGAGCTTGCTCCCCGGCGTCTCTGCTGATCTTCCACGTGCACTCTGTGTACACACGTTACTGCAACGGGGCACGATGTTACATCGCGCACTCTGTACCTCGTGTATAAACTGTACGTAAATACGTTTGCGAGATGTAGCTACACGCGGCAATAACCGAGATGGGAGGGGATGGTTGGGCTTCGGGGTCCGAGAGGGGGTGGCTGGGTGGGCAGGAGACGCGCTCCCATTCCGTGCAATCCGAGAAGTCACGAGGCCCGACGCAACGAGGGGCCCAGAAAACAGTGCTGCGTCACTATGGGAAAGAGCTCTGCAGCTGTGTGACTCGGCTCTTTCGTTTGAAACCTCGCGCGCTGCACCCGGTAGAAAATAGGGCAGAATTATTTGCCAGAATATCCTATTATAGTGTATAGCCTCCGGTTTCTTAATTATATCCCTAATCTTGTATCTTTCACCTTTTACCCTAACGGACGTCGCGCTGCTTCGGAGGGAAATAAACCAACGTCCATTTCCAGGTGGCTCTGCACTCATGTATACATTTTTTAACCGCGCGTATAAGTATCCATACGTTCAGAGCTTGTTTATTCAGTATACATTCGTTAATACCTACCAAACAAAAACTGATGGCGATTTTCATCTTTTTTTTTTTTCGTTTTGTCACAGATAATTTACACGCATTTAACATGCATGCACGATTTTTAGGGCTGAATAATTAGAGGTGTTGAAAATGTTTCACTCCGGCAATATCTGCTCGGGCTAATTTTAATGTCCCCAAATTTGCAAATCTCTGTGAAAACGAATAACCCATTGATAAATTTATCATAGAATTAAAATAACCTCGTTCACAATTGGAGAGAAATTAATAGATGTGTCGAAAAATGCGAGAATAAAAGCTGATGAAAACGAAAATGAAATTGAAGTGAAACTCCGAATAGTTTCATTTTCATTTGAATTATGCGAGTCATCTAAGCATCGCACATGAGATGTATTATAACCAACATAAAATTCGGAGGGCAAAACAAACTGGGAGAGAATGATTCGGACAATTACGAAGCATCGCATAACTCGGACGCCGGCAACTATTTAGAAAATAAGGCACGATCGTCCGGACACAGTCGTCGAATTGTAGTAGAACGTCGACGTGTTCGTCGTAGCGATAAAAGAGTTGAAATAAAAAGAGTAGAGAGTAAAGAAGCATGATCGCGGACATACCGAGGCCCTCCTGGGGCCCCACGAATCCTGCAGGAATTGATCCCATCGGCTTGGCTTTGTGCATTCTACCGTGAGGAAACTGTGAAACTTAGCTGATTACCGTCCGACTGCGCATGCGCGAAATTTATCGAATTTTCATGCAGGTTAGCCAACTCAAGCTTCACTTGTCAAATGCGGCTCACACAGGTTATGTAGAGGATTCGGATTTCTTAGGTTAAGCAGATCTCAAATAGTTAATTTACAGTGAGTCGGAAAGGCTTGGAAAAGTTTCATTGTTAAGCTTCTTATGACTGATACCAGCTACGGATCGTCATAACAAAATAATTTCAATTTACTACTTGACGCGGAAGCGTTTGACGTGCCATGCCTGTTTGGTTTCGAATAAGTTGGCACGCCTGTGTTACAGGCGAAAGTATTTCGGCGGTATGATCTGGCCGACCGATAGAATTTAATTATTTTGCACATGCGCAGTCAGTCACCCAGCCTACTAAGTTTCATCTTTTCCTCCCCGTGTAGGTATGTTCGCAAGTAGGTATAAGATGGAGGTTATGTGGGCAGATGGATACGTATGTATACATATGGGCGTATAGGTGTACAATGTACAGTAATAGTTTCTGCCCACTAATAAAAATAATTATAGTATCCATTGTGACGAGCATCGAAATTGAAATCTGATAACGGCGTAATAAATGCCTGGGTTCGGATCCTTGAGCGACGCGCACGTACGTGGATATGTACACACGTGAATGGTAGCCAGTGTACACACCTAACGCACTCATATCCAAATGGGTCCGTAAAAATGTACAGTGAGGGGGGAGAAGAGACAGTCAGTCCTCTCTTTAGTCCCGAGCGACGGCCCCGGCGTTCCCGATCATTCAAATAAGGTCCGTTTGGACCTTGGAATGCGCCTCTTCGTCTCTAATGATTTCTGAACGCCAAGAAGATGATATCGACGCCGCGCCGGACCAAACATCTCGGAGCTTCGGGGCGAAGGTACGCTGCTACCGCGGGGCCCGGGCCCCGGGGGCTAACCGCTTCTGTGTCTCAACTTTCAGCTTCTCTCGGACGGAGAGATACACGACTTCGTATCCCGGGTTCGATACTTGCGACGCTTGGAGCAGGATCGAAGGACGCGGGGCTCGGATCAGCTCTCTTCTTCTGCAATCGGTGATCCTTCGCTTAATTAATTAGTAGGCCTTAGCCCCGGACCACCACGAGTTTCAGATCGATTCTACACGCGGGTTGTAAGATCGCGGAAAAATCGACGTAAAAATAACGTATAAGCGAATTGGTTCACAGATTTGATACGTGTTAAGCGATTGTGACGTCATAACTGTGCACGTATATACTATAACCCTTTTACACAGAAACGCAAGAATTGAAAAATTTACTCTTCGGATTGTTTACTTTTATTTTTTTCATTCCTTATAGGTACAAGAAAAACGGAGCGTTCTTGTCAATTTTCACATTGGTCGTGAGTATAAGAAAATTAATGGAATTTGTTGGACGTTGAAATCGAAACAAAATGAAATGTTGGAATCAATTTTCAACCATTTTAAGATAAAAATAAGCTGAACTCGGGTATATAATATTCTTTTTCATGAATACTATATTGACTTTTGACAGGAAATAGAACTGTATCAAGAAAATGTTTTCCCAACAAAATAAACCATCGTGAAACACAACCATTTGGAATCGATTGAAATGACAGATGGGCATCTAATCGTAAGCCCATGTTTGCATTTTCAGTATTTGTAATTCTTGAGATCTTAGGCAAATCATCGTGGATTACGAATATGTAAATTTGATAAATTTTCAGTGTTCAACAATCTTGTATTCAAAGTAACAGAATGGTATTGAATTTTGACTCACCAATTTCAAGAATAATATTTAAGAGAATCCATCCCAATTTTTTTCTAAAAAATCGGTTTGAATTGTAATTTTTTGTGATCAGATCGTTGTGATGTTAGAAAACGTGCTCCAGTCAGCTAGGATCGATAAATTATCACGCTAATTATTGATCGAGTTATTCGCAAAATATAACCTCAAAGCCTGCCTCGCGGCCAAATAAATGAATGACAAATTTGCACGATATTTATTCAGCCTTGACTGACCACAGTGCACTTCCTGACAACAAAACGATCACATCAAAAACAAAATTTGAAATCGAGTCGATGGTTTCAGGAAAGAATGAGATGGATTGTCGTAAAAACAGTTAAATCGGTCACGTGACACCAGGGCTCAAAGCATCTCAAGACCTCGTTTCACCGCGACTTTTTTGTACTCACCAAGCTGCAGTGCCCAGGTCGAAAGGATGCTTGAATACAAATGAACGCCGCGGCGGCGATCGCGTGAAGATACGTTTGCCGTTTGGCGCGAATGTCACACGAACAGGAAAGGAACATAACCTATGCACAGTCGAGATGGCAGCGCGCCTCTGTATATGGATAACAGAGAAGGAGAAGAAGAAGAAGGGCGACCACGAGCCGTATACATAGACTGGCAACGAGCGGTATAAACTCGAGGATATTACGGCGGTGGTTAGCGTCACGTCGGCTCTCGTATTGTCTCGAGATTCGAGGTGTTGCCGGTATCGCGGTGCACTCCTATTGAGCAGCGAGGGTTTCCCTTTCATAGGCGTGTGAATGGAGCTCGACGAAGCCGTCGCGTCGCGTCTGCGGGGCATCCCGGACATTGTTGATCCCGTGGATTTCCGCGTCTGTGTGCCTCGGTTTGTGCGCGTGTTCGAGCCGCTCGAGGCACCGAGGTAGGTACGATTTTTGGTGAATAGTCGAACCTTGTACGAAGCGCGGCGAACTGCAGCCTCGAATAATAGTGAAGTGATGTTTGTTTTGAGAGCAGGTCTCTCTGCCTCCCTTTGTTTCGGGAGCCGCCGCGCCGCGCTGCTCAAGCCACCGTTTTCTGAGGCGTGTGTAGAAAAATAAAATCAAACCAAAACCAGAGCCAAACAAAACGAACGAACGAACGAACGAAACGAATGGATCGTGGAGGACGTGAAGTAGCAAACTTGACTCGGTCCGTTCATTCCACGAGCTTTTAGTCAACTGGGATCTGTCGTGTTCGCTTTGCAAGGAAACATTTTTTCACAATAATTTCAAATTTCATTTCCATGGATTTTGGGCAAGCGAACAACTGCTGAGTCATTGTCGAATTTGAACGAGTTTCAATAAACTACACTACCCTATGAACACGTTGCATCCCTACGCGATGACCATCTCTTCAATCTTACTCTGCCGCATCCTTGCTCTCCTTGTCTCCATATTTATACTTTAATCCATCGTTTCTTTCCAGTTCTCACCTTTCTACCCTATTCTTTAATTAATATATATATATTTTTTTTTTAATTCATTATGTTGTGCTTAATATGGAAGTTTATTGAATTAAGTAATTTTATATTGAACTTTTATAAGTTTCATGCTATAGCAATGCATTGTAAGTAATCTTGTATTCTGATTTGTTATTACTATTATTACTAATTATTTCGCATTACTACTTTATCGTTACCATTAATACTATTTTTGTATATTATTGCTTCTTTTGCATTTTTGCAACACTATTTATGTTAAATTCTGGATTTTTGTATAGGTAATTTCAGTTTGCCACAAAATGTACTATATAACATTAAATATATATCATATCATATTCTACCGTTCTTTTTACCTTCCACATTTCTATCAGATTGCATCCTTCCTCTCCAATTCTATATTCTAACCCTATTTTATTTTTATTTTTGTGTTCCACGTTCGTACCCAATTCCATGGTTCCTTTTCTGTTCAACTGTTCCTACCGACCTGCGCAAACTTGTATTGCAACAAAAACATTCTAATCATATGTTCGTCATTCCGATGGGTAAACGAATTTCAAACGACCGAATTTCGAAGTGGTCGAGACTTTGAATAATTAAATTTAATGTAAAAATTTCCACTAGTTAAGTGGGCCATAACGACAAATTTCTATGTATGGCAATTTACTCGATAAAATGCCGAGAAACTTTGACAAAAAATTTTCGACTCTTTGAGAATTCAAACCACTCGGAATTTGGAACATGCTAAAGTTCAAATAATAAACCGCGATAGAAACTCCCGAACGTATGGTGATTACAGTCGTGTTTGAGACCAACATTTGTATCCATTAAACGCCGAAGATCTCGGTTAAAGGAATGTGTCGATAAGTCCCTTGTAACGGGTCGATGTATCCGACTTTCTCCTCGGCGTTGATCGTTTTTTCTTTCGATCTTCAAAGGCCCCCGAAATTGGTATTTCCTAACTGGCGAAACGCCGTGTCCAGTCGTCCGCTTGCCGATGGTCCATTTTTGCCCCTCGTGCGTGTAATCCAGACTCACAATCAAGAGCAATGGCAAGAGAAACGACAAAAAGGAGAACGGTATGACCCCCCCCCCCCCCCCCCCCTCCTGCGCCCCTCTAACCCGTCGGAGTGATACATTTCTATGTAAAGTGAGCCCTCAGACCTCGTGGCAGTCCCAATAATCCCGACGCTCCGGCGTCCCCTCATTTCCCGCGCCGATTAAGATTCCACCTCGTCTGCCTTAATTCGAACTGCCGGTCCGTAAAGGTTATGAGTCCGCTCGACAGATACCAAATACGAAGACGACGACTCAAATGTATACAGGTGTAATTTCTGCCTCTCTGCAGCTCTTTTCTTTTTCCGAACTTCTTTCCCACCCTCCAAAATGCGGGGAAGTTATTTCGTACGTTTGGTGTTACAGGTATTCGAAATATCCTGAATGCAGAGTGAGAGGTGGAAGCGGTGGCGGAGGAGGATACAGGTGAAGGATAAATCAGGCACCCACCTTTCTTTTAAATTTCAGTAATAGCTGTAGTAGGAGGAAGTACGACTTCAGACTGAGTTTCTTCTTATACTATAACAGATATCGCTTCCTTCCGCAACTCTTGATGCAGTTCAAAGCCTAGCCTGAGGCCATTTTTAACGATTGGAACAATTGTTACTCGTACCTATGCAAGTGATTAAGGAAAAATTCCCGACTATAAGAGTTCGACGAGTATTATCCGTGTAAAGTAAACGGTTGACTGACTGATTCTGAGAGACAGAAATTAGAAATACGACAGATTACTGATGCAGATCAAATACACCCAAAGGCAAAAAAGCGTCTCATTGTAATACAGCACTCTTTTCTATCTGCTGCTACTATTAACGTAGTTAACGATGCAACGATTCCGGATACGGAAAAAATCGCAATCACAAAAACTCTAGCGGATAAGTATCCAACGGTTTTTCTCTCGTAGACCCAACGACTTATTACCGTATTGAACATTGAGTGAAAACGTGATCTGTACCTGAACTCGTTTTTGATCGTTAACTAAATTTACAATCACACTGTTTCCATGGAATGATAAATTCAAAAGGACTGGAAGCGATATGGTGACATTGAATCACACAAAGGACTTCAATTTAAGTCCAGTCAAATTGAGTCTGCAAAGTCAATAACTGTTTGCAGCCTTATCATTTTCAAGATAAAGCTTAGATGCACCCATTTTTAATCAGCAGAATGGTTAGGCGTTGGTTTAGCTTGAGAATTTCCATCGTTATAACACTGCTCGGGATGACAAAATGGCGGTTGTTTATTTTTTTTTTGTCTTTTTGATAATATCAGCTACTCCTCGTCAGTTGGTGAAGAAAACTCTTTTGGTGCTCGGCAGTCGAGCCACGTTTCTCGTAAAAATCCCAAGACACGTTTTCCGGGTGTAGCATTGTTCCCGTTGCGCGGGAAAGAACGACAAGTTTTTGGTGAATAACGCAACGCGAGGTGAGGGACCCGAGGCTTTTGGGCCCCGCGGGGGCCCCTTGACGGCTAATCTTCGGGCCACATCTCCGTGACAAATACTGGCAGGATCTCGCGCGCGGACGCAGATCGTATCTAAACTCTGTAGATAAATGGACCCGCCCCGGTGTTCCCCTTCCCTTAATTCCCAGTCTCCAATGCCGGCGGCTCCTTCCTTCGCCGGGACGAAGGAACGGGCACAACCTAATTAACTCCACCGCCTCCCTCGACACGGTGGGCCTTATCCGGCCGATTAATAAGAGAACTCTTATCTACGGAATTAGCTTGTAGACAAGAATTGAAAAACGTGAGCGAATGCGTTTCTGGCCTCAAGTCCTGTTCGCTTATCTCGTTCGTTCCACCACCCTCTCGATTCCTTCGAGCCTGATCATCGCCAACCACGCACGTGCTTCCGTGCTTACACTTAACTGAATCTTCTCATTCTTGTATACTAACAGACGTGCCACGATTCACTCCTCGGTGAATTCCTCAACTCAATCCACCCATATCGAATCAAGAATCAGTAGTAATCAGATAAGACCGTGTCATTCTCGCCTATATTCACACTTGTTGACACAAAGTGATTACGTGAAAGCGGAATCTTAGATTCCCCCATTTAAAGGCAACGCAAACCTTTTCTACCTCCTTTGGAGTTGACGTATATTTTTCACAATTTAACTCCCCCCTCTTTCCGACATATATTTATTTCCTTTGCTATGGCTGAAGAACATGTTCAGAATACCTAAAGTACCATGGTCTACAAATCGAAGTATGAGATTCGTCGCATACTTTTGAGTAATAAAGTCGATGTTCGTCATTGGTCCCAAATTAATTCTTAAGTACAAATTTAAAGTATATAAGCATCTGCGTGGAATTATTTATAGAAAACTAAACAATTAGACATGTGAAATGATTGAACAAAACTTGATTCTTCGTATTGTATAGAGGGTAATGTCTAATTGTTTAGTAGAAATTAATCCAACGTGATACGTCTTGAAAGATTCATAATTCAGTAATCACATTAAATTGGAACAGGGTTATTTTCACTTAACGAAACAATTCAGAACGCCAATTTTGTATCTATTTCTGTACATAAATTTTCATTACAACGCGATGCAACACTTGATAGATCCGAACTCATGCTGCTTGGAAAGACAGAAAAAACAACTATATCGAGTATGACGAACATTCTTGCCAAAAATAAAAGAAATAAAAAAATCTCCCATAAAATCAAATGGGCTTGAGGTGTAACATGTTCCCGGGTGATCCTGTTGGTAGTTTCGTCGTTGAGTGCTTCCGACGGTACGGAATGGGCTCGAATAAAAGGGCAAGGATGAAATTAGTACCAATCATCGGAAGAGCCGGCGTCGCTTTCGGTTTATATACCAACCCATGGAGCTGTATGAGTCTGCAGAAAGCCGATATTAAAAATCGTCACGGACATCACCCAAGCCATTGAGCTGTGGCTCGTGCATATACATATACCGAATCACCGCCGGTCCTGACGAGGAAAAGAACCGATGGATTCGACCACCGGGGATCGGTCTTCCTGCAATGCTGTAAAGCCCAAGCGAAACTCCCTTACCTTTCCTAACTCCAACAGTTTTTAACCCTGGAAGTATGCAATTCGAACAGTCTTCTCTCTCCTCAGCGATGACGTTATGGTTTGGGGTTAAAGGCCGAAGATGAGCCGTGGATCCCAGCGACCAGAGAAATATCGCAGGACCGGGTTTAGGCTGACGTACCTGGAGGTGGCAGGTGGTCCACAGGAGCCCTAATTAAACTTTATAGTCCGGTTAACGTTGTACCTAAGTCAGCCCGTTTCGGAGATTGAGACGGGCAGGGTCATCCGGTCCCCGTTTCGTCTCGACGCGAGCTTTTCAAGGCACTCGAAGGTACTCGGAGAGGCGACAGCGCGAGTAGCCGCGATACCGTCGCGTACTTTAACAAAGTGAAACAGGCTTCCTGCTTTACACCTATTTATCTTCATCTCATATGTACCCCGGGTCCGGTGCGGAGCTACATTTAAATGAGCCGAGATGCATCCCGCAGCCCTTCGCCTCGCCGGATCCAGTTTACAAAAACGAATGGCTGAAGTTAGTCCGTCTGTCTTACCTACACGCGGATCGATCCTGCGCCCTATACAGGGTGGACCTTGCCGTAAGGCCGTACAATGTTTACGGGTAGGTAACAGCGGTGCATGGTATTGAAACGCCGAGGATAACAGAAGAGGAGAAAAAAGCTCGAGAGTGCAGATTAAGGTGTAATTTGATCGAGAACCGCGGTCGGCCATTTCGGCTGCTCGGCGTTTACGGTAAAACGATTTTAAAAATGAGACAGTTTTGGGTCGTTCGAGGGGCCAAAGTCCCGGCTCAAACTTTCCCCGTAATGAGGCCCCAATTTAAATTTGCAGACGGGTTGCAGCGGTGCGGCGACGTGATCCGAAAATTAAAACAGTTCCCCGGCGATCGGCTCATATATGCCCTTCGTTTCGACCTGATTCTTCGGAAAGAAAACATTCTTGGAACCACGGTGGAAGCTCCGAGTCTATGGGTTTTACCGAGACACCCCGTAGGTGTATCAGAGCTTCTGAAGGTCGGATCTGGCCGGCGAGATATTGTATTAACGTTTCGCGATGCTGGTGCAGCTGTGCAGCGGTGCGAAGACGTCGAGGAACGATCTTCGGCGACACTCCGGGACGTGTGTATAGTATATGTGTCGGGATGTCCAAGAGAGCGAGAAAGAGAGAGAGAGAGAGAGAGAGAGAGAGAGAGAGAGTGAAAGGCCGCAAATGTATGCACCACCGTAGGCATTTAGCGAACCTGGGGCATAAATTTGTATAGGACTCGGGACGCCCATCCTTTGGCGTTTCTTCTCTATTCGCCTTCCCTCATTCGCCGCATTCTTCTCCCTCTTTTATCATTGTCCAGACTGACTCTGCGAGCGGTTGCACCTTGCGCGACGCCTCCGTGCAAGTCCGTGCCATCGAGAATGCATCTTTGACAAGCGAAATAACCTTCTGCCGCATAAGCTTCGTGAACAAGGGTAAACGTATACCTTGGAATCGGATATATTCAACATTGCCAGATGTTTATTGAACGTAAGACGTAATAATTTTGTCGTTTCTCAGACACTTTAGAATGAAATGGAATCAGCAACCATTTGACAGCCCAGAAGATCGCTTGCAACCACTGAACATTGTTTGGAATTTACAAACTTCCATTAGGTGAAAATAAAATCCAACGGTTTCATTATGTGCTCTTATAATAAAGATTTCTATACCTAAATTTGCGCTTCGTAACTTTTCCCAGGGTTTTCTTTTTCTGCACTGACGCGGCAAGGCAGTATTGATAACCCGGTGGAGTGGAATGAGGATCCCTGCGTGTCGTAGTAAATTGGGGTGAAGAGGTCAACTTGAAAGACAGTGGCGGAAGGTAAGGTTCCCTAGAGGGAACGGAAGGATTGAGGGTCCGCCGAACCGCGGTTTAATTTTCTTTTCCGCATGCGGACAACTGGCTTGCCGGTTTAGGTAAACTCCGTAAGCTCCAAGCTGGAAGTTGGCAGCAACCTCCGCGGCATCCATCCGGACCGGAGCTGCTAATTTGCCCCTTTTCCTCTTGTAGGAGGAAGGAACAACTTTGTTCCAGCTCCGTAGTCCACCTCCGAGACGCGGTGTAATTCTCTTGAATAACGAAAGCGCAACATGAATAGAATATACACCGGGGCGTGAATCACGCGGCAATCTTCCTCGTGGGTGGATGGCATAGTCGAAGCCTTCGGCTCTTGGTCTTGCGTACCTGTACCTACTGCACATTCGTGTAGAGGAACATGGATTGCTTGCGCATGTTGGATGGTCGGATGGTTCATGTTTCGTTGGTAGGTAGGTATGTGCGCGGCGTCGCGACGCTTCGCCTTTTGCGACGAACAAAGGACTTTGTTTCCTAACCTCTTGTGATCGCGCGCGACTCCCGAGCCATTTTCGTGAAGTAAACAATTCCGTGACTCCCCTACGCGGCGGATACTCTGCCGCAGCATCCTCGGAGTGGCATCTTTACTCCCCCGAGGCTACACACAAGAACGGTTAATGACCATCCGAGAGCATGCGCACGGATAATTGGTTCGCTTTAATTGCAGTTAACAATTATAAATTTATGTTTCACTACGAAAATATAATTGGCTGTCCAATTAATATTTAGATAAAAACTGCCGCCAGCTAACCCTTTTGGTTCCCTCGTTCAACGTCAGCGGGGGTTCGGAACTACCGAAACCCCAACGGGCCGAACCTTGACTTTAGTAGTCAATGATACTTATCGCGCATTTGGAACCAGGGGCAGGATAGTTCGTAACTTGATTTGTTCGTATTGGTTGTTCGATCTGTGGCTACAGAATCTAATATGAAAATCGGGCGAAGAAGAACCGGATACTAGTTTTTGCAACACGTGCATTAAAAGCCTCTTTTTCAGTGCCTGTGAAGCGTGTGAGAAGTGGCACTTATCGACTATAGCCTTTTTGATACCTACTAGTTACTTTTTTGCACACCATTTTAACATTCTGGTTACTTTTGCGCAAACGACTGCTTTCTGGAACTAGCATTGCAAAGTAATATTTTTAAATCAACACAAAATTGCAAGTAATTTTTTAAGATTTTCACAAAACTACCACATTATGGATAAGCTAGTTTCTGAGGTATCGTTACGTAAGAAAGCTCACCGTGATACGTACAGATAAAATTACGGTGGAACTTGATGACATGAAGCTTGAATTGATTATTTTCAAGAAGTCTCTGAGAGGAAACATGCAAACTTTCAAATTGATCCGAATTCTGGTTTACAATTAGCGTGAAAGGATCATTGTCGACAACTTAAACCCGAAAACTTGGGGAAAAATGAATGCTTCAAGAAGGACAACCGAGTTCGCTCAAGCACGACAAAGTTGCAAGCTCGTTATCCGGTCATTGATTCCCGCAGAAATTCACCAATTGATAGCGAATCCACGCCAAGATTATTGCTCATCGTTCTATAACGCTTTGGTCAAATGCTCGTTACAGGCTGCTGGTTCGAGTACAGTGAGTTGGCAAATCAACACTTGCACTTACAGCGCAAAGCCAGGCCGCAGGTTCCTACCAGACGGCGAAGCACGCTGGACGGTAATTAAGTACCGAGGTACCGAGGTTTATAGAACTTGTTCTTGCGACACTGAAGCCAGGGATCCCACGCACTGCCTGCTGAGGCAGGCTTCTCTGCGTTCCTTCGTTTCCAATAGTTCGATCCTATGCGCTCACGTTTATCGGCGAGTATAACATGGTTATGTATCTACAGATGCCAGGAAAAAGAGAAATCGATGGTCGATGGAGAAAAAATATCAACGAAAGTATCAAAAAACTGTTCAAACTCGACGATGTAGTCCTCGTCGGTTTATCGGGGTTTGAATCGCGCGCGTTCTTCCTTGTAACAATCGACGATGGTATGAAAGAGGCCGGTAAATGACCTTTAATTATTGTCTGACACTGTCACGTTGACGATATATTATATTTGGTTGGTCCTTATTTAAGTGTCAGAAAAATTTTCATTGGGACGTTCCCCAGATCTGTTTCAAATAATTTTTTTTTTTAATCTGTGTAAAGTATTGAACCTCTACGTGAACTGGAACTCGTGCCTCTAAGCTCCTAAAGTTTTAAATGTAAAATATGTTTAGCTTTTATGACCAGGAAAAAGATCTGAAAATTTCAAGCTTATACTCATTGTTCACTTATATATAAGCCTAATAAAATTGATGCTATTAAGCTTGTATAAAAAAAGAAATACATTATAAAATCATGAAATTTTCAGCCTTTGTTCCTGTCGTTACAAACAACAACTCTGCCAAGTTTCAAATCGGTTCCTTAATTTATACCAGTCATACAAATCGAAATAACTGCTTATAAAAACCACATGTATTTTTCATTTAAAACTTTCATAGCTCAGAGGCACGTGTTCCGGTTGACGTAGAGGCTTAAAACTTTACACAGATTTTTATTTAATGATTCGGAACAGATATCGGGGCCGTCTCAAGATAAAAATTTTCCAACCCCCAAATAGGATCACCTAATAATATAAATATGTAAATTTAGAGAAAACTTTTTTCACAACAATAAGAAACGTTTAACGACAATTTACTTATTATTATAATTTTTGGACTTGGAACACATAAACTGAGCTCATTTTACTCAGTCGCTGGTGCTTCCAAGAGAAGATTCGGGGCTGCTGTCATCGTCGAATCGAGGTTCGCGAATCTTGTGCGTAACTGCGGCAGGCTTCGATGTCATGAGAAGATAAGTGCCAGCTGGCGTCCTGCCGATTCTTCCCATCGATACTCCCAGGTTGAGGACCTCCAGAACTGCGTGCCGAGCGCTGGCCTCCGTCAGTCGGGTGTGCCTTAGTACGTACCGGACGATGCTGTTCAACGTCGCTCCTTCCGTCAGCGGCTCTATGCACCTCGAATCCATCGCACTGAGAGAAATTTTTAATTTCGGTTACCGCTCAGTCCTTGACTATTTTCATTTTTTACCACAATCGAAAAATATAGTTCTAGTTACAACATGAAAATTAGTTTTCCAGCTGTTACAGGAAAGTCTAGTATCCGTTACTATTCTTTCTCATTACGATCACTGTTGCTATATTTTCTTGTAACTGTTGCGAAAATTTAATGCTCGTGCAACGATAAATTGACGTTAAAGCCTTGTTTGACTAAAAAAGTAGAGTAAACCTCACAAACTGATTTTGCGTTGCAATAACCAAAAAAGGATCGACAATAGCGCAAAATAGTTAGGAGTACCTCGTTTTTCGTAATACCAACGATATTTGAATACTTTTTTTTTAACGATACCTGTTTTACTGAATTTTACTAGTTACTGTAACAAATGAAATTTTTCTCAGTGTGAATCCCCGTAATTCAACGAGGACTCGACGTTGCGGCCTTCGCGGGTGAGGAGTTAGACACGCCTGCAATTCTTCGCCGCATCACCATCGGAATCGACAGCCGTCTATTCGCAGAGAAGGCGACGCGCGTCTCTTCGTCAGTGATGCAAGAAGCGCGTGTCATTAGCGTCGGGTTAACTACGTACAAATATGGCGAACCTCGGGTAATAACTTTGAAAACGATCTATGCTTCCAGGAATAAAGTCTACCTTCTTTGCACTAATTCACCTCCGTACAACACTACCGTATTCACGCTCTGTAGATACGGACTTGCGTTCTACCCAACAATTGTCGTAATATCCCCAGCAACAAAATTGCGTCGGTATATTACGGCCCTCTGTCCTATTATTATGCCGATTTCTTACTCTCTCTGAATTTTCACTACGCGTGATTTCAAAACTGCACGCTGCCGCATTGCGTGTTTCCGAGAAGTTTGTCGGATCACCGAAGCAGTGTAAGATTGGTTCCGCCAATTTTTATGACAAAGCTGCACTCTCATGTTGGTACTCATACTCCTCACAACGTAGAGTTGCCTACATCTTGTAGAGAAAATCGCGTGAGTTTTTCAATTTCTTTACCACTCGCCTAGCTTTGGCATCGTGAATTTTCTAAAATTACGTTTGAATGCCATTTTTTGTCTTACCGAGTGGGCGTGAGAAATTAAAATCTGCAATAATGATTAGCTTTTGTATGGAAACCTTTCAGCTTTCTGCGAGAAAATACTGGAAAAAAATTCGCCGTTTTACTGGTAAGCACAAAAATCGATCTGAATAAGGTGTGAAAAAGCATATTTCAATTTTTTAGACTTATTCATCGAAAATGGAGATATTTTTTTTCCATAGTACGGTATAATTTTGCATATTGAACATGATTGAACAGCCTGTAGTTTCCAGGGTTGTGGTTCTTCAAACTGCAAGAACATCCAGCCGAGATCATCCTGAATATGACAAAATGCGGTTGATCTGCTCACCCTCAAATTTGAAATCAGTAATAAAATGCAGATGTTCATGACTGTCGAAGACTGTCAAAGAACGCGATGTTGAAATAAAGTTTATTGTAGAAAATTATAGTCATAGCCGAAAGAAGGTTAGGTTACTCGACGAATAATTATTTCAAACTTCAAAATTGATTTTAAGAGTTTACCCAGCATCGAATTTCTCTAAAGCTGAGAATTTTCCACATAAAAATCTATTTTATTTTTCTTATTCTTCTTCTCGTTTTACATTTGGCACAAAAAATTCTCCAATCTCGATTCGAATACATTTATTTACCATAGCTTCAAACTTTTTTTACTCCCTACGAATAAGAACATATTTCTCGCGAAAAATATTCTAATATATAAGGTAATAGAATCAATTTTATCGCTTCGTTATATGTATATTTTCTTTTCAATCGTCGGTCAGTTATGTGAAATGCATACACAGCGAGAACAAGAAAGAAACAATAAAAAATAGAATGTCCACACCGTGAAATACCTACTCTTGAAAACCTCGATAAATAGCTGATGTGTTTGCTTTACTTCGTCCTAAAAACACCCTAAGAGTATATGCACACTAACGTGAAGTATAGCTGAGCGCACACAAGTCAACCAATGGCGATGCCGTGATTCAGTGTTGAAAAAATTGACCGTTCGGAGTTTCTGTCCTGGATCGTTTGACCGTATAGTTTTTTTTTTTTCCTCTTCCTTCTCTATTTCTTTCTTTCGTTCTTTCTTCATCGTATACCATCCTCCTTCGAATGCGTCAAATTTTTCTCAACTCGGTGGAGAGGCAGGTGCTTGCGGATAATTGGAGGCTGGATGCTTCACTACTACGAAGCCTCGGTGACGTGTAATTATTAGGTATGGCTGGCGGTAGTGCCGCAAGTGGGAATAGAGACATTACTCTACGCGGCGGCTCACAAACAGCCCACATTCGTTCCTTCACAATTTTTATCTTTCCCTTTCTTTTCAACACTCATATATCGACTTTCACTATCGACCGGTTCGCGGATAATTTCGCTCGACACTACGGGGCATTTTATCATCGCCACGGTTACGTGTAACAGCTGTTATTATACCGGGGCGAAACTCGTAACAACTTGTTCTTACTTTTTAGACTGTATAAAAAAATCAACTATTTTTTTTTCTCAAAATTCAAGTCAAATATATTGTTTCAAATGGCAAAAAAAAAAAAGATGCCGTCCAAGTTTCAGACTCTTAATATTAATATTTAGAGGTGCATCGTCCCGATTTTCGATTCCCCATTTAAATAGCATGAGAAATATTTTTTGTTTTAAACTTGGAATTTTATAACTCTTCAACGCGTTGATAAATTAATAAAACCAGAACGTATTTTTGTAGGGAATTGAACGCTCTACAAAAAAGGTCTCCTATCATTTTATGATAAATCTTATCTTTCAAAAGTTATTTAAGGTCCTTCTAAGGTTCTAATGTACCTACACTAAAGGCGAAATGTAGCTATTGGACGCAGCTAATTGTTACAGCTAATTGCAACAATATTGATGCGTTTTTCACGATAAAAATGAAACGTAATTGAAAGACGGAACAAACAGATGCAGCGATCATACAGTGATTATACAAATCAATCAACAACCACTAATACCTGTTTGGCTGCGATTATCGTTCATCGTGTTAATCGCTTCTGCAGTATCTGTACGTTGCTTGTAACCTAATTGTAAGTACGGGCTCCTTGCTGTAGAGAGGCGGATGAAAGCATTGAACAATCGTGTCTGCGTGTTATGTATATAGCGTGAAAATTGCGGTTAATTGAATATTCTTGTGGAGCGGATAATCAGGATTATACAATAAGAAAAGTTTATCGGCGCCCGATAATCACAGCTAATTTCTATCGCCATTTCATTCACAAGATTTTCATTTCAATTGACGAAATTTGTTAGGGTTGCTGACTGGATTCGCCATACTGAATTTTTAAAATCAAAAAAAATGTTCAAAAACCCCTTGACAGAGTTTTTTCTCCGGATTCGATGGAATTTAAAATTTTCGTCCACCGTATCGGATCCGCCATCTTGAAATTTTTAAATCCGATTTCCGATTCGTAATCAGCGACCTCTAAAACTTAAGATTTATGGAAAATATGTAGGTACACGTGTAGAGAGGTGACTTATCGGAAATGAATTATTCCTTCAATTTTCTCGATTTTGTTCAATCAATTTGTTTCTAACAATAACAATTTACATTACATCGCAATAATTACTCTCGGGTATTGAAAACATGTTGGAATAATATCAGAAATATCAAAAAACCGCAACGAAATATGTTGATAAGTTCTCTAAATATACAAAAAAATGTATGTAAAATAGGTGGTAAGAATACTTACCGCACTAACTCAAAAGGATAAATAACGTGTAAAAAGCTACGGTGATTCCAGTTTCTCCGTCAAATTTTACAAAATTATTGAGTAGTACAGTTAAACAGTTGAACTGGCTTTGTTTTCATATAAATAATAACGTATTTCTCCTCGTAAACTTTAGAAGATCAGCTTTATTCCGGCACTTTGAACTAAAAATAAAACAATACCTGATTTCGCTATAATAAATCGTATCTGGTTACTCGAAATTAAAAAAAAAAATCTGTCATCATTATCGAAGATAATTCAACTATCGTATGTAGTTTTCACGTATTCGCGATCGTTTTGTAAAACCCAGCCAAGAAACTGAAATACGTATACATTTTTCCACGTAATTTGAATAAAAAAAAATAGGTTACTGGGACTCTTTCATACGATGCTCTTGAATTAAAGATCTCGTAATTCGGGAAGATCTTTTTGTCGATAAGAAAACAAAAAAAAAAAAAATTTGATGTTCAGATCGTGTTTCAGGGAGAAAAGAATACACCGCCCTAATTTGAATCGGTCAGATAGAGATATAGTTTCCGGAATCGATACGCCGTAGTGATCCGGAGGTTGATTGATCGATCGAAGGCCTCATTATAACCGATTTTGCTAACCTAACTCGCGGCGGCGATGCGCCACGGGGCAAAACTGACGCTAAAGGAACAAACGGGTCCTCCTCGTGTGCGAACCGGATCGAATGGTATGGCGTGTGCGGGTAAATGCGATGAGGTGTATATGCCGCGCGGAGGAGCAAAGGTGTTAACTTTTTTTAATACCCACACTCCCGCGGCCGGAGAGAGAGAGAGAGAGAGAGAGAGGCTCTCGTGTCGAAGTGGATTTTGTCTGTAGTATATTACGGCCTGGAAATGGCTATACCGGCCATCGTCACGTCACGCGACGAAAGCTTCCCGGCCAAAGCTAATTAACTCGTCACTCCGGCTAATTACCAAGACACGTGGGAAGTAATTCGGGTAACAAGGCTACCTTCTCATCGCGCCTTAAGTCGGGACTGCGAGGAGAGCCTTTATACCTCGAACACCCCGTGTCTAAATCACCCCATAAATAATGGGTATAATATCGTATAGTTGATCGGTCTTCTGAACTGTTCCTATTATTCAGGGAAACGCGTAGCACAAATTTAACGTAATATTTTACGTGAGGTGTCCATGTTTTACGCGTTTTTTCATGCCTGTTTTCCGTACACGAAGTGTCCGTTTTTATGACGGTAGAGCGAGTCTGCGAATGCGCATGCGCGGAGTACTGAAAAGGCCACTTTTCAGTCCTAGGAGTTGAAAGTGGTATTTTCTGTACTACGCGCATGCGCTGCAGCGAACAAATCTGACATTACGCGATCCTAACCTCAAATTCGTGCTTCGTGAGAAAACGCGTAAAAAACTCTTGTTATATAAATAATCGTGTGCAACAAGGAGACAGCTGTCTTTTCGCCTCGTGTATTTGGTATATTCACCTTCGGCTCGCCTACGACTCATATTGGAGACTTGCACAGTACGTATATTATTTATATGGATAAGCTACTTTTACATAAATATACACGAAGATAAATATTTCTTAAGGAGAGAAATAATCATCTGCGTGGATGACGGATTAAACTTTTCGAGCTTGAAACAAAAGTCAGTGACTCTTACAATTAGGTAGATTTCAGCCAACGTACCGTCTTTCAATTATACCTACACGAGGGCGACTTTTTTTTCTTAAGAATTTTCTCGCTGTTTCCGTACCAAGCTCACTTGTTCGGCCGGTAGATCAATCGTTTGTCCGATTTTAAGATTTCTATATTTGAGAACCACATTGACATATATTTTTGCCCGGAAGACATGGATCTTAGTGTTTCACAGATAACTACAGCAAATTTGTAGCTTTTAGGATTTTTTGAGAGCCTTACTTTTTGACGCTAAGCTCAGTATCAATCACCGAATGTTTGACAGAAAAATCGATCTCTTATCATTACTTTTCTCTCTATGTATTCTCGAAAGAGCCTTCGAGTAAAAACGAATTGAGAATTTCAATTTTACAGCAAAGATCATGACAATGTTCGATGATGTTCACATGAATCACAATATTCACCTATCTTGGAATTTTTTCCTGCGGCATCACCGAATATGCAATATTCCGTCAAGTAGTTACCCAAACTTTGGACAATCTGGTGAAATAAAGTAATCATTGTACGTATGTTCAGAAACAAAAAAAAAACGAAAAAACAACTCGTAGTCATGCATGTTTATTTACATAATTACTATGATCGCTGTGAAAGTGCACTACTCAACATGTGATTTATAAAGCCGGTGATCAATCATTTTCAACTTGAAATTGTACATCCGCAATCGCAGAGGTTTTAAAGAAACAAAACGGTCAAATCGAAATGCGAGTCGCAGATCACTCAAGTTCTATATTAGTCGGCTGACTCACTGGGCTTACATTTAACCGATAATTTTTCATACCAATTATGAATGGGAGCTAAAGACAGGATACCAGGTGATTGATCGATACACGCACGCCGGCTTGTTCTGGATTTATATAAATGGGTGCTTCAGCATTTCAAAAATGTCTGTAACTCTATATCTGACAAACATGTTCAAATTACATAATAGGTGAAATTGAGTAACAGGATTTAATGCACAAGATGAAAAATAATATAAAAATTGAATTTGCTACAAACTTGTAAGGACATAAGAATTTTCTTTTAACATGTTTGAAAACATTTCAACATTGATTATTGTGAATAAAAAATTTCGAACTAAAACAACGAAATTTTCTTTTGTCTGGTCTCAATGAAACCGTTATGGGACTTTATTTAAGAAAAATTTAATTTCTGAGCATTTGTTGAGAATTCCAATAAAAATGTAACTAAACGAAGAGGTTTGTATGATTCTAAAATGATTGCAGAGGAAAGTATCGGCGGTTTAAAATTGCTATAATCGCATCTGAAAAAGTTTGAACCAAATTAAAAATGTCGAGTTCGAAACGTAGTCGAGCTGGCATGGAATGCCCACTATATATTCGAACGACGCAGGGTATCGGCGTAGATAGGATCGCGGTAATACGGCTACCCTGCTGTGGTGCATTTTATTGCTCTTCACTCCGCGCCGTTTAGCTCTAAATTGTTTCAAGACCGCATCTCGCGTTGTAAGAGCTCGCACAGGGCAGGAAGAGCTCCATTAGCTACGTCAAATTTGATATTATAGATGCACGATACACAACGCAGAACAAATAGAAGATAAACGATTGAAATAAAAATTAGAGACAAACACAACTTGCATAGATACGTGGCGAGCCATGTTTTTCAGTATGTATATATGTTGTGACATTCGTAAGGGACAAAAAAGGAGGTACACAAGTTTTCATGTTATCATAAATTCACATGAACGGTATGAATGATTCTTTTTCTTTGACATGGTATCGAAAAGTGTGAAAAATCGAGGAAAATTAATTTTTATGTAGAATAATATTCAACCGAAGAATAATGTGCCAATTTCCGATCAACGAATTTCCTTGGGATTGAAAGTTAGAAATTCATAATAGCGCCTTCAATATCACCGATGAAAATGCAAGAACTTATTTGATCTTCATGATACTTGATATCCAGGGATTTCTGACGATGCTGATTATGAATTTGAAGTCAAAGTTCAGGAATTCGGATATTCGGAATGGTTGACTCTTTGATTGTTTGAATTTTGACTTCAGATATGAGACCAAGTCTCGTCTAAATCGAGTCAAATTCTTCGTTGATGTAAGAAAAATATTGAATTATCAAATCGACCGCAAAAACTGGTTTATAACAATCTATGCTAATAGTCAAGTTTTTGTCAATTTTAACACCGCTATATTAGATCATGGATTTGAAAAATACCCAAATTTTCAGTTCAGATCAGTGGACTCAAAACCGTCTACTTCCAAATTTCGAGTCGATCCAAGACAATCGAAATATGCCTGTCTCGAACGAATGAACGACCACCTTTATCGCATGGCATTCGTCAATACGCGGAAAAAAGTAATTTTCACCCTTTATATTTATGCAAAAAACCGGCTCGCTGTCCACGCGTTACCGCCGCATGGACACCGTGTAGGTACGGGAAATAACAAAGATAATAGAAAAAGATGTAAAGAGTTGAAACGTAGGTCGGAAAAACGCGTGTAACTGGAATCGTCGGAGCTGCCGAGGTACACAGAACTTACACAAGAAAGGTGAACGGAGCTGTTGCTCCGGGCCACCCTGGCTCCAGATTAGCATAAACACTCTCGAGGACGGCGTCGGGACCGCGGCGAGACGCTCCGGGTTATATCTGCTCCCTGGGCTGCGGCTCTAGCAAGTACACGTGTAAATCCTCCGTTTCAGTTCTTATTCCCAGGGGGACAAAGCGTCCCTCGGTTCCAACGGACCCCGTGCAAGCTCAGCAACACTGCCTACACCTATGCCCCTCCACGTATCTGCAAATGCGACGACGACGCCCCTTGAGCAAATACAAGAAAATGTAAAGTAATGTCAAACCGACCTGCGTCGCGTGACTTTCATGTCATGTTTCTTAATTTGGGTTCTTACGGGTGTATACACTGAAAAAAATTTAGTAAAACAGGTATCGGCAAGAAAAACTGTTTGAATATTGTTGGAATTACGAAAAACGAGTCGCGCTATTGTCGATCCTTTTTTGGTTATTGCAACGCAAAATCAGTTTCTGAGGTTTACTATACTTTTCTAGTTAAACAGGGCTTTAACGTCAATTTATTGTCGCACGAGCATTAAATTTTCGCAACAGTTGCAAGAAAATATAGTAACGGTGATCGTAATGAGAAAGAATAGTAACGGATACTAGACTTTCCTGTAACAGCTAGAAAACTAATTTTCATTTTCTACCTAGAACTATATTTTTCGATTGCGGTAAAAAGTGAAAATAGTTAAGGACTGAGCGGTAACCGGAACTACAGAATTTCTCTCAGTGTTAATTGCGTGAACATTGGTAGGTCACCGCTTTTCTGTCCCCTTTGTAACTGATCTTTATACTAACTGGATGACTGACTTGTAGGCCTGTCCTTAAGGAGAGTGAAATCGAATTGCGATAGTCGCACCCTTTAAATTGGTTCAAAATAGTTCGGAAAAATTTTTGCATTTTTTTTTCCATCATATTTACTCACCCCTAGAAAGCCTTACTTTCTCTTTTTTAGATCGATTTTAAAGAAAATGAAAATTCTTAGCTGAAAATAATAAATAGAAATTCGAAAATCTCGATCACTTCATCTTCCTGCTCAGCTTATCTTATCCTAGAGATATCTAAATTTCCCAAGCGGCGTTTTAAAGAGGAAAAATTCACCTTCATTTTATTTTTAAAGAAATGTTTTTACGATTTTTTTCGGACCAAGTACGCACTTCATTCAAAGCTGTCCCGAATCGCTGCATCAAATGTTCAGAACTACCTGACTTGAAAAAAAAAAAAAACGCATTACCGATATATGTTATCAGTGATTGAAGTCTTCTTGTTAGAACATACGGCTATCAGAGAAGTACAGTGTCACGTTTTTATATGAGAACATCACGACGCATGGGTACCTCTAATCGTGAATATGCACGGAATTATAGTGGCAGGGGAGATTGAAAAAAACGAAAGTCTTCAAATTGAATACTAATGTCACGTCTCTTTCCTGCGCCATCCGCTTTGATGCCGTCGCGGTGAAAACACCAGCAACCATTGATTATTATTAATCTCTTTTTGTTACCACGCCGGCTAAATTACGTACTGTAACACCAGGCAGCACATCCCGCAGCTAATATACTGGAGAAGAATTTTTTGTTTCTTAAAACACGGATAAAGAAAGAGGAAAACGTGAAGGAGTTGACGAGGCGAAAGGGATTCCCTGGTGGAACGAGGGACAGGTGGCAGTCGTATCTTATGAATGGCGTCGAATATCGAAATGCGTAGAGTCCGGTTCCAAAGACGCAACATGGCGTCGAACGATCGTCGGGAGTGTTTTATTATCGCAAAGTCTCAGTCACGCCACGCGCTCGTTCTTATCGCCGAGTTCCCGACCGAAAAGACAACATCATCCGTTCTTATCGTGCCACACTGTACAGTTATAGCTGTTGCATTATTTCGCGTCTTGCGATACCTACGCACCTTACAGTATTCCTTTCCTCGAATAGCTGGCGCGAGTAAATACAATGCCTGCAATAAATGTTTAGTCTACAACGCTGCAAGACGCGCTAAAATCTCGCACATTAAGTGTCTGCCAATATTCCTTCGATTTGTTTGCCTGGCTCGTATAACTGCAGCGTTGCATCTCTGCTGCAGTGGACATGGGACCTGGACAAACGGCTTCGCCGATCGGCCGTAAAGGTGCGAGAAAAGACAAAAGAACCCCGAAACAACGGCGCAGCCGGTAAAATCGCGCACTCCGCAATTAACGCACCCATAGCCTCCGATATTCGTCGCTATTCTCAATGAGAAAACATTTGCCAAAGATCACATTCAGGCGTTAAGTGCATTGGCACCGTGAAGCGATAGGGAGAGCTTATAGGCATGTTTACATATTGTGTATATATACAATCAGCGTCGACTTGAGCTGTTTTCTGTTTTCACAGACATCGAAACAAACGGACCCGCTGCTTCAGACCTCTGTAAACACAAAGATTTTCGACAAATTTTGAAAAACGAATCCTCGCGCGAAGTGCTTGCAGTTGTACTTGAGACCACCGTTTATACCTTACTTTCTACACTTTTCAATGTGATGCGAAAATTGCCTTTATTTTCACGTCGATACGAGTTCAATTAGTTTAATTTTGATTCATTTATCGTACTAGTGAAAAGCGTTCGACGGATTCTGCGTCTGAAATAAAATTTGATCGAACAGTTTTCTTCTCGTTTCATTGAATTTGAACGCCTGTAATAAATTACTTTACTCATCAACGGTTTTCATCTGTTGAAATGACCAGAACAACGACTCGCGTTCCTTTCCACAGGAACTTCGTAACTACCTACTCGTATTATCCGCGAAAATCGATCGGTATGCAAAGTTCCGGGGGTGAAGGTCGGATGCGATAAAAGATATAAAAAAAGGGGGAGAGGGAAGAAAATGAAGAAAACGAACAGCGTGTTACGTGGGGAGCAGCGTGCGCTCGCTATGGTCGTAGGATACGTGTAACATTATATACCCTGGACGTAGGATATAACGTGCGTTATAGGAGGTAGGCAGTAACTGCATACTGTGACGCGGAAACCTGTTGTTCCCCTACATGATATAAGCGCCATTATATCTCTCACAGGTATTACGTACCCATACACGGGTGCGTTTCAGCTGTGTGTATCCGCGCATGCGGGGTGTCAATTTTTACGGGCAGCATGATTCACGAGCCAGGTTCATCAACTTCTTCCCGATTCTCATCCACCGCTGCGTATAACTGCATGTACAGCGGCTCGCGCATCCTTTCACGGTACACATGATAACAATGTGCGACAAACAAAGCGTATGTACCTAAGACACACGAACCTACAAGTTCGATCGTCGATTAGGTTGGGACTGAATTAATGAAAAATTAAACTTGTTTGAAGTGAATTTTAAATAATATTTAATCGTACGTGTAATTGATTATTAAATTTGGATCACATGTTTTCAATGCTGAAGAGTTGGTAGACTGAATTTGATCTGCTTATACAGTTGAGTGAAATCATCTTGGGATTAATTTGAGCGAATATTGAATGGTTAAAAAAGATATCAAAATTAATTGTGGTTATCCCTGATTGTGAGGTGCACTAAATTATACAGCCAAAGTGATCATGTGTACAGATTCAAAAATGAAATGTGCTAAAATTTTATAAGTATATGTACAATGCAGGAGAAAAAGAGATTGACTAGAAAGTTTCATTATTGCTGCGAATAAAGAATCCAATTTTTTATACAACCATAAAATTCGTTACTGAAATTTTAATTTCTCCTGCGACTCTAATACTTAATATGCTAGATAAAAACTTCTGAGTTCTGAGAGAAATCATTACTATTTTATAAACAATCGAAAACTTGAGACAAATTGGCTGTCGATGACTACGTATCCGGATAGGAAATGAAAAACGCCGGTGGCGCTGCCGCGCGGCAACCGCAATAACTGAAACAGCGCGAGCGCGTGTTGCGCCGGGGCTGGAAATAGGGCCGTGGAACCGGCGGTGTTCAGTGGGATTTCAGCCGCTGTCCGCTGTGCGAGAAGAGCGAGCGAGCCGCTGGTTCTTCAGCGACAGCGTGTATCTCGGATTGCCGGTGTGCGCGTTTTGTGCGCGTCGAGTTCTCGCGTCGGTCGCGGCCAGCTGAAGGCCACCGGTTCACCAGAGAGAGCTTAATGCCCGCGTACGCAAGGGTACTCCTCATCCTTTCCGGCATCGCATCGTCTAATTGTGTGGTCCTTCCTTTCGAAACTTAGGCGAAGGAGCTTGAGACTTTAACGCTCGGAAGGGCGACGCCGCTTATGTTACGAAATCGAATTTGCGCGGGTTTCGTGCGCGCCGTGAAGTATCCAGTGATCTCCGCGCCACTGCGGCGCGCGAATTTTTTTGAAAATTTGATTGGTGTTCGTGTCGCACGTGTATCGTTGTTATAAACCCTGCAGCGATGATTATCGCTCTATTTTCCTGTGCATCGTTCGGTGATTAGTGCGGTCGGATATCCGGCTACATGTCTGCGTAACCTGATCAACTGATTAGTTACTTTCAGCTGTGTGCAACGAGTATCTTCCGTTACACGCGATTGGGGATTCATGCAGTTCATGATTAAGCTCTGCAATCGTGCAAGTTTAATAGATGTGTTTAAAACTCTTGAGTGCAAAGATAATCGGGAGCCGTAACCTGCATGGTGGCTAATTGTAGAGTTATCGTAATTTGAACCGACAAACTGTGAAACAATGGTACACTCTTTTAAAAGGTTGATGATAATCGCAGACTGCCGGATGTGGCGTGTTGACGAAAAGTGTGTGGAAAGTGCAGTTTAACGAAGTTCGTTCATAAAATAGTAACAATAATGGTAGTGAAACAAGTATTTCTACAGATTGATATCTAGTTGAAAAGCTGCGTGTAAATTATTATTGTGATTCTGTGTTTGTCACTAGAAGTCTTTTCGTTTTTGTCGATCTGTGACGGAGTTCAAGTTTCATTGATCGTCAAACATTAAACTATGTAACGCAATGCAAGCAGGTGAAGGCCGTTATGTCGCCGAAATTACCTGCCTGGAAATACCGCATGTAACGCATATCTGTTAACGGATATAGATAAGAAGTGTGGAAACGCATATCCATCGCACATGCTCCCTGCTCGTAATTGTTTTACGGCGAGAGATCCCTGGCTAAGGATTACCAGCTTATACGTCAGGGAAAACGCCGCCGTCGCGAAGGAAGCGCGACATGGACGACGTGAGTTTCATTTCCATTTTATGCCTATGATAGCTGCGATTTAAACCTGGTTTTCAAAGTGACGTATCTGAGATTCCATTCAGTAAAGTTTGATCAGTAACTAAATTTTATGCTAATATTTAGTGCGATTCGATGACGAAGTTCACGAAGAACTAATGAATCCCAAGCATACATTCGATGTTACAGATTTATAGAAATCACGTGGCTTATATAGTTACATCGATCTATTCGTTTGTAAGCGTCATTGATCAAATTTTCTTCAGGTACATGTTTTCAGCAAGCTTTCGATAAGAAACGATCAGAAGATCATGTTCTATATAATGTCTGATCTAGGAATTGAATCGATCGTGAGAACTTGATGAACTTTCGAAACAAACTTACTCCAGAGTTCTGCTTCGGAGTTTTTAGGAATCAGCGCAAGAATTAACTTTTTCTAATAACAATTAATTGAGATTTTTACAAATTGACCAACCGAAATTGAGATAATTTATTGCCAAGATAGGTATTAACAATATTCCTACCGTTGCTATTCAAACAGAGAATTTGAGTCTGACAAGTATTGGAAATGATTTGTCAATTGTCACCACACAAACTTGGAACCATGTATACATAAATATTAATCAACAGTCGATGATCAATGAACCGAAATGAGTGTGAGAAATAGTATGGACCTTATTTTGAATTACCGATTCTTCTCGTACTTGGACGTTCTGAAACAAGTGTGATTAAAACACCTGCGCTGCAGAGGTTTACACGATAACACCTAGTAGGTGGTCTCCTCCATGGATCACGTGTACATTTGGTTATGCTTTAAGACCCTGTTTTCCATCTCGGAGTGAAAACCGACCTCGAAAGGACGACGACAATGACGACGTTAGTTTGGTGAACCACGAACGGGTTTTATTTGTGGTGTGTAGACACTGCGCATTAAATGCACGCTACGTACATGCATACGTGTACCTGTAAAATATATATATACCATACATAAACATATGTGTGTAATCTACGTTGCAAAATGATTAATGAAACCGGGTCTGATTGGTGTAGCAATACCCGCAGAGCTGCGGGCCAGTTGTATCTTTTATACACAACTGAGCTGGTATAATATTCGATATTCTAAACACGCCTCGGAATAGACCTTTCGAGGTCTTATTTTAGGCCTGAACCCCGAAGAAGGATCCCTGGCATCCATGGCAGTTCTCTTCTAGCATGTACGCTGCACGCGTTCCTCGATAGACGATTATGTTATATTATTATCTTGTGTAAAAGAAAAACGAACTAGGAAAATAAAGAAAAATTGGTATATCGAAGCCATTAGCTGCACGCCGACGGGACGGGGTGTTTCGACCTTCCGCTACGTAGGTAGGTAGGTACTAATTCCTCACGATTGTCGAACCTGCGACTCCTCGTACCGCGGTGTCTATATGGATCTTCATTATTCTCACCATTAATCTTACACACTCTCACCGTCCTAACGCGATACGCAAATGGTAACGCAAAACGCAATTTTTCCATAAACGATTAGATTTGATGAAGAAACATAAACCCAAAAAAAGAAGAGAAGCGTAGATTGTGTGTAATTGTTGTGTAGATACGTGTAGTATATCTGATTACAACCGAGATATGCGGCAACATTTTCTTACATCATGCGCTTATCGAGTCACGTATATTCAATGTCACTGATATTACACGTAAAGACGGATATGAATGTAATATACAAGAAAAGTTGTATGTCAACTTCACTCTAACGCGTGAGTTGAAATATAAGAATAAAATGTTTTCAATACAGTAGCAATTTTCTCACTCTGTGTAAACTTATATATTTTCAAAAATTTCTAACAAGATTAAAAACCACATGTATAAGTATGGCTAAGAACTAGGAGATGAAATTCTACGATATATAGCCTAAAATTTTCAACGACTTGATTACGAATTTAATTTATCGTTACAGCAAGCGATAAAAATGTAATATACGTTTTTTTCTTGAAGCGCACGATCAACGTGATTTCTGTACAATATGTTCTATACGACTATAAAAGTATCATTAATAAATTAACATGTAGCAATTACGTTTTACAAACTCGCTTCGTTGAAATTCATTCTGAAATTGCAAAACTGTGAATTTCGATAAATTAGCGTTACTTACGTTAATATCGTTTTCCACCACGTTCCTCAGTTTCGAGCCAAGATATCCCCAGCGTTTCTCTTCTCCAATCATTGATACATTTACACCTCGTTCCGTGGTTCAGTTCGGTGCGTGGGATGTCAAAAATTCAAGTCAGAGGTAAGTTTATCAGTTATTATCAACGATAATCGAGACGTACGACGCGAGAAGAAATCCAATCTGAAAACCGCGGCGTTCAAGAGTCGGCGGACAATGCGGCCAGATTGCGCATTGTGTTTACTTAGGTGTATCCAGTTTGTCCGAGTGTAAGCGGGGCGCATGTGTGCGCGCTTACGGAACACTCCCGATTCCCACATCCATGCATGCACGCCGAGTCTGAGAGCGCATAAATTCTCGTTTAACTCTCATTCAGGCACACGATATATACACGTGCTGCAAGTGTGTTGTATATACATACTCGGACGCCTATCCGCGGTTTAGGTTCGTCACGCATAACGCACCGTCTTCATTAAACAGCCCAGCTAAGCCTGAGTTTCTTCGCGTGCATCTTGGCCATTAAACCCAGCGAGGCCCTCCCTGCAACTAATTTGTACCGTAAATGAGATCCGAGGATCATTATCCTATAAAACAGACCCACGAGTTCTGCTGCCCGGTTTTCCGCCCGCGTTACATTATATCTATCTCAAACCTGCAACTCTCGTAAGCTTTGGACGCGGCAGGACGAACAAGACTCGGGGGCTTCCAGGTATAAGTCTTGTTAATCGCCAGTTTCGGGTGTCAGAGCAACCGCACACTTCTCTTTACACGCCGCGGTATTTTTATGGATACTCACCTTGGCGATCGTTTTCTGTGTTGGTCAAATTGTTACTGCTGGATTATATAATTATGATGGAGAGAGGAAGAAGGTGGTTACGTCAATGGAACGTCAAGTCATTTGTTTCTGTGCATTTCGTTTTACTAAACACTTACATTCGAAACACTTCATACTGTAAGAATATTTCTATTCGTTGGGAGGTGAATCGCGTCTTGCCGTTATGGTCACAAAGTTTTTTTTAATAATTATTACTTTACATGAAAAGTCATGGGAAGCCCGTAATGCAGAATATATTCATTCATGATTTGAAATATATGTATGAAAGATAATTAAACAGTAAGTTATTACACTTCATTAATGGTCTGCTTTTAGATCCACGTTTAAAACTCTTGAAGAGAATTTGGCTGAAATTTTCGCAAAATCTATCGCATATCTGCAAAACTTGTTCTAATAATTCAATAAAATTTCATGCATCACTTCCAAATCTGTCTGAAATTTTTGATTCGTAATAAAATTGCTGAAAATTCGGCAGCTTTTTATCTGATAAACCTTATTTCATTAAGTGATGCAATACGAAAACATGACTCATAATATTGAAAAGAGAAAAATTTCGATGATCAAGGTGAATACAATTTTAACAAAAATTGGAAAACCAGATGCCGCAGTAAAAAACGCGTAGCTGATCAAGGTCCCTGAAATCGCTGCGACTATGCAGGCGCCTTTTTATACCGCGGCAAAATATTTTTCAGAGCTGACAATTAACGGCGGTTACACCTTCGACATAATTCGGCACGGGTAATAACCGAGACGACAATCTCAACTCTGCACGCAACATCCAGAAGCGTAATTCTTGCGAATTCTCCGCGGGACTGATGCAAGGCATCGGCAGCTCGTAGGTCGAGCTTTAATAACGCTCGTCAACATTTCTCTCATTCAAAATTTTCACGCTTCAATATTCATTCCATCAGCCAGTATAATATTCCCCGTCGAAATTATGAGGCATAAAAAAGTCTACCTAGGTAGACGAGTAGTTTGACCAGTAATCGAAACGTAACAACGTTCCAGAAAATCGTATATATTCGAATTATGCGACTGATTTGTGGTATGTTGTAACAGTTTCTTGCCAGATAAAATTCTGTAACATTCTACTGTTAAAAATTGGCAACATTCTCATGTAAATTTAACTTCGTTCCGCATTGGCAGAAATTTAATTTATGCAACGCTAAATTAAGCACGTGTGAATAAGTGTGTCCAAATGTTGAGAATGAGAATCGTGATCCATCTTAAACTCGCAATATATCGCTAAGGGATTAAAAAACGCGCGATAGTTACGCGCCTACGGTGATGAAAAAGTAAGAGAATCCTATTAATATTGCATGACGAGTGATGCGGCAAACAAGTCCTGATTTCGCATGCGGAACGCAAACGCCCCCGACGCATCAAGTCCCTGGATCCAAGCTGTCCCTCAGGACGTCAGAGTGCTGCACCTCAAACGGTCGAAAGTTCTCGCATGTACATGTACATGTGTCGCCGTTTTTGGTGCAAAATCGACGGCGAATTATGCGACTCTGATTCGTGCGGCGACTGTCGAGCGTTTGAGCTGCACTCGGTCAGCACTGTGAACATTGCACATACATACATCGTAATATGTGTGCCCTCACTCGGAATACCGCAAATAATTTCACACGAATCCGCTCGAGTAAATCTTCTGCTACGATCGTTCCGCTGGTACAGTGACCCATTTTTGCAATAAAATATTAAGCTTCGTTTTTCACTTCGTTTCCTATTAGCGTCAATTTTGTTAAAATATCTTTCTTACTGCTTCTGATTTCGAGAGATAAATCCAGTATTCAGAATTGTATTATCAAACTGCATAATCGGAATAATTTCGTTCTCGAAACTAGAGTAGAACTCTACATAGAATTTAAAATGACGAAAATTATTGAACGAATTGTATTTAAATCGTCATTAAAATAGAGAATCAAAAATGGATAATTATATCCAAATCGTTTATTCTAATTTTTTGTTTTCTTTTCCTTTTTTTTTAATAGTATAAAATCAGATCACTGACACGATTTTACATCGTCAGCATTTGCAGATTTCCATGCGGCTCATTGTTTCTGATCACATTTAATTTTTGTATTAGCAAGCGAGATAGATGCTATGCGTTATGTGAAAGTGAACGAATCGCCCCAGAAATAATTCATTTCCCATTTAGACAGACCGAAAGGGTTGATGCGTAATTATCGAATGATTATCGTCAGCTGTGTTCAGCTCCCGTAAATAGACGGGAAGCAGAGTAATTCTATGTTCCATTGTACGCCTGTCCGTCTGCCTCGCTATATAATATACCTACCGGTAAAAACTCTGTTCCTCCGGACTTACAATGAGTCATATAATACGAGAGGATTTGAGATTAAAACTGCGCTGCTAAATTACTGCGTTCACTGCAAACACATATTATATATACATATAATATATACCTATGTAACTTGTGTTATATACGACACAGGAAAAAATTGAAGTTTTTAAGTGATTTTGGAAATATGTTTTCAGACAGTTGTAACATTTTCGATCGATCAGAATCAATTAGAGTAGAATAGTTTATTTATACGTTTTACACTTGTACAATTTTGTCGTTTGTGTACTGAATTTGTAGATTTTAAAATGCCACAAGCTAAGATAATATTTGTGTTGAAAAATTTGCACCGATTGAAACAAATTCGTGCAAGAGTGATTAAAAAAAAAAAAAATAAAAACTGGTGAACTATTTGTAATAACTTGAAGCGCGGAGCTGATATTATAGCCATGCGTGATCGAAATCCCACATTGTTATACCATGCAGAAGAATTTTAATTACACCGGGATTCCATACTGATCTCTTAATTGTACAGCTCGGACTGGAGGGCAATCGGGTCGCCGTAGTTAGGAGACAGATGATCTATCATCTCATTGTCCGTGCGGAGAAGAACAAGCGAATGGCTTTTAGCGCGATGAGCTTGCGAGATGAACGGTGTCGCAATCTTTGCAGTATTAACTTTTGACCCAGCGTACATAAGTATATTATAAATAAAGTAACGAAATCAAAGATTTAAACGTCGCTCTACTAAAACGCGATCCAATTAATCATCCGGCATCATCGACGAGTCGACGACTCCAGATCTTCTTACAAGAAGATGCGTACTCCGGATTCTGCACTCAATTAGCCTCGAAACTTTTGTAATACGCGTCTTGTGTATTTACCGCGTAATAAAGACCTGCAAATATTGGACCCAATCGGGGACCACTAGACACTTGTCACTTGATACCAAGGGTCAAACACCGGTTGACCAAAGTGCTCGCGCGTTTCAATATTTCCAACGATTTCACCTCATCATGTGATTTTAAGTGATTCGTAATCATTTCAATTATCTTGAGTGGTTTCTTGTTATTTCAAATGGTATGTCGGTCGTTTAAGTTCATTATATTTTTCGTACGAACGCGTTCGTGATTTAAATGTGAAAAATCGTAGCACCATTACGCATCGATCGGCATGATAATGTACCATAGGCACACGCGGCAGTCAGATGGACGTGGAGACTTCGAGGGACCATTGAACTTGCTTCCGGTTTTGTTATACTCTTCATCAATCGCTTGAACGCACCGCCGAGCGCCGACCTCCGAAACAGTAGGCTTGTCATTTCTATTATTTAATACCTGATCATTGTCGACGTATCTTCTCATCCAGTTTCAATCCTTTCTCTATCGAATGTTGGAATGAAAATTATGGATGTTCACATTCGATTCATCTTGCATATTAGGACTGATTCCTACAGATTAATTCACCGTAGGTGATAAACAAAGTGTTAATGCGAATTAACAGTTCTTTAAGAAGGAACACAGGACACTGTTTAAAAAGCTAAGTAAGGCGGGCGAGAAAAGCTTCGAAAATTTCGGAATCGAAAACTAACTGACAAGCAGGTAGATCCAAGCTTAGGTGTCCTCCATAATACGTGTGTATCGAGGATGATGTTGAAGTTAGTAACGTTATCGTAACGATTCATGTTGACGAAAAATCGTTAGTTCGCGATTTTGTAACTGTTTGAAATTCATTAAACTGAATCAAAATCATTACAAGAATCAGAAAATAGTGATTTTTTCCCAACGTTTCGTTACAACAACGTTACTAACTTCAACCTCGTGATGAAAGAGAGTTTAATCAATTCTCAATACAACCTAAAGAGTAACTAGAATATACGGAAGTCAGTGGACACTGACTGCAGCCGCGGGAGGCAAGGTCTCGAGATGAAATAATAACACGAGAAGGTGGGCTAGGGTTACGTAGGTACCTATAAGTGTGGACGCTGATATAGAAGCCGCGGGTCTAATGAAGACGTTTTGAAGTATAGTAGGCGAGAGAGAAGGAATGACAAGGCGCCGCGACGCGTACTCGCGGTAAACGTACTCTTCCTCCTCGTCTTCCTCTTCTTCTTCTTCTTCTTCTTCTTCTTCTTCTTCTTCTTCTTCTTCCTCTTCTTCCTCTTCCTCTTCATCCTAACCGGAGCATCAGTGTCCAAGGTAGAGTCGGTAAGGAGGAGTGGAAGAGTGGTAGGACACGGGATCGCGAAGGTGAGGTAGGGGGGGGAGAGGGGGAGGCGGAGGAGTGGACGATCATGAAAGGGGCCGCCGCTCACTGCACCGAGATTTCATTCGTAGATAATCCGTTTCCTTTTCACAGCCGTATCTAGACTCGAGACTCAGCCCATGTGCTTCTCGCCGTCCCGCCAACCAACCCAACCCAACCATTCAGTTAACTGTCCTCCACTTCGCTCGCTCTCGCGCGACAGGCAGCTACTTTTAATCCCACCTACCTTTTGCTCCTCGTTTACTTACCGAACCGTAAAATTGAGTCATTCAGACGGATTTTTGAGAACGGAATCAGAGAACGGGAGCGAACGGAGTCGGATTGATCGAAAAAGAAGGAGAAACCACCGAGATGGAATGGAGGACTCGTAAGTTTATTTATTTTTTTTTTTTTTTCAGTTCACACTTTGCGGATAGTATCGGAAGCTTTCTTTTATAATGGTTAATCTTAGAATTCCTAAATTATGATCGGGATAAGCCTGCATCGCATTATTTTATACGATTTGTGATTCAAATACGACTGACTAACAAAACTACGAGGATCTTCCGATTGAGACATTAAAAATTCAAGTGTCGTTGCAAATAATCCGTAATACGTGTGATTCTTCTCTTTTTTTTTTTCTTTACTGCACATCAAGATTCTAATATCACAGTAAAACGATCTGAATAAAAATTCAAATCCCTGAATGTTTTACGAAATAAGTTGAAAGATTTCGTCGAGAAAGAATTACATGTATAACAAATGATGTTAGAAATTTTTGACGATGTCCAGTTTTCGTGCAAAGTGTGTGTGTGTGTGTTTTTTTTAATGAAATTAACTACCTCTAAAGTTTTGTTGAACATGCCTATAAATTCATTTCCGCAAGGTATAATATCACATACATTATAGTTTTGCCGAGGCATCTGATAACGGGGCGATAAATTTTTCAAATAGTTGACAATTAGTCCAAGTTTTTATTCTTTCGACGTTCTTATTTCGACTAGCTAACGAGCAAGGATCTCGTTGCGCACGTCACGCCGACCCGGATAAATACCTACTACCTACTCGAGCCTCGGCGGCAAATCGTTCCTAGTTTTGGGCCTGATGCGTGATCATAAAATGCTCGTAAACGTCCCTCGCGCTTTGTCATATAAACCCCATAGCGACGCATAAACATTGAAAATTACTGCGTAGTCTCGGTCAAGAATTCACCCTGCAGCAAACGACGAAAACGATTCAGGGTTTCGATCAGCAGAATCGTCGTCGTAACTCTGGATTAATAATGAACACCAAAAAAATTTCTCGAATTACGCGCTTTCAAGCCGCATGTCATCGTCCAAGCTTTCAAATTACCAGTCATTGTGTCTTGATAATTATTCTCGAAAGAAAAATTCTTTGTTATTCCATATTTCGTGGACGTTGTGTTTGAAAAATTGTACTTCAAATTAGAGTGAATTCATTTTTAGAGCAGTTGATGCCAGTTAGACTTATGACTGAGAGACTTTGACCATCTCCAATTTGATTTGTACACTTTACGACCCTATCATTCTGAAATTCGCTGTTTAACGGTTCTTAACTATGGTCATTCTTGTTTCTTGATGGAATATTTTTGAATTCTCGACCGATGATTTACTCAAGAGATTAAATTTCTCCTGTTATTCTCACCTTGGCGCGAGCACCTACCATGGATATACAATAATTGGATCCTCGCGTATCATGGATGCGAGACTTTTATGTATACAACGCACGGGGTAATTATCGTCGGTGATCGATAAATCTTCCACCCCGACAATAAAGAGGCCTTGATAAGTATAAACTTTATAGGGGCTTAACAACTTAATTACCAAATAAAAGTCCCCGTTGAAATACTGTGCAAGTGTGTCTCGAAAAACAAACAGGCAAACCTTTCTCTAATGAAGAATTCAAATGGTGAATATTTATGTCGATTCGTTGACGTAATATATCTCCAAACTCGACGATGATTGGCCTTTTCTGATCCAGCATACGAGCCAAAATCCTAACCTAACCCAGAGAATGATTAAAAAGTGATAGTTTTCAGGTAAATTTGAATAATACAAAAAGCATTCGTTTAGTGACTTTAAGTATAAACTTGGAGCAAACTATGCGATAATTTACTGCTACCACTAAATGAGTCTCCTAAATCTAAGGATCCCAATCTTTGAGCTAGCAAAACCAGCCGACGCACGTATTCAAAATCTGCGTCAAAAAAAAAAAAAAATAAGTTAGAAATAAAAAGAAGAACCTCCCGCGGTGACATGAATCAGCGTGCAATTTCTATGCAAATTTTGAATCCCATTCTCGGGACATTCGGGACAGCTTGCAAAACACTTCAAACCCGCCTCTCCTGGTTCGGATATAACTTAATTCTGATCCAGCCGCGTTGAAATATTCGGATCCCCAATATAGCGTAACACTTTCGAGAAACGATCTTTCGCATGCACGTTGAAAAATTTTTTGCCTTCACATTTTGGGCGGCGATTTTTTTCCTGCGTCTTTGACCGGTTTCCAATTTATTTCGTCCATTAAAATTACTCTTTAAATTAACCGCCCCTTATCCCAAGGTGAAATCTCTTGCGTTATACTCCCGTACCAGAGCTTCGCTTCAGGTATGCTTCGGGTATGCTTCGGGTATGCTTCGGGTACTGTAAGGTATAAGACGCGCGGCGTGCGTCCGCGTTCGGTGTAATGGAGATATCTTTATTAGAAGGTCGGTAGAGTCGAGATCTATAACGGGACGCCGAGGATCTCAGGAAGAGAATAATTATCCAATAATTATCGTTTGCCTCGCGCGAACGATGAGCTTGGGATGCTTCGGCAACGGTCTTCTTTACACACGCCTTGCCAGCTATCACCAGCCGTAAATTACTCCCTCCTTAATTTCGCCCGCACAAATTATGGAAATTTTTGAACGAACCGCGGCAGTTTGTAAACCGGCTAGTTATAGGCTCACCCTCGGACAAATTATAAAAGGGCTACACTTGAGTGTTGAAAATACCAGGGTCGAGGTGAAGATACCGTGAAACGCGGTGTTTTATACACAGAAAAGCATACCGGAAAAATACTTGCAGGTATTGGTTATGTATTTTTATTTATCCACATAAGTCTCTGTGTTTAAAGTTCGGTTTTTTCTCACAGTCCAAGACTGAATTATTCTACTCCGTTGGCTAGAGTTAGTGTTGAATTTTTCCCGTTACCGTCAACACTCTTCCAAAGTGGATTTCATGGATTTTGTATTCACCTAACTTATCTGATGAATGTGTTGGGAAGAAGTGACATCGTGAATCATCTTAAATTTTCGTAGCCCAATGTTGAAAAAATGCTTTTTCCAACATTATATAACAATATGCCCGGAACCTGATTGAAGATAAGATTGCACATCGTCAATTGGGACAACAATCTTGTTATTTGCACCAATGAAAGTAAACACGAATAAAACAACATCTCTGATATGCGATAGAAATGAATATGTTTTTGATACGCTTCTAATGTTTTTGGGTTTATGATGTTCACCATAAAGATTTTCAGTGATCGCCTGAAAATTGTTTGGCAAACTCGAGTGCGAGTATAAATTATTTTTTGTCAATACGGCGTGCAACAGATTTTGATCAACAGTTAAACTTTCGCGTTGCTCAATTCTACGATGATATAAGATTTGTAGACTGTTTTTTGAGACAATTTATAGCAATCTGATCAGCGATTAAAATGGCCGTATGAAAGACATTAGAATCGGATCAAAGATATCAAAGTTCAATCATTTTGATCGGTGGAATTGCAAAACGTCTTCTTAAAATGATGATATCTCAGATTCGTTTATCCGAATTTGTAGAGATCAATTTCCATCACACGTATAATACTGATGTCGTTTCACTCGTGTTCACCATTAATGGATAAAACACTTCAAATAAGGGTTTGAAAGATTTTTCAAACGATCCTTCTCTTTTCCCCAACTTGGATAAGGGTAAAAAAACTATTATTATCGACTCGTAGAAGGACCAGAATATCGAAAGTCTTACTCAAAAAATTTAAAAATGCGGAAAGTCCAAGTCCAGAATGACAAAATAAATAGAGTTCAATATTATCGAGAGGAATTCCAACGATTCTACAGTTTGGCATTCCATGTTCCGACTTTTCTATTCTTTAACTTCTCCATGCTTTTGTTTTCAAAATTTTTAAATTGTGTATATATGTATAAAATAAGTTGTCGCTTTTTAAAAAATTCCATATCGTATGCCTTCAATTTCTTCATCTTTCTAAATTTTTACCCCCAACCTCCGATCCACGCCGTGGGTCTCTACATTCGCCTCGAAACGTTGCGGTGAACAGATCGCGTCGGAGTTTTCAGATCGAACGAAGCTTCAAGGTAAGTATCGGCCGGAGTCGAGTTTCAGCGACATTCGAATCCTCCTCCACGTTCGTTCCGTCGCCGCATGCCCATACCTCGGTTCGTCCCAACACGAGACTTGGCTCGTGAGGCCCCGTCGAGCGGCGTCGGTCCCGCGGTTCCTCCCTCGCTGCCGTCAGGCCCACGACCCAAGATCGAATGTGCGATCGAGTGTGTAAGTGCGACGGGCCACCAGCAGAGCCGGACCACCCGAACCCCGGGTTTGGAACCGAGCAATCAGCTCCGGCGCACGAAGGAACCTAGGAGCGAAATCGGAGGAACGTGGAACTCGAGTAATCGTTCGAATTCGACCACTTTGTCGGCCTCGCGGCCTCCGACTAGTCCCGGAATGTGTCCACGTGCAGATAACGCGATCCGACCTCTACCGTTCTACGGCATCCGGTTCGTCTTCCCGGCACGAGAATTCCTCGGCTATCTTTTACGCGGAACTCGGAACGGGACCACCGGTCTTTTCGCGGTATTTCTTACGCCACTTTGCCGCCGCTGCGATATTCTACACCGAAAAAAATGATTTAGGTACAGTTTAAATCTAGCTCTCGGTCACATTTTTTTGACTTACTCGACCGAATATTCACTCATGAGAATATGGAAACTGATACGAAAGTGGATAAGATTATTATTATCACTCAAGGAATTTAAATTATGCACTGTAGCCAGGTTTATCAAATCCAGGATCAAGCTTAGTCTTCCAAATATTCTACTGTCGAACTATCAAGCTGAAGCTGGCAGTCAAACGTGTTACACTTTTTAGTAATTGTGTGAATGTATTGTGAGTTCGAGGTATCTCACAAAATTTTCATTCTCGAACTTCGTTACCTTATTCGAATGAAGATTGGGAACCTTTGGCTTCTAATTCTGGCTACGAGCTTCAGCCTCGTTGTCGAACTCCTTTCCGTTTATTGAATACCGATCCACGTGATGTCAAGAGATACCATTTTTACGCAGTTGTTTTAAAAATCGGTAACTTGTCAGTATAAATACTCAGTCATCCGATGGAGAGAAGGTATGATTTGTGATAAAATCGGAGTTAAAAAATTCGATGAAAGACCAGTACCGCTATTCTAATTTTTAAACAAGTTGTGCCGTAAGGTGATCGGTACGTAAGCATTTTTCGGATAAAGTCAACCGTAAAATAAACATTCTAGGAGAAAGGCTTGCATGCCTTATTGGCTTGCAGGCTTGTTGAAGCCGAATGAGGAAAGTTTGGTGAAATAGGAGCCTCGTGAGATAAATAGTGACGCTATATCACTCCGTGATTGACACAAGGCTGTTGTAGGATAGCATGAAAATATTTGAAGTTGAGAAATAACTAAGCAAACAATCATTCTTTCGTAGAACAGTGAAGAAGCTGTAACAGGAGTTCCGAACTAATCCATAAGAATTTGCCTCTAGGGAACACTTCTCTAAGGGTGGTGTTGCGGTTGAGTGTCTGGAGAAGACCGTAATTACAAGACTTGCTGATGAGTTTAAACCAGCACGTATAGATGGACGGTCGTTACCACGGGATACCTTGAGTTAGTGTACCCACGTACTTAAGGCATATATAACCCGAACCACGGTTTGATGCTAGGCTGTAAAAAGTTTGACCCTGCAGACCTGAAAATTTGAACCTCCTCCTCAAAGCTTTCAGGGCAGAGGAGATTTCACGGATAGGGTTATTTTTTATAAAGTACTTGATTCATCGTGCATCAACAAAAGATTCAAAAAAATTAACAAACATCTACGGTTTTTTTACCCTTTGCGGCACAGCGTCTCATGTATGGGACACCTTTTGTGAATCGGTTAATCAAGATTTATATTCAATTTTTGAGATACCGCTGTAATGTTTTTTCTTCTTTTTTTTTGCATAACTTGACTTCTAAGATGTCAATGTTGGTATTTTAAGATGGATTACGATGATTCCGCGAATATGGTAAGCGCAATAAATAAAGTTAGTGCCGGAAATGCCTGTTTTTACAAAATAAATGTAATTATGGTAAGGTTATGAGGACTAGAAAAGTGGAAGTCGGTAATCTTGGGTTTTCGGAGTCCCTTAAAACAAATCAGCCGTCAAGATTTCAAAATTCGAGACAACTGATTCAATATGGCAGACTGAAAATATAAAAATTGTTCTTATTCGCTTGAAGCTTGTTATTCAGGGGTTTTCAGGGTCGCTGAAAACGAATCCGATGCCAGAATTTCAAAATTCAAGATGATGGATCCAATACGGCGGATTTGACTGCAAGGAAAACTTAACGCTTCAAAGAGTCACGTCGATTAATCAACAGCCAGTGGTGATCGTGGCCAAATTGTCCAAGTAAACTCAAACCAGTCAACCCAACCGGAAATCTTTTCCACTCCAAACATAGGCGTGGTATGATTTTCAAATTTTCTCAGAGTAGGTGTAACTTCGTGCGGTGAAACGGCGGCCTGATCCAGTACGTATACTGCGGTTGATCCTCGAAAGAGGATCGGGAAGAGGAGAAGATAAAGAGATTAAATCAGTCGATCGTTATTAGTCAATCACGTAACCGGTCAATAACTAGTTTCCTCCACACGGTCAGAGGCACGCGGAGGCGCTCGGTCTCCTGCAATTTCTTCCGTCTTCTGTTTGTTCGTCTGTAATTAAGCCACCGCCGTCGCCGCTGCCACCACAACCTTAATTACTCGTCTTGTCCTTCTCGAGAGCTGCACTCAGCCGCCTGGCACCTTGCCCCAGGTGAGCCCAGGACTCTCCTATACATCGAAGTACCGGCCACAGGATAACACAAAGACTCGGTGTGGATCCGCCTCGAACAACATCCGCAAGGTCGTCTTATGCGGTAGCTTTTCTCAACGCGAACAACGCAGAGATAATAATTACACCCGCTCGTGCAGCTTCACGGAGAGCGAATGTTCGCGATTCGCTCAGCCTGTTATTGCTCTTCATTTCACGAACCGAATTACTTGTTGTTCCAATTACGGGATTTCGCACTTTGCAATGACTTCTAAAAACTGTTTCACAATCCGTCGAGATCGTGGCTATATTGGAACTTTCTCACGGCTGGAACTCCGGTGTCTATTCTTGTTTGTCAAAGTTCGTATTACGGCCAGTCGACAACCCGATTACTCACTTGCATCGTAAGGTGACACTGCTACCGTGTAGTGATAAAATGGATTCCTTTACCCGTTTACCGTTACGTTCAGGTATATTATACGTACATCATATACCCCGTAATACCCGGTAGACGATATTCTTATTGTACAGTAATTATGGTGTCATCACTAATTTTCATCCACCAGCAAACTTATCAACTTATACTTTACGTAACGATAAGCAAGTTGAGTAAATGTACTTCTTACGTTACAAAAATGTGAAAATAATCAAATTGCAGTGTGTGATGGTTCGACCAAGAAACTTTCTTCGTAGTCGTTGAAATCCATGGATTTAAGAGATAAAAAAATTTTGAGTAATGTCGAAAAATTAGTAAAACCAATTTTTTTAGGTATCCAATAGACTTCATGGAGGGATTTCATGATAATGGTAAACTTTCCGAACGAAAATGATTTTTTTCACCTTTTAACTTGGATTCAAAATCATAAAAACAAAGTAAACTTTACATTTTTTAAATTAAAATTCACGATGTCACTTTTCTGAATTAAACTTTAAATCATACTTAGTTGCCAATTGTTGTAAAAATTTCTATGCACGTATTAAAGAATTCTATAAATTCATCACCATTAAACGTAAAAAGCGCACAAAGACAAGTTGATCGGTAATCGATCAGATGATTGAAAAATTGGACTCTGGGGAGAAAACGTCGACGTACGACAGCGAGTTTCGAGTAACGTCTTGACATTGAGTATGCGGGTCTTTAACACGCACTATCTGAGGGGTGTTTAGACGGGCCACGATTAGTAGGGGTATCAATTTGCAATTTTCCATACCCGCAGCAATCGTTGAGCATGCGTGTATCACATTCCAGGTTGTGCAAATACGCTTTCGCAGTATGTCGTAAGTCTACGATATCGGCGATCCTGGCTGTGACTTGGTCGTCATTGGTTAGGCAGCGTTTCTTCTCAAGTCTACAGACCACTTCGAGACTAAAAAAGATTGGTGGTGCTCGCGGCTCAGCTCGGGTGTAAAGGTTAATGAGCGCAGAGGCACAACCTATTATTTGAGCCTGTTCTCCTTCCCTCCACCTAGCCGAACGAACCAAGCCGGGCTTATCCTCCTCCACCTCCTCCTCATCTCCCCTCTCCACGCCTTCCTCTCGCCCCCCTCGCCACAGCTGCTACACCCTTTACCGCCTTCAGCTTACTCTCCCCCCCGTTATCCACCATTATACGACGGCGCAAACCAAGAAGGAGGGAAAAGACCGATCAAGGAAGCCAATCCAACCGACCGGTAGTGGGGAAACTGGGAGACCTTGAGCTGCCATCGAACGCCAGACGTCTTCATCCTGCGATTGCCTCAAAGAACGCTGGCTGTCCTCAACGAGGAGCGCCAACAACTGCTGAAGAAGATCGCGCCAGCTTCGTGTACTTCGTTCTAAATGTACAGCATTGGTACCAGTACCTCGTACTCGGATGTCTCACGAAGTCTAGGTCCACGTGACATCAACGTTTGCAACGATTACAGTGGTTGCACAACACTGGAACCAGCGATTCCACATTCATTATTCACAATGATATATCAATTTGCGGAAGCACCGTAGGAGGGATAGGAAAACCGTTCTTCCGGTGCAGAGCAATTGGGTAAATCGAGACATGGGCACCCGTTATGTAAGGTTTCGGAAGCACGTGTATTTGTCTATTGTGCGTTGTTTTTACGACTGTAACAGGAGCGTCATGCCGCGTGGATGCAGGGGGTGAGTTTTCGAACAATAGCCGAGGGCGACTAAAGGCTGTGGAAGGGTCATCCACGGTGGGATGTTTTTTCGGGGTATGGCGGGGTCGCAAATCATCGGATCTTTGTTCCTGCCCCAGGGTTTTGGCCGAAGCGTGTCGACCTGCAGGGTGCAGTGAATAGGGATGCGAGTTTCACATGGAAGCCCCAAAAATCGGTCAGCGTTTCTATCCTACACCACAGCGTTGCTCTGTCAGTTGAAACCGGCTTGTTTCTCGGTTCTGGGTATACAATTTCGCGGTCACCTATAATTCAGGGTGTTCGGTGTGGCTCAAGAGCAATATAGAGACGTCCAACGTCGGCGTCCCACGAATTAGCCCTGATCCCAATGCAACGCCCGCATCTGTTAATCCTTTGGCCCTACTTAAATTGTCTACCTCGATTACTTTATGGTCTTTCACGTGCGTTCTCAGATATCTTTTTCGAATACGAATTTTGTACTAAATGAGGTGTACAAGTATCTGATTTCAGCTGTAACTGAGCGGTGCGTGAAATTTACTTTTGAAAAACTGACCATTCTGTGAGTCGCTTTCTAGTGAAACGAGACTACGTTCAAGACTTGAAAAATAATCTCATTGTCAAACTGGACCTCTCACCTTCGTAGAATTAATTGTTATTCTCTGGTACACACAAAGTATTAATGAAATTCGGACAATCCATTCCAGCTCGACATAGTCTTCGAATTACAAAATGAAATGAAGTAAATATTTTCCCACATGAATTCTGGGTCGCTTGTGCCATGCTCTGTGAACCTGTCAATCCTGCAATAAATCATCGATGCTTGAAAAAAGGGATAAAGTATTTTCGGTGAAAGTATCGTACAAGTATAACAGCCGGTCGTTGAAGCTTGCGGCTGGTTTTTACCGCGCCTAAATATGAACACGGATCATGATGCGGCCAAGTCGTTTTGTTCAACGTGTTATAGGGATCAGTGAGGTGTTGAATTTTTAAACTCTATCTGCGCGGCGACCGCAGCTGAGGAGTTCGGTTTCAGCTCATGCATACGCGTGGCCATGTGGGCTGAAATACTGACAGGGTACACGTGTAAGTAACGCTGCAGGTATCGGCGACATCCTTATATGTATATTTCCTGAAGGTCGTCGCCTGCCAGGCAGTCGCGAGAAGCATCCGAAGACCGAGCGTAACTAAAGCGATTCTTGAGGATAACTTAAAATGATGGTCGTCTTTGGCTCTACTGGGGATTACAGTAGTTCGAAATGCTGAAGAGCCTTCGCCGGGCTGGGGACATTGACGTGTTTATGGATTAGACCATTCAGTCTCGTCAGCGCGGTCTCCCTTTAGGGATTAGGACGATTCAACCTCGCGTCGAACATATCCTCACCCTCGACTTTCAAACTCTTACCTCTCCCCATCCCGTCATCGAACCGCATGAAAAACGAATGTCCATAATGCGTGCATGCACTGTGATTTCAGGCTTCCTGACTGACATCCTTTAACCAAATTCGATCGATGCGATTTTGTTGTGCTTTGCCAAAACAGTAAAATCATCTGACCGTAGCGAAACGTTCGGACTTTTAAATTGCTGTATTTCTCATTCTTTGGAATCCTTTCAACCGTACTAACTCAACTTCTCCACTTGCGGAAACACTAAATAGATCTCTGATACATCTTCGAGTATCACGATTCGACGCGTCGTCTTACCGCGGTGAATTTATTTCATCAGCTTCTTCGAGATTGGATCGAAATCGATTCAAAATTATTCAGAATTGACTGTAAATCAATGAGAAATCACGATGACTTTCTCAAGTCTGAAACTTAAAACTTAACGATGTAATCCATTATACGACCATACGATTATTTCTACTAACAACCTTTGCACCGTATGAAAACGGTAATGTTTCCAGAATTATCAATTACTTCAATACGCGGGTCTCAACGTGAGACACTTTACAGTGTGTGTAAGCCTCACCTACAAGTGGAGGAAATTTGATACAGAAAAACTGTTCTAGGTATTCATGGTCGTACCGGTATGGCTTGATTGATTTAGTGGATCCGCGCGGCGCTAACAAAGGCGAAGTAACTTCGTAGTTCTTCTGGTTGGCCGGTCATCGTTTCAGGTTGTGGTTTTCAGGTCTGGTCCACCTGACATGAAGCTCAGATTTATCACGGTGCCTGTTCGGACCAGATATCATCTCGCCTCCGTGTCCGTGTCTCGTCATACGGAACTCCTCCGCTCCCCTTTCGACCACCTCCAAATGCTTGAACTCAACCTCGGAACGACTTGGGCTGCACGCCATGCGCATCACCTCCCGGTGACCAAACAGACGGACCGTTCTATTAACCGAACCCCGTGTTTTCCCCCGTCAAAAGGCGGACGCACAGCAAGTTGACTCCGGCAGTGCCGATAGAACGATTTAAATAAGCGGTTGTATCCGAATGATGGAAGTGTTCCTGTGGGAGGGTAACCAGGGACTCGAACCTGAGAGACAGGTTGTTAGCACCGGAGGCTCGGTACCTCAAATCATGTTCACTATCCGGGTAGTGCAGACTCTTTTTTTAAACAAATATTTCCCGATGGCTGAGTACATCAACGTTATTATACCGGTTGAATGCAGTGAGAGTGACAGTTCACTGGCTGCACTGACAAACTACTCACCGATTCGTGTTTAGAAAGTTCCTCCCTTGTGACCTGCTCTGCGGGTTTTCTCGTATTTCAAACAGTGAATGACTGCAACGGACCTTCGGCCTCTGAGGGTGTCAGACAGGTGCTACTGTTGCTCGTATTATGTCCGGGCATCAGAATACGCGGCTTCCCATTGAAATTGAAATATTCTGCATGGTGTTACAGAAACGGAACTCGTTTCGCCCACCCTGCACCTACGCGGCAGAAATTCCCCTTGAGTACAGAGTGGAGTGAAACGGCAGCATGCACTCCTCCACTCACTCACTTATTCACTCACTCACTCACTCAGGCACGCAGGCTCGCACGCTCGCTCGTCAGGCCGACTTCCAGCCTATAGAAGGAAGAAACCAAAACTGGGTCTGGTGTAATTGAAACGTAGCCCGTAGCCAGGCTGAAAAACGTCTCACGCCAGTCTCGGACTCTCAGAGGCGAGTTTAGTGTGGTGAACATAGGGATGTATAATAATACGTACCCACGTGTAAAAGAGGAAAGAAAAATTTACTTTACGAGGTGAGCCCAGCAGCCACTACAAGGGGATCGGTAATTGCAACTAATCAACTACTTGCCTCTCGTGGTATCCTCTTCTTCGTTTTTTTCGGTCGCAGCCCCTTTGCAGGAGAAAATACATCGCCACGTTCCATATTCCGTGGCCTTACGTCCAGTGGAACAAATGTGCATGCGGAGTCGAGGTGCGCGTGGTGTTCCGAAAACAAACCCGCCATCGTTGTGGTCAAGACTGTAAATGGTCAGTCGCCGAAGAGCGCAGGTGCTACCGTGCAACGCAACCAGGTAACCGGTACCACGATTTAACACCACGGTGCGATTGTGATATTCGGAATGGATGCAACGAGCTTGTATTTCACGCATTCACGGCTGCAACCTAGATCTGCAGTATTCGTAGATATATACGTGAAGAGAGATTATACGAATTAGTAACGATAAACAGATTTTTAGTTTCGTTTGGATCTTGAAACCTTCGCATGAGCCGGGATACATGAATCACTCCACAGTAAATGTGCTTCTCCAATCCCCTTCGACACAAATTACACCTACCCGCAGATTTTTAAACAGAAACAGGAAATTGCACGTATAACCGCTCGTACACCCATACATGTTGTACCCGCACATGTCGCACCAGCTCTCAGTTCTCATGATAATATAGCGTGGGAGTGAAAATTATGGTATTCGCGGGTAAACAGCGTGGAAAACGGATATGGGTGTTCAGTCGATTGATGGACAAGAGGTGAGCTGGCGGGGTGCGCCTCATTGCCGCAAAAACTACACATGAATAGTAAATTGCTTACGACGGAATGGTTGAACGCGCATGCGCTAAAATTCGGTACCAAGAGCAGTTGTTTTGTCAGGGTGACCAACATTTTTGAGGTAACGTACATCATGGCGAGGTTACATCCATCTGATCGTATGAATGTTGGTCACCCTGACGAAATGACTGTACTTGGTTTCAAATTTCAGCGCATGCGCGTTAAGCCATTCGGTCGTTAGCAATTCACACTGTATATCTGTGAAACAGTCTGATAAAATGAGAGAGCGCCACTGCTGCGAAGCACGGCGCAAAGTATTTTGTTTTGTTCAAGTGTTTGTTATAACAAGACGGGCGAAGGAGCAGAATGAGAAGGGGGTAGACGGGGGGAGGAGGAGGGCTGGCGGCTACAGGGAACACTGAACGTGAACATGGCCGCTAACAACGCGCGCACACTGACTCACACCGACACGGACCGCGCGCGTTCCGTTCGTATAGAGATAATTCCTGCAACAAGGAGATGTATAGATATGGAAATACGGATGGCGGTTCACAGCAGGGCGCTTATTTGGTTAAGATTATCAGATGGGCAATGCGGTACTGTCACCCAGATGTATGAGGAATCGATGCCTCCACTATACGATCTGGTCGGCCTTCGCGTGCCGTACGTATAAACCTTTACGCGGGGCTGTTTATCCAGATACTAGCTTGGGTCGACTGATATATTAACTTCTTCTTCGGCTAGCTGAGGAAACCGCTGAAGATAATCGATCAGGTTACGAACGAAATTTTTGTACTGTACTCATTATACCGTAGAGAGTGAACCGGGGATATAGAGTTTCAATTAGTACGCAGAAGATCGGGTGATCAAGAATGCTGTTTGCAGCTTGGAAGTGGTTGGACAATGAATCCGGAAGAAAGTCAAGGGAAAATGGAATCGTTTAGATCCAACCACTTTGCAGTTGGGTATTTCGGGAGAAGAAAGTAATCCAAAGTACTGGATACCATCACTTATGGATTTCCTAGAAACATCACAAAACTTATATGATTCTATTACCACTTCGATTTTGGGATTATTCCCTAACTTGTAAAGGATTTGACCTAACACCGTTGAATTTGGGTATCGAAGTCGTTATTTTTTTGAGCTATAATTGGGCTCTGATGACACTGCTGTATATAAACCTGCACGTTCCAGATCTGATACGGCATTCGATGGCATTACTCAAATGGAAATGAAAGCCGAAATTCTACTTCGACAGAAGGATTATCGTACAATTTATGCCGGGAGAAACGAACGGTGTAGAATTTGACGCTACTGTGAATATCTCGTAGTGTTGATTACTATGGTTATGGTACTTTCGGTGTAGCGTTGGTTCCGTTGAACGGCTGCAACTTTTAGCACCCCGCAGAGTAACTGATACCACAATTGTATAGGTTCTAATTTATATAGCAGAAGCTGTATGTTATACGCGCACAACTCAGAATCATTAGCTGACTTGATTTGAAGACACATTTTTTTTTCTCGTAGTCCTTTGAGCTGCATCCGTTTTAGCTGAAGAATTACACACCTTCACGTATATAGCGCAAGAAGCATAAATGTCCGAAGGAGCTGAGTAGCGTTATTTCAATGCTGAAATATGAAGATTTTGTCCATGAATTTTGACTTATTTAAACGCACTCCTAATGAGTCCGTGATTTGATGATTGTGAGACGTTGATACGCGATTGACGATGCCAGACTAGACGGCCATGCGTGGTCTGTAAGGTTGCGCACGACTTTACATAAGGAACGCTTGATTTATGCTTACTAAAACATCTTGTTTTACAACGCGTAAGGGCGCCTCTGTTTTAATCCTGTGAAACAGAGCTCGTACGCGTTCCTTTTCTATTTATGATCGTCGCGTCGTTCATTTTCCCTTTATGAGATGTGGAGTAATGAATTATGGCCAGTGTGTACCCGTGAACACGGCAGGGGTTCCTCGATGCAATTAGGCTTTTCCAATTGTCCCGCCAGCCCGGTTCTTGTTATCAAAAAACCAGTTGCACACAATGCCCGCGGAATCAGAAAGTTATTAAAGGGATTCGAAGAATCAAGTCATGGGTTTCTAGCCGCGCTGCGTCTTGGAAGAGAACAACACGAATAGTTATTACCACCGAAATTTACCTAGATAGATGTTGTATATGATTACAATTCGGATACGGAGCGAATATATGCGATGCGGTGATGAACCTCTGCGCTATGGGGTGTCAGTTTAAGTGACGTTTTATGTTCCGACCCAGGAGAGGAAACCTGCCGCGAATGAACATGGTGTAATCGACGCCCCGCGATCATCAGGTGAATGAGAACACTGAAGATCTAGCCCGAGGTATACCCAACGCTGGGCTATTGTCCTGGCGATTTACTCCACGGAATATATACATATCTGGGTCCTCGGTAAGGTGGCTCATGCCCAGGCCATCGGCTCCCTGCCAAGCGTCGAGAGAAGCATAATGTAATCAATTTGTTTCGGAGTGGGTCCGAAGAGGCTGCGGCATCGCACAGTGAGCCAGAATCGATTTTGAACGAAGGAAAAATAAATAAATAAACAAACAAACAAACAAATGAAAGGTATTTGTGATTAGCGAATTTCGTATACGCATTGTACGTTTTGACCTTGGAAAGTAATCTCGTAGCGCAAGTGAAAGTTATACAAACCACGAAGGTAGACCATATGCTATCGCCAATTGATGCAAATCAGTGTCCACTTAGTATCGAATGTTCCACCATGCCAATAACAGCCCCATAAAGATGGAAGTAAGTAATCAAAATGTATTTTTAATTCTCATGATACTCTAGTGCTGACATCAAGTCTCTATATTCCCTATGAATTTTCCCGATTCATATCTTTTTCCAGGTTAAAGGAAGGAATTTAGATTCATTTCATCAACCGTAAAAACTAAACTCCGGATGAGGATATTCTTTCTATAAATGTGAGAAAAAGGTAGAGGGATAAGTGGTTAATAGGTCGAAATTTGTTTTACTGCGTTGCATACAACAGTTTTTTTTCTCAGGTTTTCGTAACACCTTGGAACTGTTGATGTAAAAGTTTCCCCACCGCCCAATAACAGATATCCGGTTAGCCTCATGCGGCGGAATACCTTTTCTTTTTACGACGTCATCACGAAGACAGAGGATTGAGAAATTGGTTTTATGGTGCGGAAAACTGACGTTCATAATATGAACTTCATCCCTACAGATGTCTCGCCGTTTCAAAGTAACCTTAAGTAATTTAATGGTCATATGCATATATGCATACATATTTTTTCATGCGTTACTAAAAGAAACAAAAGCGCCGATGTAATGAGCCAGTTTCCTCTATCTTGACATCAACGAATAATCGTAATCAATAAATCGTTTAGAAATACGGAGCTTCGCGCCGTGAGACAAATAGACTCTGGCGAGCTCAGCTGACAATTTGATTGACGATGGCTGGACATAAAGCGCGCGGAGGAGTTGCCTTTGGAGCCGCATAATCTCGTAGGTAGAAATATCGGCAATCGATTGACGGGCGGAGGGAGAAATTTTTGTGAACATCAAGATCGTTTCGAGATTCGTATCGGAATGGCACGGTGGTTGGCTCGATTCGTTCGAAATGAGACGTTGGAATGCATCTGTCGCCTTTGCGATATCCTTCCTCTGAGGAGCTTGTAACTTGCCGCTACAACTTCGATCCGATCCTCTGCACAAGCGGGAGGCGAGGATCGGGGATACAGAAAAGAAATCTGGGCAGGGCTGAGCTACGAGTAAACCGAGGCCTGGGTGACAACGTGTAATCTCCGAAGCGACGGCGGAATAACAGCCTGTCCTTGTCACTCTCACGCCTTCTTTAGGGACCCTGCGAAACCTCAAAGGATTCCTCCGCCTTATAGTAGTTCCACAACCGTTCGCTGACCCTTCAGTACCGAACCGAGACCGATACTTCGTTAAAAGCTCATGCCAAATTATTACGTCTCTGCGATAATGGCCGTTTTTGCACTTTATTTTCTCATCTCTTCTCTCGGTTTCCACTTTTTTCGAATTTAAGTTTGACTCGATATGTACAGATATGGATCTCGCGTACTTATCATTGAACGTATATTGAGATCATTCAACTTATTCCCGCGACGTAATCGAAGACTAATAATCACCTGATTAGCACTTTCGCTTCAGTACGATAAGCGGGCAGTCATACCTTCCTCAACTCACTGTATAATTTATACATCAAGAAATTTGATAAAGTTGTCAGACCATTGGAGCAGCTAATTCCAGTAGACTTCTATGTGAAATAGATTCGTTGTCAATTAGTAAATCCAACACTGTGCGTTGAATCGATAGGCAATTGTGAAGGAATGGTATAAGATAAAGGCGGCCAATTATTGGACCTTTTTTTCCTAGTGCCTCGAAAATTTAGATAAATAGACCCAAGATTACTTAAAAATAGAGAAACATCTAGGAGGGTGCGTGACTTCAAAAGTGTTCTGGTCACTTATCACTTCACCTTTTTTCTCCCATTAGTGACACACACGTGTTCTCATAGTCGGTCGAAGTAGCGCAGAGTTATGCGGGTATCAACAGTTTGTACGGTTGATCGTACGAATCGTAATTTCTCTCTTAATTTCGGAAAGAGAAAATAAAAAACCAACAACTCCAACTTAGCAGCATTCTTTCTCTATATATGTTTTCCGTGTAAAGAAGAAACCCAGCAGCCAAATTCGCAAAGTAGGTTTCACGCAAGCTGAGAAAACATATCTGAGTTTTGTTCTTGCATATCGGGTGTTAATTGTTTATAGACGAAATTACACTTCCAATGATGAGAAAAAATGAACAATGATAAGACAGTGATACGTATTCATCACTGAAAGAACGTCAAGTATTACTAATTGACAATATCGTACCTCCTCAAATTAGAAAGAGCTCTCCATATCAAGACAGGAACGCCCCTGATTACCTAACAGTGTTTTGATCTGACACCTGAATAAAGAGAAGCAATTTGAGTTTCACACAGAAGTTCAACGAGGTATATGACCCAGTTACGAGTACATGAGCGGAAGCCGAGGACAATTGTAGGATAAATGAAAGAGTCAAGGGTACAATGACGTGCATATAGGTATGGAAGGGTTACACAAAGAGTATCGCCGGTTAGAATGACACGCGCTAATGACGATATCGCGGCAAGACGAACCGGTTAAATACCGAGGAATCAATCACAACCGATCGGGAGTATCGATAGGAGTATACGCGGTGCGGCCTCACGGTCATCCCGATCGATCGGGACCGACCGCGACCATTGAAATCATAATAATACCTTTTTCTCTCTCCCGAGCTGCAGCGTTTGGACCACGGTACAGAGATGTCTTCATCTCACGGTAATCTCACAAAGTGGCTTCCACTCCGAAGTGGTTCATCGACGTGTACGTATCGCATCCTCCACCTCCACCTCCATCTCCTGTTCCCTCCAGCGCTGACTTACACCAAAGTGCGCTGGACCCTGTCACGCCACGCACACTTCCACCGGACGCTTATTAACGTCTTCTCTTTGGTACCCACACACGCACCTGAGAAGATATCGTACCTAGGTGCACACTTGAACGCGACTCACCGGAGCCGGATATAATATCTCATCACTTCGGGCAAACTGTCCGATCGAGGAGCGAGGCGGTGAGTAGTGAGGATTCAAGAGATCCTCTGAAGGAGGGCCACGTGAGCCAAGAGCACAGGCACCGGAGAATCCGTTCATTGTTGCTCAGAAACTGCCCGGTCACTGGCAAGGAGTCACTGTCAACCTCTCCTCCAGGCATCTGGCTCTGAGGAGGCCACACAGACACCCGCGAGGCGACTTACAGTACCCGGCTTGCCGTGTCGAACCTACGGTGGTAGCCTCGGGCTCACTATCGACGGCATGACGTTATGCTATCGTATGGTTAATTAAATTTCCATTGTGTATCTTTCAAATATCGGATTCTTCAGATTTTCATACTCAGATATGTTACCAGCCCGGATTTTGTACCAAGAGGACCACACGCTATTGTAGCCAGTAGTAGGTACAGCTAACCATTGAAAATAGGCTAATGATAAACAATGGTCTCGATCTCATGGTTCCTTCATCTGTGACTGATCTTACTTCATCATCAAACCGTTGTAACGGAACCATGCGTTTTCATGCACATTTTCATCGAATACGAAGGTACGAAGTTACAGGTATAATCATTGAAAATAGACTAATGATGAACAGTGATCTGGATCTCATGGTTCCTTGATCCGTACCTGACCTTACTTCATTAGCAAACCATATTTTTTCAATTCAAATTTTCATCGAATACGTCGGTACGAAGTGCGTCAAAACCTTGGATTAAACTTGATCGACCATTACGTGAACCCTTGTCAGAGTGTCTTAACTACATGCAAAACACATGAGATAGCGCACTGGGTTTATAATGATAATAATAATAACCGACTTACCCATCGAGAAGGTAAAGAATATAGTGGACGTAAAATACCCGATGGAATTACCCGCGGATATCTCGCAGCGCAGTGTCGAGGGGGGATTGATCGTGAGCAAAGCCGTTTCAACGTGGTGGCCGTGTCGTCGCCGTCTTAACTGTCGTGATTTGCGTTGATAAGAATCTTTAGCAGGTTGGTTTACTCCTCCGCCCGACATTTCCCTTCGTATACAGAGGTATTATAGTGACTGCCTACATACTGTAGGCATCGTAGATTCAGGGAAGTTCAACGCTCAACGCTCACTCCGACACTGCTAAATGTCTGAAGACGCCGCTGAACGGTTCAAAGTCTCGTCCTCTGCCTACGCACTTACGCAATTACCACCCATTTTAAATCAGAGAAACTACCGAGGTTGCTTTAACCTGATATGCCTCAACGGTGTGCATATGGTTGAACGAGGATCCTTATACGTCGAGCTTACTAATTAGGAATTGGAAACAGTCACTAATGTCCAAGATAAACTAGCTCGCGACGCGTCTTTCGTGGGAATATTTTATATTATGAATTAACTTTGAATTATAAAGAATAGTCGATAGGTATTTCACATCGTAACTGTGAACAAATCAGGGAAAGTCTGGAGATAGAGAACTGCTTTTTAATTGTAACAATTACGTTTTCTTTTTTTTTCGTGACATAATAACAATAAAATTATACCTTCATGCACTTCGTTACACCCTTGACGAAAGTGTGTTCACCCGAAAATTTTTGGTACGTCTCAGGCTGCGGATACGCCACTAAAAATTCTGTCTAAGCCGTGTAAATTTCACCAAGAAGAAAATTTTGAGCCTTACGAAAATTAGTTCCAACGGTGTGTAAATTACTATTTCAAATAAGCGCATATGACGTACGAATATATACCGTAGGTGCAGGAAAGTACGAATTTCGCCGTAAAGCCGATCGCCTTATGACTGATACTTACAAACCGATAGCTAGCCTTCGGACATCAGAAGCTTGAGTATACGGATACCTGGCTACAACACGTTCATAGTTGACCGGTTTAGATTTGTCGTCAGATCGGATTATGGGACATGATCAGGGTGCCGCATCGCGCGGCTCATTCCTAGCAGTTCGTCTTGCCACGAAACACTGCGACGCGACACGGAAGAAGAAGAAGAAGAAGAAGAAGAAGAAGAAGAAGAAGAAGAAGATGAGAAATAAGAATAAAACTAAAAATTTAACAAGAAAAGAGTAATAAGAAGGTGGAAAGAAAATTTTTTTCTCCGCGGTACAAACAGCACTGCGTCACGCGACCGAGTTGCCCGCGAGTATAAGGTAGAAGAGGTTGGTGTATATACATATATACCTATAAGCGAGAGAGAGAATCTGAGAAGATCAGACCAAGGCGTGCAGAGACGGACGCGGTGATGAAAGAGGAGGAACGCCGAAGGAGAGGAGAGGGGCTCTCGAAAGCGGTGGGGAGGGGGGAACGAGGAAAGGGTGTAATCTTCGAGAGAGAATCTGAGAGGGAACCGGGGATCGCGGATTGAGTCATTATACGCGAGCTGAGACCACAGGCCTCGCTCCCCGAGTCCGTGCTTCTTCTTCGAGGAGGATTTCGAGGGCCGAGAAACACGTCCGTGGCGATGTTCCGACGTCCCAGAAGCAACGGAGCAGCGGTACCTGGGTAATAAGCGGAGTCTCGAATCAGCTAAGCCAGGGATAACACGAAGCATGTTCCGTGACTGTTTAACCTCGTGAAGGGATGATCGGCCTCTCCACGGCGAAGTGGTGCGTGGGCGTATTGTGTCGTCACGTCCGGGACAAGCGGAACGAAGAGGAGGAACGGACAAGGGGAAGAAGAAGAAGAAGTGTGGGTTACCGGTTTGACTAATTTGGGACATTGTAGTCTTGAATGACAGACGAACCAACCGCCGGACAGCCGTCGCATAATATTATGACACGAACTGGTCCATTGACGGCCCCACACCGACGCCATTACGAGATTAGACTGCCACCGGGGGATTTTAATCTCGGAAGTTGGTTACTCTCTCGTGGAGAGAGGAGTCCGCCGGCGTTGTCAGCTGAGAGGATGACACGACGTCCTCTTCCAGTAATACGTCCACGTAACCGAATGCCTCTTTGCCCGAGGAGGAGCCTCCTCAGGATCGGGGGAAGCGATAGGTACCTATATACCAAATACCGGGTGAGGTAACTATGCCGGGTATAGTGGTAGCTGACAGTGGCGAACAAAAAACAAACGCGATATGATAATGAACTATGTATATACTCGTGGTGGTCCCGCACTCGATGGATGTGCGCCTGCTTGTGTCACGCACACGAATGCTTTCGGGTACGAGAGCTCTGATACCTAACAGGTATAACGGGCAACAGGTAAGAGCCAAGCCAAGCCAAGCCAAGCCAAGCCAACCTCCCTCACCCTTCCCTCTTGTTCCACCTTTACCTTAATGCCATATACCTGCCGCGGTGCCCGAAGCGGCGAGGGGACATTTTTGACGTCTCATTTCTCTCGGGCAGCTACAACCCCACGGGGATAAACGGAAGGAGGGGGTCAATCGGAGGAGGATGTCTGGAAATTCACCGCTTATGCATGGCTTTCACAAAGATAGATATCGGACAGGAAATATCTTCGAGGAGGGATCGAAATGCTGTGGATAAACTTTCGGTCTTCGTTATCCTCCAGGCATCTGCAGCCTGCGTCTGATCGAGGAGGGAAAAAAGTTAAGGAGAGCAGAAGGGGAAACAGTTTTTGGACGATTTCTTTACCTGCGACGTATAGATCCCATCAACTCTGTTTCGACGTTTCACGAAATTCCGCGCTATGGCTCAAAATTGTTGTAATACTATATGTGGGAGAACAGGTTTGTCTACAGGATACCTGCGGAGGAAACTTGTAATCCACTAATGACAGGAAGTTAAAGCATCGATAGGAAACGGATATGTGGCTTAAGAAGGCAGACAGTCTCAATTATAAGTAGAAAATTATACAGCACGGTTAAAAACGTAGCAGCTGCTAATCATATGCAAAATCCGTTTCATGTCTCAATCATTGGTGGTATGCAATTTTCATACGGTTTTTTTTTTTTAGTTTTTCTGTTTCATTGCATCATCCTGCTGCAACTTCGCATTATATTATATACCGACGAGATTTGCCAAGGTCTGTAGATAGGTTTGGTATACATGTTTTAAAATGTTTCAAATATTTGTGTTTAGATAGTTGATAACATACGTCCGAAGTTTTCACCTTCCAGTATGGAACGCCGATAGGAACGATGATTTTTCACTGTGGGATTATTCGTAATTCGAACGAATGAATATTGTGTAATAGCGTTCGAATTCGGATAAAATTATCGAAAGAAATAATAAGTGCTACACGTCATGCACACGTGTAAACGTGTAGCGCGGTACGGTACGAACATAATGACAACGTGTATCGGAATTTCTATGGACTATGGTGCGTCAACAATACCAGCTACACCCCAACATACAATTTGGAAATTAGAAGGGAACTTGCTAAGTCATATTACAGTCATTTTTCAACTTCTGGAGTCTCTTCTTCTATTCTTCTTTTTCTTCTTGTCGGGTGCAATATGCAGTCGAGTACGTATGCATTTTCATCATGAGAAAACATTATTTTTATAACCGACAAAATAACCCAACGTTTGTGAAACCTTTCAGGTATTATAATATATGGAATTTCAATCTCGTTCGGTTAAACTATCTTTTTGTATACGAATATGTTATTAGGAATTGTACAAACAATGATGTATGATCGCTTTTCAAACTCTGAAAAAAAAAGGTTTGTGATCACACCTGTATGTTCACTACACTAGCTTTGAATTTGAGACACACTACTACCCATTTTTGTATTTTTTCAAAGTATTGAAAACGATTCTGTGTACCAGAACAACAAAAAAGTATGAAATATGATTTTCGAAATACGTTGATCTGTAATAAAGGTCCGGAATTCCCTTAAGGATAAATGGGAGCTACAATATGGATCAAAACTTAGAAATCGGAAGAAACCGTTTCAGACATTTCGAACAGTGTTGTTCGAGCCATTGATAGTGAGCTAAGATATCGACAATTTGAGAACAAGTTTCATAATTGAAACACTAGAAATGGTAACGATTAGGTCAAAGAGGAAAACAATTCCAAAAACGTTAGAATGAGCTCTAAAACATCAGAGTTTGAGCATCTCGAACGTTAGAATCGTAAGCGCTTCTCTGAAATTGTCGATATCTTAACTTGGGCGTTTCGAATTTGGTTATACTTGTTCCTGCACCACGGTAGGGCTGCTTGTTTCACTTATGTCCACCATCCTTGGTTGAATAACAAATTTCTAAACACATCCTTCGCGGTCTTGTCTCTCTTCAAGGTTTCGATTCAGACCGCGAGTCCCATGATCCTCGAACCTTGATATATCCAAAAATGCCATCTGACAAATGAACATAATTGCCATGCGATCGCTAGGACGCAAGGTGAAGGATAACCGTCCACGGAGAGTCAAGTTCGTTGGGACGCCGCCAAGGCTGCGTTTCGGCCATGCCGCAGTCCTGCCGCGGCTTCGGCACCGAGTTCCTCTAGCGCCTCCTTCGTCCTGGCCAATTCGATGTCCATGCAAAGCAAACGGCGATCTCACCGGCTGTCAATTATCCGTTATATACGACCCAGAGGCTCAAACCCGGTGCCCGTCCTCAGCAACTCCTCAAACCCAAGCCCGCCGAGCGAATCCTCTTAGCGTCTCGCATCCCGACATTGACGATCGGACCCAGCATCCGCGTTTCCGGGAATCGTTTGGTATTCCTCGCGGCGGCGTCGGCGCCGTGTCGGAATTCGGACACAATAACGATGCCGGTTCTGCTACAGTAGAAAACTGCCCCGTCGAATGTGTCAGAATTGCAAATATCTCACCACCGTGGTTAGAAACCTGCAACCCCACCGCATGTCAAGTTTGCCGCCTTCTCTAAACCCGGGGAATCTAGCGAGGGATCCGTAGGAGATTCGATACCTACTACTCGGGAGCTTCTTCGAAACCTGACCTCGAACCTGTCTCTACGAAAAGATTTGGTAGGACCTGTCTTCCAACGTCCTCGACCACGTTCATCATCGCCTTCCAACTTCCCCGATCTTATCTTCTTAAACAATACGGATAACTTAACCGAAGATTACTTCTTTCGTGCAACAGATCTATGGAGTCCGCATGCCATCATTCATTCGGCGAAAAAGTGACGAATGCAGTCCGTTTAGTATTCCAAACCCTGAAACCAATTGATGCCACAAGAAATCAGCACTTCCTAACAATACCTGTTATTGCATAGTGTCTTCTACTCTTAACGTCGGCTAAACTTCATTGCATGAACAATCTAGAAGAATCTTGCGAAACAGTACATGAATGAGTCAAAGAGGATCATTAATTGGTTATCGAAAAAATCATCTGAGGACACTATGAGCGACTTGTTAATTGAACGTTCATGGCGCGATATAAACATTCTCAGACATAATGAGCGATGGCCAGATTATCCATTCGTGGCTACGAAAATAAGATTATCCCGGTAAATATTATACAAAATGAGAGCACATAACAACCGTTCCTCTTCGCGATACGAAAATTATGTACCTCCTTTTTCACACAGTGTATTGCAACGTGAGAAACAACACGTCGTAAAATATTCAGCACTGGAAATATGTAAGCATGATAAGAATACAGATGAAAAACCGTGTTCAACGTGTTTTTTCTGCTAGAGCTGGTGAAAATATCATCTGGCATGTAAAGATAATAATTTAAACACTGCAGGGACTGCTAGGCATGTCTGAAGGTTAAAATTGAATGTCTCCCTCTCTCTCTCTCTCTCTCTGCGCGACGCCGTTAATTATGATTGGGCGTTCTTAACTCGGCGCGGTGCGTACTGTATATCTATGTTTAGTATTTCACGAATTTGGTGTTTCCTTTAACTCCGCTGTAGCAGCCGTGCTTTCGCTGTGAGCAAGACTCGAAGAATTGTTAGATGCCTTCCCCCTTCGACAAATACACGCCGTCTCGGCGGGTAATATTTCCCAATCGGTGTCTTGGTAACACCACAGCCAAATAGCGTATTGGAACTTTTGGAATCTGCCCCCTTGCAGCCCAAGTCTTGTTCATCGAGCCCGCAAACGAGCAAAAGAACCAAGTGGGTAATTGGTCCTGGTTGAATCATGGACCACGAGGTGAAAAATAAATATTCTTAAGTCCGGAATTTATTCATTTACTATAACAAGTTTCCTTTAACACGTTGCAATTCTATCTCAGATGTTTCATACCGGGAAAAAAATTCTAACATTGAGCAGCGGGTGTTAATCAACACTTATAAGAGGATGTCAGACCTTTCTCTTGACCGACCTGCAATCCAGCAAACATGTACTCGCACTGTGTTCTGCTCCTGACCAGTGGAGTCTTCAAACTTTAGAAAACGGTACGGTTTGTAATTACCGTTGTGTACTTGGCTTCAAAAAAAAAAAAACGGTCCGAAAGTTGACTCAAACACTTTAAGGTTATGGCGAAACATAGTGTATTGCTGAGTTCGATGTCTTTAGCATTTATCCATCAATTTTTGAAAATAATCTTGGTAAGCATACAAACGTCATTCCATAACCCAAACCGTATTTTTTCCCAAAATTTAAACCGATTCCATCGCTCAGGTGATAAAGAGGTTTAAAATATGATAAATGCTAAATTGATCGCCAAAATTTGAAGGTCTGATATCCACTTGCAGATACATTTTTGCACGAATTACATTGATTTTAAACAATTAAGATATTGACGATGTCCCCTTTAGGTAAACCAAACTCACCGCGTTCAAAAACTACTCCGTGTATAACAGCTCTCTGATGCCAAAACAATTATACGTAAGATAATTGGAGTGAGGTAGGCCAACGTTTTCCCACATCATAACAATTTTGTTGAACACAGACAGACGGCTCGTCTTCGGCTTCGAAATATCGTGTAAAAATCGCACTCCCGGGACGGCTGACTCGGCGTATCGGTGTCGTAAAATACGACCGAGTAAAGGTTCGAAGGACTAACCTGGCCCAACTTAAAGGGGGCCCAACGGCTCCGGCTGGTGCGAACCGAAAGGGTGCCGGGAATGAGAAAGCCAGGGTGGAGAGCTCGTAAACACCAGACGGCAACACGTAATAATTATAATGAGGGGCCGCGAGAGATAATGACGAGCAAGCTGACTGGCTGGCGATCCCCTCGTTTATTCTCATCGTTGCAGGCCAGACGTCGCAAATCAAAATCCAACCGTATGAAACGCGCCTGTCTGAATTTTTTCGAAATTATATTTGCGCCTCTTTTCCTACGCCAGGCACTTACCTTTTCTTCTACGGACGAAAGGCTGAGTTTAGTCTTATTCTTCCAACGGAAGACAAGAAGAGGGATCAGGCTGACGTGCTACCAGAGGATCCGACGATATGGTTCACTCGAAGGCGTTCACCTACTGCGAATTCACAAGACTACGAAATAACACGCCGAATTTACACTGGGAATTTTTTTACCACGCCGCGTTACCAATCTCACGTATATAACCTGAATCACGCTGTCTTATTTTACTAACGTCACGGACATTCTGGTTACTTTGCAACCATCACTTTTTACCGATCGTCCTCTGCTCTTTCAACCTCGAATGTTTTATCGCGTCAAAAATTTCTCGCTTCTGTAATTGGTCCTGAAAGTATTCCGAAGACTGCGATTATTAAAAAGTTCCGACAATCGAAAAGGCGAAAAATGCATTTGTAATTTGTATAATTCCACTAACAGCTAATGCGAATTGAACAACGTATCTACTTGTCAATAGTTCAATAGTATGAATTGAAATTACATGAAGTCATTTAAATGTGAAATAGAAGAAGTAAAGGTTTTCAATCTGCATCAATGCGCAATATTCGCACGTCATGAATAATTCAGCGTCAGTCAGGAAGGGTGGAAAAAGAAGCTGGCTGCAGCTTATGGAAGATGAGATGCTGTGCAACCTCGGGCTATCCGCATGGTTCCTATATCGACGAGCGAAGAAGAAGAGGCGAGGTAAAGTTGCCCTCACAACGGACCTTTAATTACGCTGATATCACGGTAATTAAGCCCATCAATGGATACCATTGTGCGTCAGGCAACGGGTCCTCCTATCCTCGCCTGTTCTCTTGGCTCTACTGTTATTCATCCTCGAGCTATCGGAGGCATGCGGAGGGGATCAAAAATACAAAAAGTCCGGACGTTTCATTGTGAGCAAACCGAACAGGACCGGCTCACTCCGCACGTGGATGACGTAGTAGCACTTTTCTATCGCCGGAAACGTGTATCATTCATAGAAACTCCGCAAGTGCGATTCAAACATCTTTCCAAAACCTTGAAAATTGAGATAAATGCGAGGAGTTATTCGCCCGATGGATGAGAATGAAAGTCACTTGAAAATCATTGAGAAGTGGAATGACTTTGAACGATTAATATTCACTCGAAGATCAGTCGAAATCAAGGTATCCTTTAACGTTAAAGAAACTTGAACTAGAGTCATTTTTTCGGTATCATTTCCATATCGGCGTGGTCGGTGGTCATCTTCGAACGTACCATTCTCCTTGGAAAATTCGTTGACTCACCACGGACTCGTCCCACGGACTGCGTACTGGCAGGTGAATAATTAACATACTTTCAACCTGACGTGATAGTTTTGAAGCTTCCTTGGAGCCTTGAACGTCTGGATAAGAGAGCGAGGTTAAAGCGTTGGGAAGATAGGAGCAAATCGTTACAAGTGCGAGATGATCTAGCGCAGGGCATTATCATGTGGACTGAGTGGATCACGAAGAGAAGCATACGCAGCATCGTAACTATACCTAAGGTAAAATCTCGAGTTAACTAGTCCGTGCTTACGCGCAGGATACGAGGTCCGGAGAACCTAAGCCTAGGTGTGTACGTGGGGTGCTTACCGAAAGGCTGGTTGATGGTTATAACCAAGGAACGAAAGGAGAAAGAACGCGTGAACAAGATGAAGGCGGAGAGTCGAGAGGGAGGATAAAGGTTTGTTTGTGGCCGCCCGCACCGCTGTTCTTCTTGTTTGTCGGAGATGTTAGAACAACCTTTCGAACAACAGTTCATCACCAACGCCTATCGGGCTGGCGTCCCTGCCATCATCGCCCTTGTGCCTACGCGGTCACTTTTAATTTCTTCTCTCTTTACCTCAGGTCCCATTGCAGGTTCCTCTTTTTTTTTTCTTCTCTCTTCCACCCTCACTCTCCCTTTGTCTCTTGCCTTCCTTTCCCCATTGTTTGCCACGCCATTTGCTATTTCCTTAGATGTCGCGACGCCTGCGACCGTTTACGTCCTTTTTACAGGCGCCCCGACCGCTTTTCCATTCTAGCGCCGCAAGCCATCAGTATCGGATTACGACGGTTGTAAGTCCATTAGGTTTGTTTGCTTAGGACTGTAGTCGAAGTTCTTCATTTATGCCGCATGAAATATTACGTTTCTCTCAGTAAATAAATCTTTCACCGCCCCACCATATGGGTGAGCATGGTCCCAGAAATATCGTGAGCGAGAGAGACGCGTAACCATTACCTTCGTATTAAACAAGTGTTTACAGGTATTATCTGTCTGTGCTTGTTTTTTGAAAAATACATTCATCGCCACTGCCCCTGTGATTAATCACAATTTCTAGACGTAAAAAATCATCGTCAGTTTTCATGCTATCTTGATTAACGAAATATCCAGTATATATTTACTCAACCGCAATGATTATTAGCTTTCGTACGTCATATTTATCGCATGAGTTACAACCATCGGAATTCATACGCCAGAATAAATAACAAATTATTCCATTTCGTATATTCCTTAGTCATTCAACCGTCAGCTTCTGACGGACCGAGGTTCAAAGTTCGAAGTGAAAAATATTCGTATATTCAGTATTACAGACAACTTTCTTTCGACAGCTAGATTGACAAATCTTTCGATATGGTGACCAATTAAAATCCACCTGCACATTCTATCTTCCCTTCCGCTACTCCGGTCGTTATTAAGTCTCGACTTTCTATGCAAGTTCTTATTGTACCAGTTTCCCAAAAGAATCCCAACCCCATGATGTAAGGAAATAAAGTGTGTGCCATAACTGAAGACCGATTATGACTCAGTCTGCGCATATCCAAGACGATGTCACATAAATCACGTAAACAGGTTACTTATTTATTTCCATATATTCTGTTTGCTGAGTTTGTGTAGTCAAAAGTTGAAAAAACAATACCACAAACATTAGCGGACAAAATATGAACCCCATACGACGTCACCTCGGGTATGTTTTCCGATTGGTTCGACTAAAACCTATGCGGATTGTTCCACCTTATTTCCTTACAGCATGCCTAACCCCGGGTACAATTATCACCCCATGAAAAGAAAAATGTCGTTAAACCTTGTTTCACTATTTTCTCAGGTTGCAGTTGCCGGTAGCAGTTCCAGTGCGAACGCCGTCAGCCAAGGCACAAGCGAGATGGATTGGTGGTCCGGGGTAGCGGAAGAGGAACTACTCTACTATACGGGTGCAGCAAACGACATGGACTCTCTCTGGGCGGCTATTGGCACCTTCGTACCACCGCCCCCTCGGCCACCGTACCTTCCCGACGAAGGAATAAGCACCGACGGCCTCACTACCTGCGATCTTTGCTCTTGGGCATGGAGGCACGACAGGCACGCTTTCTCCTTGGACGGCACCCTGGGTAAGCGGGGTTATACCTCCTCCTCAGCTGCTAATAACTTACAGAGTATAATGATTTCCCGATAAAGCTCGACTATTATTATACGTACTGTACTTTCCACTGACACCGCGCGCAGTGAGCGTATATTTTGAGGAAGCTAGTTAATGTTTTGCAAGGTTGTTGCAGCGATTCTTTCTGGTGTAAAACCGTTGGTCCTTATCGCTCCTTAAAATTTGTTTTAAAGTACTGTCTATTAAAAAATAGTGCAGTCCATGTTCAATGTTTCGTTACACTAACATTGCTAACTTCAATCTCGTTTGAAAGGGTAGTTATTAAACCACTCACCGATATTTCAGATACCCACTTAATACACATATTCGCATAAATTTTCCTCAAGATACTTTGCGGCGTGTCATGAATGATGTGTTTTTTGTAATATGTAAGCGTCTCTGTCGATAGGAAAGAACCTGTAGGTCCACAGTGAGATGTTCCACGATTGAAAACATTCGACCGACCATTCGATTTAAATGATTACCTCGGCTTGGCCAAACGTCTTTGACGATATCAAACTATTTGTTTTTCAAATCACTATGTGTCTGTTAGGTATACCATGCCCACAGCGCAATTAACATCGCCACTAAATCTGCTCGATATCTACTCGAAAATACGATTATTGTTCGTCTGGTCATCAGAGCTTAGGTTCTTTCAATTTGTTCTCTTAATCGCGGTATATTTATTTGAACTCACTTCTGTTGTTTGTTTTTCGACATTTTCAAATGTTGGAACGATCATCGGAAAGACCGTTCTGTGTAGATGAGTGAAAAACATCCGTATAATATTTCTGCATTCAAATTACTGAAAATTTCTGGCAGGTGATCAGAATAAATTGTTCTCTCAACGCAGTTTGTATCTTCATTCCGTTAACGTATTCATGAAACTATATTATAGTATTTTTTTCATTATTTTCATAAGTAATCAATGCAGTCTTCAAGTACCTGAGCATTACAGAATTTATCAATTGAAAAATATGGTTCTATCTGCCGTGAGAAAAATTCTATTCCCAACAAAGAATGCCACTGGAAACTTGAATAGTTGTTTTTTCGTCACTGTATCAAGTCATCGCAATATTTTCCATCGCACCATGAAATTCCAGTCGGCGGGAGATCGGTTTTGTTACGGAAGTAATACCAAGATGTTCACAGCAACTCAATATCTTATACCGTTGATGACTCTCCAGACTTTTGGAAAAAAGAATCAAACAAAAAAACAGTGTCCACCATTTGTCCCGGTACAATCTGCACGAAACAGAGCCAACACCGCGGGCGTGATCTTCGTTGCCCAGAGCTGATACTAAAGTATAGTAGTAAATAAATAGGTGTAATGTGTACACATATATAGCCTACTCGAGAAAGCCAAACAGCCAGCGATCCGTGCAGAGCAGGGAGTCGTAGAAGAGGAATAAAAAGAAAAATTACTCCGTGTTAATAGACCGCGGCTGTAATGTAAGAACTAGCAGCTCCTGCATCATGCGCTCTAAGAGTGTTTAAGTGTAATTTTCTCGTAATTTAAAAAAAAAGCAGTTATCCATACATACCCTTGCATCAACCTTTAAGGTACCTGCATACCGTACAACACATGTTCGTAACGACATTACAGCGACGATTAAACCTAATTCCATAAGTAATTTCATCGGATATTAGGGCAGGGCAATGTACGGCGGCCATCTTGCGGGGATAAACTAGGGACGAAATGCCGGGATGGTCCTCGAACATGGTTCGCTGGTTCCAGGGAGCTTCGGGGCATCGTAAGTCGCGTTCCTCCTCGAGTAAATTAAAAGTAATAATTTGATCGTGTAGTCGGGCTGGAGGAGGCCGGACGCGAAGGCCGACATCCGGTGCCTCGACCAATGGGAAACGGGCCCTGTGCAAGCTGCACGCACCTAAACCAAACCCTTCGTGCAACACCCGGTAAACACATGCACCGTGCATGTGTAATGTGTACGTACGGATGCTTCTCGACGTGCAGACCTCGACGCCGCTTCCTCCACTTGGATCCCATTATCGCCATTACCATTACCGTGAATACTCAGGGAATACAGAAGTTCGAACTAACAAAATGGCGCCTCTTCTCCCCACCCCCCTCCTCCCTTCTTCTTCCCTACCGCGACCGTGTGAAGATTCGAATCGCTCTCCGAGCACTCGAAGATCGTTTACAGACTTCGTTGCATGTCGATTTGTTGCACCTCACGGAGCTTAAGGAGTCTCCGTACTTTCGCTGAAGGTTATGCCGATGGTTCTTGAAGTGTAAATCTCGTTGATTGGTTTTAAGGAGAACGAGTTCATGTTGAAGTTTCATGAATTTTAGGCAGGTTCGTTTAACAGTGAATCGAATTTGAAAATCATTGGGCTGCAGTAGAAGCTCGTTCTTGTCTCGTTTGCTACATTTTTTCGAATTTTTCCCAGTGATTTTGTGATATTCATTATACAACTTCCTGTAATGTTTTCAACTGGTTTATCACCATTTTTTGGTAATAAATTTTTTTACATCAGCCAGTTGGTTTAATTGATTTTCACGACTGAATTATGAGAGAGAACGTATTTAACGGATGATGATCCAAAAACCAATACTCTTTCTTCGTTTTATCATAAAATAATCACACATTGAGTATTTATCAAATAATTATATTTGTAACTTACGAAAATCTTCAATTTGAAAATTCAAAAATAGAAAATATTGAAATTAGTCTTAAAAGCATAGATATGGAACGCCAAAGACTGTCAGGAGGAAATTCTTCATCGAGATTTGAACTCAATTTCCAAAATTCCCACGCTGAAGATGTTTCTTCTTGTGCGCTGATCTTTTTTTTTCTTACAATTTTTTTAATCAAATTTCTTTTTTCTTAGATTGATTTTCTCGTACTTTCCAAAACATTACATACATAATAAGATAACAACGTTGCTATACATAGTATATTCATTGTACAGAGTGAATTCCTATGTACTGCATGGTCCGTCGTCTGCGAAAATTCAATGCGCACGCACTACGATCCGAAAACGGTTATTTTCCAGGTTGACCAACCGTCATAAGCATAACCTCAAAAATTTATAGTGCGTGTGAATTGAATTTTAGAAGACAACGGACCATGCAGTCCTTAGAAATTCACACTGTACATTTGACTGCATCAAACTGCAGGAATCAGCGACATCCCGTAGAAGCTGATTTATTATACCGTACGATTATAATAAGGAACTAGAAATCTTGAAACGCGGCTGTAACAAACCTGTACCACTATAAAAGAAAAAACAACGAACCGAGGAAAGAAAAAAAGGAAAACTGAAAATCTGATGAGAAAAGCACCTGATAAGCTGTCCTTCAAAAATCCCTTATGGCGTTCATATTAAGCGTTTTACTTTCAAGCCAGCAGTGGCAAACATTATATATATATATATATAATATATACCACGCGCGAGATGCGGCAGTGGATTACGCAAGGCGATGATCTAGCATAAATCCAGCATGATCTGTGCAGGTATCTCTGTTGGAAATATTATGGAGGTATCGTGCGCGAGATGAGAAGAGGCAAAGAAAATAGGGTCCGTATAAGAGAGGCGGTGCTCGTCACGCGTGGTAATCAACGCCTCACTTGACGACCGCCCGACGCAATAATTACCAGATCGCACCCGACCCGACGTCGCTTCGCACTCCGTATAATACACATGCTTCATGGCACCGCGATTGTCCGATGATTCTCGCGATTTCTCTCTCCTCTCTCCTCTCTTCTCTCTCCTCTCTTCTCTTTCCTCTTCGCCGCGTGTCGGTGCAAGAATCGCTTCTTTCCGACTCCGCGATCCCGTCTCTTGACCCTTGAAATAACCTCTTGTCACTATTTTTCGCGTACATATTTGAACGGTATAGATTTGAAGTTGACGTTTGCGGCTATGCACCCAAACTTACTTGATGACCAATTTATGAACAAAGATTCAAGGGGATGCCCTAGTCGATTTCGACGTTGACGTATATATTTCCAAATATCGAAGTCCACGTATCTCAAACGCCGAAAAAGACTTAACAACTCCATTTTATACACAATTTTGAACAAAAACACTCCAATACATTTTATTTACTTCTGCGTCAAATGAAAATTCGACACAGGTTCCTTATATGGAATAAATTCCTAACGACCGCAAGTTCCGTCGTCTGCTAAAATTTAATGCGCACGCCCTACAATCGGAGATCGGCTGTTTATCAGGGCTACCAACTGTTTCTAACCTTGAAGGTTTTTACAAGTGTCGTTGGCAATTGTAAAAATTTTTGAAATTACGTACGTAGATCGTAGCGAACTCTCGTTTAAATTTGTGACGGTTGGCTGCCCTGACAAACAGCCGCTCTCGGATCGTAGCGCGCGCCCAATAAATTTGAGCAGACGACGTACAACGTACAATCGTTTTGGAATTTATTTTGCGTACGTATACACGTTCACACTCACGCATGCGCATGTGTCTATAACATGAATAAAAACAAAAGAAAAGAGTGCGACCCCTATCCGCGGTGAAAATTAAAGACCGCTTCCCGGTGACAAATGACAGTCGCAATTCCCGCGACCGGTCATGTAGGTATCCTCTTATACACACACACACATGGTCGGCAAGGATACGTCCTCCTCCTGGTCGAAGTCTCGTAAAACGAGAAACCGAAGGCGGTCGTCCATTGGCGAGAAGGGAGGGAGGAAGGAAGATAGGTAGGTAGGTAGGTAGGTAGGCATAAGGTCCATGCGTCGCGACCTTTTAGAGTGATAAACAGCTCCCGGAGTGAATGAAGGAATGTCCGCGGGACGTGGGAGAGCGTGTATTATGGGGGCGCTGAGGAGGGACGATCGTATCGGTCAGATAACGCGCCGCTCTCCTCTCCTCTCCTCTTCTCTTCTCACCGAAAATGCGTAACGAGGTGTTTCAGGGCGCGCGGCGGTTAACGCCTCCTCTTGCAGCCGTTTTAAACCCCCCCCCCCCCCCAAAGTATTTTATCTGGGTAACGATCGTCCCTGGATTTATTGGCGGGACCGAATATCCCGTACCTACGTGCAACATCCTCCCGCACAGCTTGTGTGCTCCGATGCTACTCCTGCAGAAGAGAATTGCCCCGGTTCGACTCTGGTGCGTGGACCAGATCGACGAGGCGCCTCGATCTCGAGGATCCTTGTAGATAATATCTCGCCTTGCCGCCCTCCTGCGGACAGCTACTCCGGCGGCATCGTCGAATTGAAAGGATCCTCCTGATTCATGCCGCCTCGGTGATCCACGGGATGACCTTGACTGCATTATCACGGTTGCGGAGGCTCCAGGTGAGTAGAAATTCGATGTCTTTTATCTTGATTTGATTACCAGATTGTCGAATATTGTCAATTTATCGACTTCCTGTGTTCGTAATAGCTACGACGATTTTTCTAGATTCCCAAATACAAAATAAAAAATTAAGTCATAAAGAGTACCAAAATTGTAAACAAAAGTTTCAATATCGATTTTTCTTTCAAAGGCCATTGATTCAAGAATTAAATTTAACGAAGAATCTGCAAACGAGATAATTGAAATCTTCGGGAATCATTGCGATTCATTTGTAATCACATGATAGTGTACAAAATTGCGTAACAAGTGTAGAAAGTCGTAGAAATTTACGCAAGTCTTGTGATAAACAGCAAGTTGATTTAATTATCCATTAACATTACACTGATTTTTATCTTATCGTTCCACGTGCGATGAGTTATTATGTTGGAAAGCTATTTTCGACAAATTCCCTGAAACAGGTTTTTTTTTCCGTCAATGTCTTAACATTGTTGATGACTAATTAACATAATTAGCAGTGCAATCGTGGAAGATTGAATAAATCAGTTTACAGATGTTTAACCTTTTTAAAATGATTTGAAATCAAAAGTCGATATCTAGACTCTACTTTATAATTTTAGGTTTTTTTCTTACATTTTTGTATATTCTTCATAGCTTACGAACACACGAAGATGATGAATCCTCGATATACGATTATCTTGTAGTAAAATAAGTGCAAGTGGATCGAATCTCGACATACCAACCTCCTCGAAAAAGAAAAGAATAAAGGTGGGAGTAAAGAAAATAGAAAGATCAAAAAATCGATGGGCCGCAATATCGAGTTTTTAAAAAGCGATAGCTTAATAAAAGATTAGAAAGATCAGAACATAGAATGCCAAACTGTAGAATCGTCAGAATTCCTCTCGATAATATAGAATCGTATCCAGATACTCGAATTTGTTGTTCCATGTTTTGACTGTTCTATACTTTGTCTTTCTGTACTTCGACTTGCTATGTTTTCAATTTTCTATACCTCAACTTTCCAAATTTTCAAATTCTACGCATAAGATTTTCGCGTCGTTGAAATTCTAATTTCTTACCCCTACCCAAAAATAACCTCTCCAAATGATGCCAAGGCGGGAAAAATCTCGTTCACGCCGAGCGGTCGGAAAACCGCGGTCAACTTTCGTCACCTGGAGTAACTTTATCAGTTTCCTGAAACTTAGGTCGCGTCGTTCTGTACTTTAAGCGTCGCACAGCAAGTCCTGCGGCGCGTACATACACGTACGCATGTACCGAAACAATCTCTTGAAACCTGAAAATCAACTGCGCGTGCGCAAGTTTTATCGACTATTCGTGCAGGCTGACCATCCCGAGTTTCAGTTGTCAAACTTTGTTTCTGGCGGCGATGTAGTGGATACGAATTTTCGAGGTTAGAAACTCAAATAATTGAGGCAGTGACTCGGAAGGGTTTGGGAAGCATTTGTTATTGGGTCGGAAAGTTGATTCTTCAAAGAACGGTCGAAATTTAATGCTTATGCTCTTTGAAAATTCAAACGTACACATTTTGTGTACGTTGACCCGCTTGCATCGCAGACAAAAATATCGCTGCGGGAAGATTTCGCCGACCAATGAGATTGAATTCTTTGGCGCATGCGCGGTTGATTTTCAAGTTACTACAGATTGTCCCGGTATACTCCAGTGAAAAATATCACTATCATGGAAATACTCCTTCTCGCCTAGGACTTGACGGCTCGCAAGGCTCGTTTAGACCGGCTAGATTAGGCAGCGGGGAACCTACCCACGCCTCTCAGGTATTTCTGGTAATTAAGATTAAACTCTCTGGTCACCAGTAAAAGGTCGTCGTCTGCCGCTCCGTTGGACCCCGTGCTAGCTCTTTCGAATTTCACGTTTTATCTCACGGTTTCCAAAACGTCTTCCCTCGGGTTTCCTTACGCCGTCCCCAAATCATCTTTATTATATTTTCAGTTATCTGCAGCTTTCGTTATTCTCCCACATTTTAGTGTCGCGGATTAGACAAGCGTGGGAATCGATTGTCAGTGTTACGTTGGGTCGAACTTCAAATTCTGGTACAAAAACAGTAGGCTTTCAGAGTTGACCACAAAGTCCGCAGTCCAAGACTCAGCACAATTGATCTTCCAGTATTCGTTCTTCTCTACAATTCCACCAATTTTAAATTTCGATCCACTATGTCGGATCTATCATTTTGAATTTAATGACACTGAGCCTCAAAACGTCGAAATTGTTATAAACTCGAGAATTTAATCTCGCACAAATCAGACGGAACGTGAGGCAGGTGCAGCCGTTATTTTCGAACCGCTTACGAGTTCCAAAAATCTTTAAGCGTCTTAGTCTTGGATAGTTGAACAGCGATGTCACGGAACGCGAGAAGTCCAAAATGGCTGATGGATTTCAAACGCAACGAACCGTGGGCCGTGCAATGGTTGCGCGATCGTCGCGGTGCTCCCAAAGTAGTAATTTGGTGTTCATTTCCTTTCTCCGTAACAATGACAGCTGCAATTTAATTCCTTGAGCCGAATCGAAGAACTCGCTGCCCCCGTGCCGCTCCTTTAATGGCGGCCTGCTGATCATAGCCCCCCTCGAGAGTTGATTGAAATTCTATTGTTCCTCGATGTCTCCTCCATATTATCGTTTCTTCACCTGAGCTAACACCGGTCAACACGAATTTTTTCGTTTTTCAAGCATTTAAAAAACTTACAATTTTCCAAGTTCAAAGTGACTTTGATGAAATTTGGTTTGAAGAACATGAGTATTTTTTTCTCCTTGACAGGGATCACTGAATTTGTTGCTATTCTGAAGTCGAGAGGTTTTTCCTAAGAAATGCATCGTTACACTAACGTGATAAAGTTCAACCTGACATCGTTTTCCCTAGATTAGAATAGCGGGATTCCCAGTACAGTTTCTCTAAGTGTTGGCTTGCAATCCGGCTCGCGATAGGTGCAACGTATCGAAACGTTTCTCTGGATGTGAACACCTAACAACAGCGACGATAGAAAGGGAGGGACGAGTGAAGTTGAAGAGGATTTAGAGAGGGACGAATGACGGGGATGAAGGATAACTGGCAACAGATCCATCACCTAGTGATCGATCGGCTCTTCTCGCTATCCGCCATCCGATCTGATTGTGAGACCGAGAGGCGCGACTTGGCTCGACTCGGTTATACGTTCCTGGGCAACGACAGACGCGATGGGCCGATGGGCAAACGCGTTGGTACGATGTTACACCGCGTCCCTCTGTTCTTACCTACAGCTACGGCATACACGCAGGTACTAACCGGCGGTACACACGCTACTCCCTGATCTTCGGTTTGTTCCTATCCCTCCGCGAAGGTGTGGCCTCATCGACATACCGATTGACAGCCCGACATGTATCCCTATTTTTGTATCATCGTTATACTCCAATACCTCGTGCAGCCCTTTTTTATAACACGGAACACGAGCGTCGAGCTCAAGTTGGGTCGTTTCGTACCTTGAAGAAAGTCTATCACATCCATCAGGGCGAGATGGTTGATAGGGTAGATGTACCGGTTTTAGTGACCGTAGTACCATGTTGTGGACATATTCGGTACCTCGGTACAGGCACTAAAGTGCTTTGGTCTTCGTGAATACCAATTTATAAACAATAATAAATTCAATTTTTCAATGTCAGATTTCCGTTACTAATTCAGTAATAATCGAATTAATTAAAAGTCACATTCGTGAGTGCACACAATCTTACAAACGTGGCCGAAAATGGTGCATCTATTCGAATTACGAATAACACATAATGCACTGCACACTGTATTTGTATTAACAGTTCGGTTTCTAAGGATGGATGTCATTTTTTTATCAAACAAGATTTTTGCTTTTCCACGTCTATCATTTAATTTCTGAACGGTCCATTGTGACTTGGACAGTACATAATTCGCTGAACATACGGACAATTATAAAAGTTAACGAGTCATAATCACATATTAGATATGAACTTCGTAAGACTGTTGATTCTCACGTATCGTTTATCATAACGGAAGGAAAATACCGTTAAGGATTGTATTTTTGATGGAATAAGTCGAGCGGTGATATTTCACTTTATAAAAAAAATTAACATATTTCTAAAAACACCATTCCTGTACGTAAAAGTATCGTATAATTGTCAAGGTGTGTCTTAAGCAGGATTAATGTACGCAACGGTACTTAGCTCTTAGTTCAAATGACCAAATGATTTTTTTTCTTCATCTTCTTCATCGTCGAGTATCCATCTACGTTCAGAAAGAACAACGAGGTGTTGAAGAAAAATTTTCTCACAAGGCACAGAGCATGCATGCGGCGGCACCAGCAACAGCAGCAGCAGCAACAGCGGCAGCATTCTGCACGCGACAGGCTCTGGAGGTATAGAGCCGGTTATAAAGGGACAAGGAGGCACCACAAAGAGGCAAGGAAGAGAGGTCTTCTTCATCTCTTTCGTGATAGAGAACTATAGGCCCGATGGACGAGAGACAGAGGTAGGCATTTTCGACCTGCCCGTCACCCGGTCCCCGGGCTTTTGGAGCCGGATGATGTACAAGGCTCCGTTGTTTCAAGTGGTCAGACGAAGGGTGAAGGGAAGCTCCTCTTGAACGCAAACAAACGTACGTCAAATCACTTTTATTTGCTTTTTACGATTCTCCGTGGGCTTGTGCAGCAGGCTGCTTGCTGATGGTGCTGCTGGTGGTGCTACTGCCGAGGATGCCGAAAGGGTCAAAGGGGCGCCCCTTCGTTGTTCTTCAAACGGCGCCTTTAACACACAACCGAATTGTTCCCAGGTCGTATCCCTTCCAGCTTCTGAAACAGAACGTGTCTGTCTTGCCGTTTATAACCGCGCGGTAATTAACGGTCACAATATTTCTGTGAATACCTTAAAGTGAGGAGAGAAGATGGAAGACACCCGAAGACCATGCACGCCATCCATCCGATCGCGTTATCGGCCCCTGAGATGTCAATCCGGCTCAACCACCAACCATCACTTCCGTAGGAATAAAACCTGCACCTTATACTGCACAGCGTTCAACCGACGCTCTTTGACCTCTTCCAACGCTGCAAATCCTGCAATGTCAGATACGACACTCAATTTATTCGACTGACGTCCTTATCTGATCGTCGTTCAAATGTATCTGCCGATGATAACGGTGCAGTTCAATCAATCCTCGGACGCCATTTTGCTTTCGTACCCTTCCTTAACTGCTCGAACATATACCTGTCAAGAACTGGAGGTAGATTGCAGAAGATTTTCTCATTTCGCTTCGTGATCAAGATCATATCCACATACTTTGGTTCAAAAGGACGCTAACGAAAGTTGATACTACAAATTTATATCTACGGCATGGATTGCAAGCTCGTCGGTTTATTCATATTACAATTTTCATTACATGTAGATATTTCGAATCTGCGAGATATAAGATTTAAGTGTGATGAGAAACGACGAAGCGATACGTCTCAGTGATCCTAATCGTACATTCCAAAGACTCCATCGCGCGTCGAATGAGCGTCAAATCTTAACTGAACCTAAGTTTTCAACCGGAGTTGGGTGTCAATTCAAGTTTAAGTGTTCCCACTAACTCAACACACCCGAGGGCACACATGATGCAGGTAATACTTGGCACGTCCATGCCAATTACTACAAGAGTCAGACGTCGGTCGGTGGGTGCCTGAAGGTGTCATGTTATTACTGACGTCTTTCACGTGAGAAACCAATCGATTCTCGTGAAATGGAATCCTTCCTGTTCGAGGCTGATTCAATCTTGGAACGAGTCATCATCCTGCGGTTTCTTATACTCGTAAAGACAGGAGTGAAACGATGTCAACCGTTCTTTGGTCGACCTGCACGCCACCGATTGCGGACCCCGATGGGATCGCCGGCTCGTGGAATCTCTAATTGAAGAGGCCCCTGCCTTTCCCCGAAGGCTGGAGAACACGGCCGAATACTCAATGGAAAGAGTAATAATATTTCCCCGTAGTGTCAGCGGCGAAACCGCATCTTTGCCTCGAGATGGCTCAATTATAATATTATACGCGAGGCGCGGACGATCTTTTTCTTTCTTTTGCAAAGAGGAAATTATACGTTGTTAGTGGTGAACACTTTGTGGACAAATTTCCGGGAAGTATCGACCACCAATTATCTGATATTTAGAGACAAATCACATTTGGTTGGTTGGTAATTTATATGTCTGGGATGTCAACACCTTGGGAACAACAAGCTTCGTTCCATTTTTGTTGCACTTCAAATGACTTTGAATTAGTTGAATTGAGTCGGCTATTAAAAAAGAATTCCAATATAGAAAAGTTTATTCGTTTCCTTCCGCCATTCTTCGCCAACGATTCTTACTTCGGTCATTACATTTCAGTGGTTAAAAGTTTTCCCAATACCTGCACCAATAACTGAAACATTCGTCATTTAAAAAAGAGAACTTCGCAATTTATTGAAGAATATTTTGATGTGAGTTTCACCAAAGTCAAGACGATTTTTCATATGTGGAATAATTTCAGACTACTTGCAATGATTTCACTAGGATTTAAGTATCGTATATCATGCATTATTTCGATTTCCAATATTGCAGAAGTTTCTGTACGAATAGAGTCAAATCTTTTCAAGGTGGACCGAATTATTGTTAACCTCTCACTTTCAAATTTCGCCACGATTAATTTCCGAGCCCCCAAATAATAATACATGTCGTGATTATCGGCGCCTCAAATAAGAGAGTCGGGGATGCCGATGTGGAGACGAGCACTGCGGGACGATTTGTCGAGGCGACGGGGGGTCGCCGTCCAAAGTCTGAGATGCCGAGGAGAAGGTGCCAGACCCTCCTCTCTCTCTCCCTCTCAAATCTCAAATCCCTTTCGCTCTCTCTGAGATATTCCTGTAGCGGTTCGCAGGAAAGGTGCGATATTCCCAATTTCTTATACCTATTATCCCTAACCGGGCAGAGCCGTGTAGGCGAAGCTGATCAACTCGATATATCCTCTATAAAATTGCTCCTCGAAGCCCACGTTAGGCGATGGTTCTCGAGGCCATGGAGCCACGGCTTGTAATCATCCTATGCTTCTCGCTCCAGGGGGCATTTCGAATCCAGGAATAAAACGACCGTTCGTTTTACCCTCGGCGTCCTCCTCGTGGTGTGAATTCTTTCATCCGGTCAAGGGAAATGAACAATTACGATATTCCCTGGGTTTTTTATTTATTTATTTATAGTGCACATTTTCAACGAAATCACCTCGCAGAGAATACGATTCACGAAATATATCCAATAATAATTAAGGACAAGTTCGATGAGTTTCAGCGAATAATTTACGAAAAGCCTGCCTAGCCTGCGAATTCGAGATGAACAAAAAAGAATAAAAAATAAATAAATAATAATTAATTTTCTTTTTTTGTTTGTTTTGTTTCTTTTTCGTTCGGATGCAAATGGTGGGCAGTTTTCTCACGTGAAAGTTTAACCAGCTCGAAGGCGTTTCATTCCCGTCAAGGCGCGACTACCGATCGGTCGATCATTTTTCCCCTCCGTTCGAAGTCCCTTCTCGCTCGTGTTTCTCTGACTTTGATCTTCGTGCGTACAAGCGCGTGGAACCTGTACCCGTTAATTCAAACTTACGTGTCGACGTGTTAACCCGACTTTTATTTTGCTTCCATTTATTAACGTTTTCTTTTCTTTATCCCTTCTTATTTTTCTCCATCGTTCGCCTGACATAATCACAACAACGATAACAATAACAATAACAATTTTGACGAGAAAAATGGGCTCTATGTATGTAGAATATAGGATCTGATCCTTGTATCAGATAAGAATTCAGAGTCCGGTTGGAGGTCTGGAATCATTTACTTCCTCGTCCGTCCATCGACATTTACAATACCTTATAGCCCAATCGGTGAGTCGTTGTATGTTTTTTGTTTCCGTCCATCAGCCCCGCATCTAGTTAATGCTGATAGTCTGAGTTTGTATCTTTTTTTTTTCATTTCTTCATTCTGTAACTAATTCTTTCTCATATTTTTCTTTATACCCTTTTTTTTCAACCCTTTTCATACCCTTTTTACCCGGAATGCAAGTATTAACGTATGAGGTATATGATCTTTCCTGTATTATTTAAGCATATGAAGTAGCGACGGTATGGAACGTTGGATATAAATAATATCCCGAGCTATTAGCCGGCTTCTGCTTAATAGCTGCCTACCGGCTTAATAGTCCGAACTTTGGGCAACTAATTAGCCGAGGGTTCGTCTGTTGCCTTTGAATCGCTCTTTTTCCTCCGCTTCACGTATTCATTGATCTCTTTTGGGAAGTTTCGTTTCGAAGTTTTCGGTGGTTGGTTTATATACTTGCTGTATGTACGTACATTGTGCCTTTTTCATATAGACCAGGCTGTAGTTATATAAGAGAATTCTAGGCGAACCCAACCAAATTCTGACCCTCAACATCTTTGATTTTGTTTAAATTTTTTTTACACATATAATTGTCGCAACTCTGAAACAGTGCCCTGAATGTTTCAGATTTTCCATTCCTCAATTATTTCGAAATATTTAAAGCGATTTTGAAAATAACCTTTATTAGAATTCTCAAAAAATTATCAAAAACTGTATTTTCTACTACAAACATTTCAAGACCGGGCCAATGATCGGTCGATTTGTTTCCATTTTTGTTCAGCACTTTCAATTTCTTTGGCCAACTAAAAAATTGTTTGGATGTTCGGGAAGTCCCTGAAAAATTCTCAAAACTTCTACTTTTTACTTAGAACATTCCTAGACCGGTACCATTATGCAACCATTTGTGTCTATTTTTTAGCTCATCCCAGATTTTTTATTAACTTCATAATGAAACCGGTCTAGAAATATTCTATGTGAAAAGTAGAAATTGTGTGAATTATTTGGCAATTTTACACTGTTTAAACAATGTTTTAGTTGAAAGAAATTGAGAGTTTTGAAAAACTTGACAAAAAATCGGCCCATCATGAGTGAAATATTTGGAAAAGAGAATACAGTTTTTGAGAATATTACAAAATGTCCTTTTCAAACTCACTCTCAATATTTATCAATAATCAACCATTTGAATAGAAAAACTAAAAAAAATTCAGGGTACTGTTTCAGAGTTGGGACAAGAGCAGAAATTTTTTTGACCAATATCAAAAGTGGTTATGATCAGACATCGATTGGGTATTATTACATATATTACTTTTTTTATCGTCATTCAGAGTAACAAATATCCTAATTTCAATATTTTTATTCAATGTCTAAGAAATAGGGAAAAAAATTTCTACTTTAACCTGAACTAATTTGTTAGGAAATCGTCAATAGTTATCAACAAATTATTTCCCCATCGCTTTCGTTCACTCGTTTTCTACTTTACACTAGATTAATTCTCAGGGCGAAGGTTCTTCGTGTTTCTCTAAAATTCCCGACAGGATTTTTATTCGTCCAACGTTTTTCGATAGATGTCAATGATTTTAACGCTACAAGGATACAGTTTCGGGTTTCCTGTCACACCGCTGCACTCGCATGGTACTGTGGGATGCATAGAAAAAAGCCGAGTCGCCTTGCCAGCAACAGCAGCAGCGAGCGATTCGTGGGTGAAGAAATATGAGCCTGAAGTGAGAATATTCGGTGTGGAATGGTGAAAAGGGAGGAGAAGAAAAATAAGAAATAAAAGAGAAACAAGGGTCATGTGATAATATATTCCACGTCGTGTGTAAATAGTAGTGATCAAAGGAAATCAATTTGGTGTCTCGAGTAGGAGAAGAAGAAGAAGAAGAAGAAGAAGAAGAAGAAGTAGAAGGATAAAAAAAAAAGCTCAACGACAGACATCGAGAGACGTACTCGGTTGTGGTGATAAATGGTAATTAATTAGGGAAGACGGAACCAATTCCTACAGATATTTAGGTACACCGCAATCCGAGGGAATACATAGTGTATAAAATACTCGATGCGACATTCGTAAGTGTTTCGTGATGGGAATAAACGAGGGATATTTCGTCACGATTTCAAAGCGAGTAAAGAAGGTGATGCGTAAATACCAATTAATATTTATACCCGCGAGTATAACAAGAATCCGACTGGTTTAAAGCCCTAATTAAACTCGCGCCTACGTGTGCGAGTCGCCGTTTTGCACAAAATTTCTGCAAACACCTTTTAATGCTCTTTTTGTACCCGTCCGAACGGACGCCGGGGGCAAAGGACGAGCCGGTAAAAAAACCACGTCCCCGCCTGTGATAAACTTTCAGCATCCCTGCGGCGTATTTTATACATCCACTTGCTAATTATCAGATGCTTTATATACACGTACATCTTATATTCAACGCGATTTGTAACTAAGTTTTAGAAAAACTCGACCTGCGACCTAATAGGCGAACGAAACTATTATTTTTAAAGGTTAAATATACCACGCTGAATTATTAAACGTGTTATTAAATTATCAGAAATAAATGTAATGATTTGGCATTCACTGAATTCTGTTTTTTTTTTTTTTTTTTTTTTGTATATTATACTGTCTTTAAATTATTCAAATCCTTTATTTATGTATTAGAAAATCAGGCTAATGTGACTGAATTATGCGAATCAACAAAACGAACAACTCGATTCAGTTGACAAACTTCTTTTTCAGACTAAGGATGAAAAGCTACTGACACGGATGATAAAGTAAAATTAGATCTTTCATCGATATCACTGATATCGTAAAAATTTGATATTGGTTGTTTTAAAAATCACATTTTCCTGTCTATTTTTCACTGAAATTGACATTATACTGCGATTTCTATGATATGTTCGATATATTTATAAATCGCTTTAAGGAAATCGAATTAACCAAATACCAATTTTATACCTAACATTCTAAGTTACATGCCCAGAATCCGAACACCAGACTATCACTCAGTTTTCCATAACGACTGTTTTTCACTTGCCGAATAAGTCAACCGAACATCGTTCGCCATCAACTATAATTTCTCCCAATGTAGCTACATAGAATTTTCCGTGCAGCGTCATTCCTTTCTTCTTACCGATTCACTTATACCTAATAAAAAAATCTTCTCCACGTGTTTCAGAAGCGCCAGGCGAGCTAGGATGGGTCCTTACACTGGTAATCGTCTCGTTGATATCAGCAGGTATCGGTGCTGTGGTGATGGTAACACTCCTGCACTGTCGAAGGTTGGTACCACTGCAAACTCTAGCGACAACAGCTTATCGTTACTCCGAAATTCGATCCAACGGGATAATCGTTAACGAGTGATTCAAATTTGTCATCACCAAAAACCCGGCAATGATAACCACGAACATTTTCAGTCGCGCGTGAATCATGAACCGAGATTAGAAAAACGAATAAGCAAAATCGGTGGTGTAAATGAGGAATAAATGAGGATGGATAGTCGGAGAGTCGATGGGTTGTATATAGTAGGCGCTTTGTAAGGTCGAGAGTAGGCGTGCTGCACACAGTGCAGGTATAAAGTTTCCCAAATGCGTGGTCCTCTTAACGCGGAGTGTCTCATCTCGATGGGATATGCCTCGAAGCGGAACAACTCCTCTCTTCTCGGGCAAAGAGAAGTGGTAGCTGCCGGCATGCTTGACCAGTCATAGTCAGAATTGCTCAGAGCTGAGATGGCAGTACTGAGTCCAGACAATGGGGCTAGTTGACCGGTGTGCCATCAGGACCGGGAAAAACTAGAATCGATTTGACTCGGGTTACGAAAAAACCAGCAACGAAATACCTGCGGTAACAGCTTCGATTATTCCCGATTCGTGCAAGCATTTTATTCCGGCTACAAGCGCAGACTGCCGCCTTTCTTTGACACGAAGACACCGACGCTTCCATTCTCGGGTCGTTCGGGTCACTGGACCATACCGTTCTTTTGTTTTTCCAAATTTTTTTTTCATTTTTAACTTCATACGTAGTTTTTCACGATCTTCGCCATGTGGACTGTATCGCATCTGCACTAGGTGATCTAGTGACCAATATTTATTCGAACGATTTTAAGTAATACGACAGATATTGCGTATGAAATGCGTGTACAGAGTGGATTATTAACGATTGCACGTTCCGTCGTCTGCTGAAATTTAATAATGCGCACGCGCTGCAATCCGAGAGCGGCTGTTTGTCAGGACGACCAACCGTCAGAAGTGTAACCTCAAAAATTTTAACAGTTATCGCCGGCAGTTATGCCGAGTTCAAAACTGTCAAAACTTTCGAGGTTAGAAACAGTTGGTAGCCCTGGCAAACAGCCGCTCTCGGATTGTAGCGCGTGCGCATTATTAAATTTCAGCAGACGACCGACCGTGCGGTAGTTAGTAATTCACTCTGTAGAAACGCTATTAATTCTATACAAGTTTTTGCAAGAAGGACACTTTTTAGGCGCGTTAAAGAGAAATCGTTGGATCAAATGGTGAAAAATGGAGGATAATTTACAGTGAGTGAGCGTATTTGAATTTCGGTACCTTCACACGATTGGAAATCGGCTTGCGTCTAAATTCGGGGAATTACAGCAGTCGATCCTTTGATGGGTACTAATCGATAATGGATGTGCACGCGGTGATGATGCTAACTAACTAGTTATCCACCACGACTAATCCATCTGTGACAGCTGGGCAAACGAGATGCCCCATGCCGCAATGAGTACCTATAGAAGTAGATTGAACCGAGGGGCGAGTATACAGTAGGTTGAAATTGCACATTACACGGTTAGCCATCGCACAGAATTGATCGAGGGTAAGGAAATCGGGACGCTTAATCATTTCTCACTAAGACAAACGCACCCCGGCGTGATCCGCGATTCGACGCGTTGTACTTTTTACAATCGTAGGTATACTATGGCTGGATAATACGTCTTCTGTGCATCTATCTATGCTTGTGTAACCTAACTTCAATGAATGATACGCACCTCCGGGTTTTCATGCTCGATTATCGAGGAAAGAAGAACCGCCGAGAAACAGAAATACGGATCGTATTGAAGTTAGTAACGTTATCGTAACGATTCGTACTGAGGAAAAATCGGTATTTCGCATTTTTGCGATTACCTGAAATTTAGCAAAACGTAATGAAACAAAACACACTCATATTTCATCTTAGTTCCCTAAAAATCGTTGTAAAATTAAGAAAATAGTCATTTTTTTCCCCAATCTTTCGTTACGATAACGTTACTAACTTCAACCTCGTCCGCCACTTGGTGTACCGTCTATGCAATCTCGCATGTTGGCAGAGCGTGATTTCCTCTTCTTCTCGTCCTTGATTAGGCGAATCTTGTGAAAACGGTATCACACCGTATAAAGCGTAAAATTTTAGAAGATTTAACAGTTCTTGCAAGTCGGGACTTTTTATCAGACATTCCACGTGAAATCGTTAACTTTTTTCCCTTGTACCATCTCCGTTTTGATTCGTAATTTTTTCTACTCATTTTTGACATTTTTTTTCAATTATTTTTTATACGGGACATGTTTCTCCAAACACAATGGATCGGGTGGAATCTATGATTGCCATCGTTGTATAATCACTACAGCGCATGCAAAAAATAGAAGAGAAAGTTGTGCCACGTTTCCGTTGGTGAGAACTTGTTTCTCGTTATTTGTAGGCAATCATTAAATTCTTTTAGTTCAAATCCATTTCGGCTGATTTTGAATTCTGAAAAATGACACAAAACTCAAAAACTATTTTCAAAATCGATCTCTTAGAATAGGTACCGAAGTCACACCTGTTTGTGAAATTTGGAAAGACAGACTCTGTAAAAGTCTCGATAAATTATTAAATCTGATTAAACTTGGTTTCATTTTTACAGGAAAACGAAAAAAATCGTTTCACTGACGAACAAAACTAAAGTAACAAAAAAACAGATTATTTATTAACACCAATTCTAATCGTATTTTTCTGTTTGTTTCAGAATGAAGAGTGCAACAGGCAGAGGTAATTATAAAATGCAATTGTGATTACTATAATTTTTTTCTAATTACAAGGTCATACTAGTATTACGTTAAACCAGAATGAAATCTTCTATCAGCCCCAGTCTTTTTTTTACAGTGTCTTACCCCTGGTTTAAACACGAGATCCTAATTTCGCATTTGAAAGTACATCCGTCACCTTGAATAAAAAAAATTATATCGAATTCGGTTCAAAACTATTCTTCCGATATTTTGTATGCACCTGCAATTTCGAACCAGAAATCAAGATCTTACTCAGATATAAAAAAAAATCCTATGGTGTTCAGCAGGTAATCAACAAAAAGTTTGAAAGCTAAAAATAATACCAAATAAAACAATAAAAATAATATAAAATCATTAGGTCGACTCGATCCGGTTGAAACCAATACACAATTTCTCTGATAAAACGTCTATCACGACAAAAACTGACTAATATCTTCTTCATCAGTCCTCCATTGTCGCTATAGCTTCAATTTTAAAAATAATACCGACACTGGTCCTGATATACGTGTATAGACAATTATTGGCGTCGAACGAAACTAATAAACGGAATAGATTAAAGGCCGAGATTTCTTTGGGGGAATAACCAGTTCCCAATCTGTGCGAGACTGGTCCATAACTCAATAGATTGATACACAAAAGCATATTGTATATGCAGTGGAGTGCAGCGCTCTCTGCATGCGGTGTATATCACGAGGGTAGCATATGGATATATAACCGAGTACCAGGTGAGACTACCTGCTCTCGAATCACGGTTCGTAGAGAGTTCCAATCCAACTGTTGTTCGTATAGTATGTATATACATACACACACACACACACACACATATATATATATATATATGTAGGTGTAGGTATACGGTGACTTCAACCCCACGTTCGAAGGAAACTGACCCGCGATTCAAATATCGGAACCGGCTTTCTCGGGTCTTATACGGGTTCGAAACGCTTCAGAACTAGGTTCGGCGCTGCCGGCGCCCCCAATTACATCGAATTAACGTTCCCTGCGTATACGGCACCGGTTTGCACGCATGTATGTATGTTTATACATATATATTTATATACACATATATTATACCATACACGACGAACTGATCCCAATTACCTGGGGCTCCCACTGGGCCCCGGACGGGGCCCCCACTGGGCCGCAAAACTTCGGAAATCGGACCCCATCGCTCCAATTATCTCTATCGCTCCCGCTGCCTTCATTGACAATTCCGACTCCGTAATTTTTTTCCTCATTTTCTTTATACTTTTTCGGTTCGCGTTTGTTGGTTTATTTACCAGTTATACTTCAACACCGCGATATAATACGAAAGTGAGAAATAGTCGATACCCGCAAAAAGTAAGAACGGTTAACGATACATATAACACGACCCTTCTTAGTTTTCAACTGTTACTCGCAAAGTGGAGTTTGTTTTTTTTTCCATGTTTTTTTTAATTGATTTATTTATTTTTTTTTCCAACTGTTATAGACTTGTAATTGCCAGAAATCTATCTCATTTCCAAGAAAATTTCTTCTCTAAGCCTTGAAAACACTTTTCATTGATCACACGCGATGAATTGTTTTTTTTTAAAATTTTTTAACATACACGTGTGTGTATATACACGCGAATTATCTGTGTGAAAATGTGACAATTGAGATTGATGAGAAATCATAGGGATCTGTTAAAATTTTCACTTTTCACTTTTCAAGTTACGGAAGATTTATAATTTGCATTATATGTAATTCTTTTCATTTTCAAAGAGAAACGTTGTATATATATATACATATATATTATATACGCTTAGCTCTCAGAAAGTAGACATCAATTTTTTGACAATTTTCTGAAATTTAACTCAATTTGACACTACATACAGTCATGTAGAATTGTAGATAAGAAATAGCTTATGCAACTATAAAGTGAATTCAAGCCAAGTAGATTCCTAGAGTACCTCAGCTATCTCAATTGTTATTCCAGCTACGTTGAGATCTTTGTCACACGATATAAGATCGCGTCGCAACCTAAGCTGAGAAAGTCTCATACAGTGGGACAGCGATATTCATCTGAAACGATAAATTAGTTGACAGTTCTAGACGCGTATTACCGAGCGTATTATTGTTAAATAGATTTTCCTCGAAATTTCTTCAGAATACAATACCTGTAAGATATGTAAACGTATTCGAACGAACTTACAAAAAGTCATGACTAATTTTTGTGGCAATATTCAACGAAGTCGATGTACATAATCAAATCGAATTTCTAAACTAACAGTAATACACTGGAAAACTGACCAGTTCGATATACCACAGAACAATTTTTGTGATCAATTTAAAAATTCAATGTGACATAGTGTTCAGGTACCTATTGGAAAATGTCCTCATGACGTCAGAGCCTGAATATCGGTGACATTTTATCACCACATAACCTAAGTTTTTGATTTTAATCGAAGCAAATCGTAATACTCGGGATTTCAAATTACTCATGTCGTATGAATTAATGAAACGTAATCAATAATATACCTGTTCTACTATCCAAACGCGAAAAAATATGACCAACGATCAGCTGTCAGCCTGGTTACATGAGTTTGATTTTTTTCCGCCAGATGGAGCATTGCATAGTGACAATCCCAACAACATATCGTGCGACACGAAACCGACACCGAATACAGTCTACAGAAATGATCCTGACCGAAATTTTTCTCACAATATGCGTTACGAAATCGTGTACAAGCACACACAAGGCGCCGGTATTCATCGAGACTTAATTAGTTCGCGTAATGAAAGGGGTCCGAGCGGGCCGGACGGCTGGTGCCAGGAGTACGAAGCGGGTTCCGGTGGCGGTATGGTAGCTCGAAGGTAGCAAACCCGGTCTTGGAGCCTCGGGCCTCGGGCCTTAGGCTCCGACAACGAGTCCATGCACGACACAAGAGACAGACAGTCGCTTCTAATTAACTTTCTGATTTAAAATCACCCGCGAGAGACGGCGATAGCATCGATCCGACTGACACCAGCGGGTCACCCGAATTAATTACCCGACACTCACCGCGAGCCCTGCATCAGTCCTGCACCAGGCTCTTTCTCTCCCCCACGGATCACATTCGAGGCACACCCACTTCCTCATCCCCCTCCCTCTATACCCTCGGAAACACACCGCGACATCTCTGGTGGTCCTTTCCATCCTCGTCGCGACTTACACCATCTCTTAGTCCTATAGGACTACAGGATTATAGTCCTGGAAACTTCATTTAGATGTACATCTGCAGTCGTCTCTCTCTGACAATGTATCGCTGTTACGGTTGGATAGCGGTCGCAGGGTGCACGCCGTTTTACTTTGCCTGTTTCGCATTTCTTGTTTCCTTTTTCCCGATGTAGTGTTCATTGCAATTGCCTCACGAGGAACGGGACGGGAAATTCTACCCGATAATGTAAATCTACTTATTGATGTCGTTCGTGACACCTGGAAAGTAAATTTATCATCTGAATCCTCTATCGAATATCGTGTCAAGCCTCGAATTTGGAATTCAGAAGAATCTCTGTGGCTGTAAGTGTGGAAGGCACAGGAAGCATCAAGTCCAGGTGACTGAGAGTTCATTAGGATGTTATCATATACGGACCTCTAATTTGACCACTGATCATTTCCAAGAAATCTGATGAGGGATCTTTCTCCAACGTTACTAGAAGCTATAATTATCAAAGAAGTCACGTTATTCAAAATCAGGCTTGAACATTTTGAAACAGTGTTCGAAAAGTACGATCATTGCAAGTACGAAAACTTGTAAGCTTAAACTTTACCACAATCGTGAAGAAATGTATGGAAGTGGCCTCTAAATTCGCTCAAATGTCAAGAATAATTCGGGTGTCTTAGAATCACACGCAAACTCGCCAACTGTAGAATCTTCATCCGTGTATCAAGGAACATGCAGCGATATCTCTGATCCGAAGGATAGCGGGCAAAAGACGAGTCCAAGATGAAGAGGGCAGTAAGGAAAGTTGGGAATAGATCTCTCGTCAGCGGTAACTGTCGACTCGTGCGAGTCAGGTAATCCGCTTACCACGCGCTCCATGATGGCCACTGCACGGGTATCTGGCATCAGCTGCTGAACTGTCAGTGACATTCTCTCCCCGATTCACCGCAGACGGACAGACGGACAGACGGGCCTGAACAAGGCTGCTCTGCCGCAGGAGCGGAGGCTGCGTATCAGATGATCCATCCGGGCCGCCTCCCGCTGCTTCGGAATTGTCCGGGCAACGGGAACCAGTTGCCTCATCCCGCTCGTAATATCGTTGAACGTTTTAATTTCGATTCTCGCGACCCCCGGAGACCAGCCGTCTAGCAAGTCGAGGCATTCGAATTATTCGTTGCGTAGAAACAGTTGACCCAGATATTCAGAGCGGAAACAGCGCTGCGAAGAAGAGCCACGAGGTGTCGTGTTGGAAGGATCAAATCGCGTCTCGAGTTGGCTGAACGTGAAAACCAGTCGCATCACAAGCTGGTGTGCCGATCATTAGAAAAGTTATTTTAACGCGGTGAGAAAGAGGGCATTTTTGATCTGGTCCCGGGCAATTCGAGTCTCGTGGAAGCTCTGTACCCGACGGAACCATGCGTGGGCACGATTGTAGAATGCGCGGAGGGGTGATCCCCGGAACCATCAGATTCCCATAATCCCGGTTTTTTTTAAACCACGTCTGGTTCGGCGGCCCCTCTGATGTCCGGGACTCAGACATGGACGCACGTTGCTCCGATGACGAGGGCACAATGCAGTTGGCAGGGCTGCGGGGACTCCACAGAAAATAAGCTTTTCATATACGGCTCTCCTCTTATAATACCCCAAGCTGCCCTTTCTCGCTGTGGGTACCTACACTCACCTCAATGCCCGTAACTATTTTTGAAATATACAGACACACGAGTCCGGTATTTTATACGTACCTTCATGTCTTCTTGATTACGGCTGCAGCAGCAGCAGCAGCAGCAGCCTGTCTCATTGGAACAATATCACCTGGTCGCACAGCTTTACGCCGTGAAATGCGCGCAACGCAAATTATAACGACTCAGTCAGGATGAGTTTCAAATCTGGTTACATACCTCCGTAGATCGATATAGAAACGAGTAATGTGCAACAATAGATCTTCACAAGTCCCCGACATTTTTTTTCTTAATCAGGCTCAACCGTACTATTCACAAGAGGCACATCGTGTCAGTTGGATTTTCACACTGTCCTCAAGGGTGTCTGTGATGTGCCCTGATTTAGGGAACGCTAGGCTTGACTCGTGCCCCGCTATTGTGTACGAAACGCTTAGATCACTTTCAGCTGCTGATATTTCACGCAACGGTTGAATGTGATGGGCTAGGGAAATATCGGTTCACCCTCGTCACGGTGACCCCGAAAATCCCCGAATACTTAGGATGAATTATAATCTCTCCAGCTGCGATGTTTCGGTTTATATATGCATGCGCCTCATCCATGTCCCTTGTCTAAAGCTCTCTCGCATCATCGCTTAACCCTGCAACTCATGACTGGGATCCAAACGCACCCCACGCGAACTTTGATCTACCCTCAGTGCCGCTACCGCTACGCGATTTTCAGTCTTCGAATGAGTTTTTCACTATCTAAATGTAAATAAAATAAGATTTCTTGTACACCATTCTTTTCCTTATGAAAAGAACGAAGAAAACCATGTATGAGAAAGACTGTTTGTCAGCACAGGACCGCTTTATGATCAAGAGAAACCTGGGGTGAGTTCGCGTCCCAGTCATGCGTTTGAAGGTAAAAAAGTAAAGTCATGAGTTGTAGGGTTGAATTCAAGCTCATTATCAATGACTGTTTCCTCACATCGTCGCGGTCTTTGCTCTGCAGGAAGCTGCTGTGGTACCAGCGTCGAAGATCCTTCTGCTCAAGAGTCTGGTCCACCCGGGGGTGGTGGAGGCGTTGGAGGAGCCGGAGGGGGTCCGGGGAGTGGTGGAGTTGCTGTTATTCCTGACCGGCCGCCCCTTGAGCTGGACAAGTTGCCACCTTATCACGACGTCACTCCTAGTCCTGGTAAGTCTTGGTGGCGATGAACTCGGAAATACAAATTCCGATATTCTCAAGAATCTTCAAGTAGTTGCGAGTACTTTACTTCACATCGCTAGACGTGGCTCGACATGAACATTTATACATAAATAACGTAACTCTGAATGACTTTAGGTGACTTGAAATTATTTTAAAACGATCCCCATAATTTTGATCTACTTCAGATGATTTTAAGTGGCTTCAACTAACAGTACTCATCGCTTAGAACTAGTTCGAATGGTATCGGGCGGATTCAAATGTCTGTTAATTACCGCGAAAATACTCGCAAAAATTTTATCGTGACTTTAAAACACTAGACAGAAGTGGCCTCACGCAGCTGTAAATGGTTTCATGTAACTCAGCTAAGACACATGAATTCTACGAATTTACTATTGCGATTTCGTAGAATCCGTGCCATTTCTTTATGTCTGAATACATGGATATCGATATTTGAAGATATAAAGGTCAACGTCGAAATCGACCACAAGGCAACCCTTATTAAGTACGTACTTCCATGCTAACGGACAAGTGAATTCCCATGATTTCAAGTGTATTCGAGTGACTTTAAATGACTTCACGTAACATAAACCAAGTTGAAAAAGACGTCCGGTTAACTTGACCGTGTTAATATACACCCGATAATGACCCGAAAAGTGACTGTTGTACACTTCGCCAAAGTTGAGTTTCTGTGCGACGATGTTATGACCGCGTTGGGAAAAGTGCGTTCTAGCCACTGTACGGGGGGAAGATACGACGAGACTGAAATCTGATGATGAGGACATCGTTTCAGGGCACAACGTGTGGTCCTGGCTGGGTTCGAGGCGAGGCGGCGGTGCCCCGGGTGGCGTCGCGACGCCACTGTCCCTGCCTCAGCACAGGCGAGCGATGAATCTGCCGGTGGAAAACCATTACACGCACATGCAGATGGACGAGGCTCTCTATGCCGAATTGGACTCCCAAGCGGCGAGCTACGCGAGCGATCTTCAGCTCCAGATGCGAGGTAGCTCCACCTACGGGACTACCTCCGCCGGCCACGACGACGAGTATCACGAACTCGATGCCGCGAGGCTACACCGACACTACGGAGCTAGTGGAGACGGGAGTGACAGATCGCCTCGAAGAGACGGACACAGAACGAGACACAGTCAGAGGTAAGTCGATCCCTGAACAAGCGTTGGTACCTGTCGTCCCTGTGCCGGATCGGTTGCAGCATTCGCCGTCGGCAGGATAGTTGAGTTGAGATTTTTAACCCTAAAATACTAAGATACTGCGCAGTCTCGCTGTTGTTTACTTGATCCTGAAGACAACCCTTTCAGAAATTTTACATTTCAGAAAACTGATCTGTTTCACCTTGTCCCTTTGGAGTATAGGTACTGCATTTTAATTGATCATTCTTCTTGGGAGATGCGGAATTATTTTTTTTTTTCTACAATTTTTGAAATCCTTTACGAGCTCTTGTCTGAGACGACTGAGTCGGTAGGATCTTTTGGCTCAATTCATAGCATGTTGGAACGTGTATATGCGTCTGTGCCCCTTCAGCAATCGCCGGATAATTGTATTCTTTTATTATAAGTACCTACCGGCACTTTTTCCACACGCTGTGGATATCCAATGCGCGTTGCGTAGTAAAATGACAATTGAAAAATTTCACGACGAAAGAATCAAGTCACTAACTCTAACGAGAGCTCTGCCACGCGACAGGCAATGATAGTACTGAAAAAAAATCCAACGTTGAACCTCACCGAGAGCAATTAAATGGTTCCCGGCTGATCTAACGTCGTCAAACAAAAAGAAGGGTTTTTTCCTTCCGCACCAACAAACCTGCCAGAGTCAATTAGCTAGCCCCGAAATTTAGTATGATCAGGCAAGCGTCTTTTTGCGTTACTCACTTCCGTAAGGAAAAATGTCTAGTTATAATGTAGATTATTTAATACATAAGAATAAAATTACACCTGCTATTATCTTCTAACATTAACGAAAAATATTATCACACAATTCGATGTCGTTGTATGAATAAATATGGATAAATTATCACTCGGTAGACTAGTGAGGATGATTTTTTACACAATTGGCGCACAGTTAGATGCTATTTAGGAACGAATAGGTCTTATCATCTGAATAAAAAATTGAGCAAAGAGAAAGAAAACCGCTTTAATAATTTTGCAGCAGTATTATTTATGCCACTGATAGCGAATATTAATGAAAAAACGTCCCTACACCATGCGTGCAACTTAAATGATTCGGAGCGAATTGTAATAATATATGCAGTTTAAAATATCAACAATTTGAGAAAAGGTTTTATAATCCGACTGTTAAAAGTGCTTAAACTCTGCTATTTCTTCTCCGATTCTAAAGTTTCTCATCTTATTTTACTCGCTGACCGGGCCCCTCAAATTGTCGAAAAACATTCGAGACATCTTATATTACAGTTAATTATAACGCGCAAAAGTAATTGTTGACAAACATATGTTTCGCCGTACTTACACAAATCCATTTTTACCCACTCTCGTGATAATTATTTTGCAATTTCTAGAGATCTCTATTGTGAACAAAACAAGCCCAAAATTATTAAAATCAGTTGAAAACAGCAGCGTTTAACCATTTTGAACATTTTAGCTACAAAACCTTTTTTCTAATTGTTAATATCTTTGCTTGAATTATTCGAATTAGTTTCAACTTATTTCTGTTACATCGAATCGTTGGAGATTTTTGAAACGATTTTTTTTCTCTTTTCTTAACTGTGGATTCAGACGGTGGGTGGGTCCCATTCATCTTGAGCACCTAAAGCGATTGCGAACCCCCTTCACGAAAAAAAAATCCTCAATTTGGGTGTAAATTCGTACTCCTCAACTTTTTTCTTAAAGGAATTTAGCGTTATCTATGAGTTTGGGGTACGAATTGACTCCCAAATTTAGGATTTTTCCGTTAAAGCATAGTCCCGGAAAAAAACGAAGTCGCCATTTGAGCTGCCTATTGGAAAATGTTCTAATGACGTCAAAGCCTGATTGTGGGCGCCATTTCAACGCCACATAACCTAAGTCATCGATTTTAATGGAAGCAAATCGTAATTCCTGGGGTTTAAAATTGCTCAAGTCATATAAATTAACGAAACATAATCAAAAACATACCCGTTCTACTATCCACACGTTAAAAAACACGGTCAACGGTCAGTTGTCAGGCTTGTTGCGTTAGTTTTATTTTTTTCCCACCAGATGACGCCTCGCAAAGTGACAATCCCAATATCCACCATTTCATCGTCAGCCTTGTTCTAAGCTCCGGCTCGTTTTCTGCCCAGGTTACAGGAGCCAGACTACGAGATGTACGAAAATGGCCCCGCGACGCCGAGGTCGCCGAGTCGGATGCAGCACCAGAGTGCCAGGGCGGCTGATCATCCGTCGTACCAGAACACCGCCTACACCGGAAGTGACGCTGAACCCGACGGACCGACGCTCAGCAGCGCGCCAAGCAGCGCCTATTATAGCGATCTTAGCTCAAATTCGGCGAACCAAAATATTCCCGCCGTCGCAACGACGACAAATATTCATATCGGTCAGCAGCAGGGGCTCGAACCTGCCCCGACGTACAGACTGGCTGCCATCAACGAGACGACAGTGCCATCCGACTACATATAGAGAAAGAGTGAAAACTTTCTCACGCGAGGCTGCGAAGACTCAACGCAAAACAAACGGATAGATGAATTCGGGGTTCGTACGCACAGGGAAAACTCAGGGAATTTCGAAAAAGGAACTCGTTCTTACGCAAAGTACCGACGATCTTTAAAAAAAAACTAACTGCACTTAAAATTTTCCTTCATCGTACCGCTTCATACGTTGTATGTATGTTACTTAATACCAAACCTTCTTTGTTTTTTTTTCTTACGGAAAATTGCACGCTGTCTTTTGTTAATTAATAGTCAGACAGTAAGTTAGCTACTAGGTGATATTGAAGGTATTGGTATTAATGTGTTAAAAAAAATTGTCAATAATCTGTGGCATGTTTCATGAAAGGTTACTGGAAAAATTCTATTTTCACTCTGGAATACCTGGCAAAGTCGGCGGATTTCAGATTCCAAAAAGCGTACGGACCCTGATGATCTACGGAACGAACTGCGTTTCCTTTAGCAATGTTCAAACAAATTTTAGATCCCTTTTACAAATTATGTGATGATGTTATCACCTGATATACGTAGGATTCACTGCTGATAATCGGACTTCAATGTGGTTGTATCCATATACAAGTACAGTAGCACACAACAATATTTTGACAAAGATAGTAATTGAGTAGGTTATAAACAAATGTAAAATAGAAAACAAATGTAAAATGAATAATTATTTTATCGAGAGAAATTCGATGTTCTATGTAATTGCAAAAGAATTAAGTCTCGTTCGCTAAAAAGTAAAGTTAAAATGAAGATAAACGATGATGGATCAAAATAATAACGAATTTCATATTGTCTGAAGACTTTTGAGTGCTAGTGTACCGAAATGTTGTGTCATAGTTTAATTTTGGGTTAAATTCAAAAATCGTCTTATCCGTCCTAATAAAAAGAGGTTCTAAACTTCCCAACAAGCTTCATTCATTCGATCTTGATCTTGGGGTATACATTTAATAACAGTCGGCAATTCGTCCTGCGTTATCGCGATTTGAATATATAATTTGGCTACCCAAATGTGGCTACCCGAACAAAAAAAACTGTGCAATTTAGAAAAATTTTCTGGCATACCAGGCCGAATTGCAAAATTCCCAAGGATCTGAGAATTCGAAACGTTACGACAAAATAGACGTACAAGTAAATTCGAAGTTGAACGGATCGAAAATTCCATCCAAATAATTCTAAAATTCCAATACCTCGACATCAAAAGTTTGACGCCTAAATTTAAAGTTAAAATGAGTCACAAGCATCCTCGGCATCGTTTCTGTGCAACGGATTTGTACTAAATCGTGAAACTAAGATTCTGTAATGCCAATTGAAAAAGCTTTCTCGTCCATAGACGATAAATTAAAGAATCTGCCTACATTTACGCGAAGTAATAGCTAAACAACTAATTTTGGTAACCCACTACATATGAAAGGAAAAAAATGACCATACCCTCGATTTACGCAGTCTGCAGTTTCCGGCACTTCGTGCCTGCCAGCACATTCGTTAATCCGTGATCCGATCTATCCATCTATAGTGATAGTTTGAGTAGAGCTTATGCTATTTTTCTGCTTATCATCCATCCCTCTTACGGGGTCCCCTCTATTAACCACCACAACCACTACTTTATACAGATGGCTATACGAAAAAATTTTACTAGCAGGTGTTTCGTATTTACAGGCTCGATGCCGTCTGAACTGCGCCAGGAAGTCGAATCATGTGTTATGCATGCAAATTTCAACCCTTCTCGCGATTAAATACTTTTTTTTTTTTTGTTTTTGTACCTACTGGGATGAAAAATTCGGCCAAGTAATAGCATGGAGCCAAAAATGGAGGAATCGACCGACCAGTTCAAACTTAATCACAAAATTTAACGTACGCACGGCAAACTTCATAGAAATTCTTGAGACCTCATTTTTACGACCATTAGATTTTATAACTAAATACAACTTCCTGAGAGAACTGAACGGAGAATTCAATATACTTTTTTTTTTACAATTTTACTCACGAACTTCACTCTAAAGTATCTTCTGCGTTCACACCAATTCACTACTTCTTACGTGTATTATGGTACTATAAAAATTGACGAAAAAATCACTCAACTACAGACAGAAAAAACGAAAATCTGCTCGTGGAATATCCGTCTCTAGCAAGTTATATATCCACCATTTCGAATAACTTTCTGTGGGTTTGAAACTGCGTCGTGACGCCGAGACAGACTCGGTACTTCGAAAGGTCGTTTTTAAAAATCATTACGCTTCCACCCCGGCGGCTTGCTCTCGATATCCGTTAATTACCGCTCCGTGTTCGTTCCTGCGATACTCCAGCACAGTAGATACGTAATCAGTGATACCCGAAGGCATTAGAGGCCGGTCGATATACGCGCGTATAATACGAAAGGTAACTTAATTTATTACAAGGCGACGCGTAAGCGGCCGATCTGGTGCAGCAGGGCCAAGAGGATTCGGTTTAAGAAATCGCGGTGAATCCCCGCACACAATGCGTGCAGGAAATCGCGGTGCATGCGGCCTGCGACTTCTTCTTTTTTTCACTTTTCTCCATCAGTTCATACCCATACCTGTATACGGTGTATACTTATACTTACCGTTCCTCGAGAGCGGCATATACGAAGCAATAATTAATTGCTCCCTTGCAGCTACTCCTGTAACCGCAGCAGCTAACTCTTGCGCTTTTTTTTTCCCGCAGGGCTGAGCACAATGTGCGGGGGCTTCTGTGCCGCGTTATTTTTCCGTAAAAAAATTTAAGTTCCGCGCCGCTGCTCGTGTCTTCGGCAGCTACCCTCCGCCAACCAAGAACATCTCAGAAGACGCGACGCGAAGCAACGCGAATTCCGATTATTTCCACAATATATCGAGACCAGGCAGGCAGGCTGGCATTGTAGCCACGGGAATTCGTTTAATTCACGGTTAATTGGGAGTTTTGTCATTATCCGGTATGTGTCTCTGTGTAGGTATCGTGCCGATTCAACAGCAGCGAACCGCGGCAACTTCGTACTAGGCATTTGATAATTGAGGACGTCTACCTTTGCCGATTGATTACTATCGACCGTTGTACTCGATTATTGTGGGTGTACGTTACATGTGGCGAGACGATATCGGGCAGCAAGGGATTTAATACAGTTCTGTATTGTGAAATTGATGAGCTTTTGATATACATTGCGCCGTTCGTGCTAATTTTTAATCATTCAGTTTGAAAGATAGATTAATTTTTCAGTAGGGATGGTCTTCCGAAATGGTTGTCTTGAAAGAATTTCTTCTTCTGAACTGTTTCGAGGTTTACTATGTTATCATGATTCAATTAATAAAATTCACCCCATGACCGATGAAAGATTTAAATAACCCTTTTCTTTCAATCGACAATTGATTCTTTTACCCCAAAAATATTCCATCCTTACATCACTCGAGTCAATTTTTTATAATCAATAAGTTTATAAAACTTTGCTAGTTCGATGTACGAAGATTAGAACGATCGATACACTCGCAGTTCATGTTATATCGTAAGCGTCGTATAATTTTAAAAATGGGAAAACAGCAATCTCAACTTCTGTCTGCAGAACTTGATCAAGAGCTTACGTTACCCATTTATATCAGAACCATTAATTCATTGCTACATGCACCTTACAAGACGATAAAAAAAAATTTTAATTAAAAAAAAAATACAAACATTTGTAGAAGTTTTCGCAAATTCTAATCGGTAAAAAAATGTTCAATCCGTGGCGTGAGTAGAAACGAAGGTGGCCTTGTTAGATATGTAAAAGTATTATAGGATGTGTGCTCGCTTATGGGACGGACACAGGGAGGGAATAAAAGGAGGAGGCCTCGCCTCTTCGCCTGGACTGTGTTCGCGGCAGGGTATATAAATTATACATGTAAATATACGGGCGGCCGGCTGAGAGATCGAACCGAGAGATATCGAGATATGTGTTGGCGACCCTGTCCCTTTCCTCCCTTCCTCGCAAGCCCCCCGAACCGGGTAGGTACGTACGAAAAACACACCGACGGAGACAAGCGACGGAACGGTGAACGCACAAGGTTCGCCGCAACACGTGGGTAGGAGTCACAGACCGTGAATGCATGTACCTACCTTCGGCTCGAAGAAGGCTAAACTCGAGGGGCCATTCGCTTGGAAATCAGATGAATGATTCCGGTTCGTTGGTAACATTCGTTTCGAACGTTTTTTTATTGATTTCTTACAACGTAGCAAGTGATTTTGGCCCAATTCCAGTGTTCCCAGCGATATTCATTGAGCTTTGATGATTTTCGAATTTTCTGTGCAATCTTCAATGACTTCCGTAATAGGTAGAATCAAAGAAAATCACGACAAATCACTGGAACTTGCCTGGCGATGAGAATGAATGATTTCAACTCATTGACATTAATTTCGAGCGATTTTTATTAATTTCTTACAACGTAGCAAGTGATTTTAGCCCAATTCCAGCGTTCCCAGCGATATTCATTGAGCTTTGATGATTTTCGAATGTTCTGTGCAATCTTCAATGACTTCCGTAATAGGTAGAATCACAGAAAATCACAACAAGTCACTGGAACTTGTCTGACGCTGGGAAATCATTGGAAATGAAATTAATTATTCCAATTAATTAACATTGATTTCGAGCAATTTGTGTTGACTTCTTACAACGTAGGAAGTAATTTTAACCCATTTCCGGTGTTCCAAGCGATGTTCATTGACCTCTAATGATTTCTAATGTTCTACGTAATCTTCAATGACTTCCGTAATATGTACAATCGTACTAAATCACAACGATCCACTGGAACTTGCGAGTTTAACGCTGGAAAATCATTGGAAATGAAATGTACGGTTCCAGTTTCTTGACACTGATTTAGAGCGATTTCTTACATCTTGTAATGTGATTTTTATTGTACCGAGCGACTGTCAATGATTTCCGAGTGTTCTACCCGATCGTATTGAAAAATGATTTCCGAAATGGATAGAATCATAGAAAATCACGAAAAATCAATGTTTATATAACCTAGAACCTTGAGTAATCACTGAATATAAATGGAAATTACTCGCTCAGCTAGAAATGAACGAAAGCATTTGATAACTAGAAAGCAGTATAATTTCAATGAATTGAAACCATCTCGTACCGCAAGACTTGAACAACGATTTTCATCATTTTCAACGTTGCCGAGCGATTTCGTCAGCGCTATCATGTGATTTCAAGTAATTCACAATGATTTCCAATGATTTAAATTATCTCGCGATCGCAGATTCCTCGTTGCTTTAAACAATATTTCATTCATTCGAAGTTCCGTTGATTTACAATTTTACTTCCAAGTGTAAATTTATGACTTCCTTGAACGAATGGCCTCTCGGCTAAACTCCCAAAGTACACCGAAACCCGAAACGCAGCAAGAACGAGACGCGCCCACGACAAAATTCCCCTGCGCCTTATGGTTATTCCCATAATCCATTTCTACGAATATGGTGCATGCATTATACGCTGCGATATCGGCGCTCGGAGATGTACACTGTAGATGAAATCCCCGAGATTACATTCGATTATTCAAAAATACAGTATCAGATTCAATCCCATCGAATATCTATAATCTAGGCGATAGGAAATACATCTTTAACAGGCGAGAAATCTCCACGAGGCTGATGAACTTTCATCCAAACGCGTTCGCGCGGGTAAAATTTCTATATCAGACGGTTTGAAAAAATGCTAAAGAATTTAGTTTCTTCGACAGAAGTTTATGAGAAATTAATATTTCAGAAAATTGGAGACATTTTCGGAACACATATGATCACCACTTGATATACTTGATCGCGGAAATTAGATTCTGAATGCCTAACTCTGAGGTATTTGAAAGAAGACCGAAAAAAAAGAATGAAAAAACTGTCCACCTGTAGGAAAAAAAAGAATAAAATAATAATGATTTTGCGTAAAAACTATTCAGAGGTTTGGATTTTGGAATTATGGTATAATGTGGCATCATCTGAAACGAAAAACGTATAAGAAGTATCCAGGAATTTCCTGAAAACTTGAACAATTATTTAGTAACATGATATTAACAACAGTTCAGATTTGAGGCTACTCCTTGAAAAAGTTATTCAATGTCCTGCCAAGTTTTAACTTCTATGTAAAACTCATCGTAATGGGCAGTAAAAATGTTAGTTAGTTTTTTGAAAGTAGAGTTTTTGCGTATATTCCTTTTTTGTATAGTCGAAATTAAAGGCGGAAAAAATAGTACATACAATTTTCATTCTCAGAGCCCCTACAGTGCTGTCGAAGAATTTCGTATTGAGATGGAATTCGAATGAATTTTTGCACCATAATCAATTCGACTTCTAGACTTTTCTTACTTATTTCCATTGTTACGTAGGAGAAATGGAAGTAGTTCACTCAAAATACAGCGGAATTATGGATTATATTCAATTTAATGTGTAACTAAATATTATTTCATAATATTTTATATAATTCCGTAATTTTTAGCGTTACCAATCGAGTGATACGTGAATCATTCTCCGAATTCCCGGGATACTTTTCAGCCTCACCTCCACCAATTTAATTAATATAATAACAATAATCACGGTCCATATCAAATAGAATAACTTGAAATTAAATGAAACAATTTGTAACTATCTGTTTCATCACAATCATGGCAACGATTTTTTTAATGATCAAACTCATAGCATTTGTTCCCCGATTTTAAGTGATTTCTCGATGACATGTACTAAAAAGTTGGAATTAAATTGGTGTTGGTGAGGTACAAAAGTTTCCCGTGAATTCGGAGAATGACCCATATATATATACTATATATTGTACACTGTATAGAATCGATTTACGTATATTATTTAAAAACGGTTTCAATGAGTAAATTATTTTCAATGAAAAACTGATTCAAGTGTAATTTTTTCTTTACGAGTAAAAGACTCAACGTACGACAACAGCGTATGAACGCGTATTAGATAGTAACAGAAGTATGAAAAGTGCACCGACAATCCTCCTCGAAACGCGTGCTTGGATATTGAAACGAAATGTATTTCACGCGTGGAGGAATCTAAGAGATGCGTGGTATTATCAGTGATTATTATTACATGTAATTCATAGAAGTAATAATAATATAATATTTTGTATAGCTCTATAGATAGGTTTGCTTCAAGTTTCGAAAGCGCGTAATATTTATATAAATATGTATAGGCATCTATCGAAGAATGGTTTTCTTACGTCGGACATGAGAAAGATCGCAGGCGATATTTAATCGCCGGATTTATTCTCTGCCTAACATCCATCGTAAAAAACAATTAACGCATCATTGTGTATATTGTATATAATACTTACACGGAAACGAAATTTCCATGCAACGACTGAAAACAAGTCCAAGTATCAATAATCAGGGTATACTGCGAATTCGCAAACCAAAATTCTTCGATTTTTTCTCAAAACTTTACAGTTTTTCAAGTTTCTAGCAGCCCTGATTAGAATTAATTCTTCAACGCTGGGCAACGGTTCTTCATTATTTCTACATCACATTCCAGTATAAATAATTTGGCAATTCTGAACTTTGACATGTGACGTGTAACACCCGGCGGAAATCCGTATTATGTATTATGTTTTGGTATAAAAAAAATTCTGTGAGAATTTACTTGTAACACGCTTGATGTTTTAATCTGAAATAAGTCTGATAACGAAAGTGTATATTTTTAACGTAAAGAGTCAATGATTGTAATGACATATTATATAGTGTTAACATTCAAATGATATATTATACGATATTGTAAATGAATGAAATCGTATTTGTACATATCGATAAAATAAAAAAAAATAAAAAAACCGTATCAAATCCTACGACGATATGATAATAATAAAGGTTAATTTTTACACGTATAGTTATATTATATGTTTTATATGTATTATGCATATGTAATATTTAAGTTTAGAAAACGAATAGTGTCCTGCTCCGGAAATAAAAGAAGAGAAGAAAAAAAAAAAAAAAACGAAACGTTCGTTAAACATATATTGAAAGTGATATTTGAATATACAGTTTGTACATGCATTTGCAACGCGGGTTGAACCACACGCCATAAAGATCTTGAAAACTTGTTTTGAAGAGTGCTCGACTACTATAATATTATGTATCCCACCTGGCGCATGACACGGTTCATTGTGTGTTCATAAATAATTCATTTACGAACATTCCATGTATTGTACAAAGAATAGACGATCGCGACTATAAAAAATATGTGATTTAATTATGTACATAAAATATGTATAATAGATTAGTAGTAGGCAACAGGTAGAAAATATCGTCCTATCAGCGTCCATGCGTAATATATCCTATGTAAAAATACGAGGTCTATACAAACTATTATTGTATCATACTGGACCTGCAAAAAAAAGTCACGTTACGCATTAACGGAAATTCACCAACGGATATTCGATAGTCTTCAACTTTTTCAATTTCATACTGTGTGAGACAATAAACGTAATGATTCGTGCACTAAACACGAAAATTATTATTCACGAGTATTCATTCTCTTCGACAAACCGATTAGACTAGTTAAATGCTCGATCAGTGTCACGAAAAGTATTCATTATAAATCTATACGTTGAACGGAGGAGAAAATAATTTCGTTTGAATAGTTCTGCCATCTTAGTTGTATGTTCAAGTCATTAACGTAATTCAATTATGATTTCTTGCATTCACGGAATAAACAAATGTACGGTTATATCCAAATTTATTTGATACGAAAATGACATGCTTACCTGATTAAACTAGTTCGCCGGTGAAAAACCCGCCCTATATTAAATCAATTTTTGATTACTTAGACTAAGTATCAACGTATTTCGCTTGGATTGTTATATCGTAATATATATGTATATGATCCATGACACTCTGTGTAAGGACAAGATTGAACGAACGTCGAAGGATAATGAAAAATTTTGCAATATATTTATTTAATTCTTTAGAAACTGACAAAGAGAATATGAAATGATGTGGGACAATAATAATAAACGTACTAATAATAAATAATAATAATAATAATATTAATAATAATAAAACCGTCACGGTCAACACCCACACGATTTACAAGTAATTAAAGCGAAAGAACTTTCATAATTTTCCGTTATTAATAACTATAAATGTAATTTATTTCATACAGCTCGTTGTAAAATACAGATGCGGTTAGATCTCTGGTAGCGCAAATGCAAATAAAAGTAAAAATTGTAAGACAACTTACTCTTAATAGAATGGATATGGGCGAGATGCACATTAAATACAAATGATTATAATGGTAAGAAGTCAAGAATAGGTCAAGCTTTGGGTCGCTGTTATGTTACCACAAGAAACACAGGGCAGTATTATAAGAGGTAAAACTCATTCAAGATTATTGAAACGAAGGCTGAATCAAAGCGATCGAAGACATTATATTCTAAAGAAACGGATATGTAACGTCAAAATATATCCGTCCTTTCAAGATACTAATTTCGCTTCATCATATAACGTACAGGTACAAGAATTATTTCACATTAATCTCAGATTTACAATAACAATGGGATTCAGAGAGACGTTTATACTTCGACGATCGTGTTGGACCAATTTTAATGTCGAGTTTTTTTTTTCTTAGTACATTACGCGGAAAGATAAAGGCCAATTGTCATTAATAAGTTATTTTTGAAAAACAGCATGCCGCTAATAATAAAATACATACCATGTCACACACACACGCGCACACACACAAACACACACTACACACACACGTCATGAAACAGGTATTACAGGCTTACTTATTTCACAAATATTTACAGTTATACATACATATGTACCCTATATATATGAAAAACCAAAGATACTAAGAAGAAAGTTCTTCTCTCTTTGGGTGGCGTGCAAGCAATAACAATTGCCGGAGCTCTTATGCTCACTGCCTGTATGTAATTTGTACATGATAACGGCGCGATTGAAAAAATACAGATCTAATGTACAAGTTCCAGAATGAATAACATTGAAGATTATAATATGTATATTACATTTCAGCCAGAACAACAAAAAAAAAAAATGTCGAGAGCTCAACTGCCATTTATGGTAAACGCCGATCAATAATTGGTACGCTGCTACAAACTCTAACAATCAAAAAAACTGAGAAGACGTAGAGAATCGGTGAGTATTAAGGAAAAGTGGCAAGTTCGTAGGATCAGAAGGTCAGATAATACAAATACAATCTCTGGAATCAGGCTATTTACTGCCAGAGCCACAAACAAGTAATAAATATGAACAATCACTAACATAACAATTGTGAGATTATGAAACACGGTGACTTTCGGGGAGCTTGCAAAGTTGTAATGATAGATGATTAGAAAACAAATATTTTTATTCGCATTTTTATCTTTTTTTTTTCTTTTTTTTTTTTTTACTAACAACTCATCACCGTCCTAAGAACTTTCCAAACCAGCATCATCAATACGTGAAGGTATTTTGTCGATTTATTAAATTGAATTTATCGCATCGTTGTGATAGGCATATTACTATACATAGTCCGTTCAATAATATTGAATTGAATTCGATAGCATCGACATAATAGGCTTACTATTATACATAGTCCGTTCAACTCTAACATCAGGAAAAAAGTAAATAATACCAATAGTAAAAATGTATATGAATGACAAAACTTGGATGTTAAACACTTTCAAGTATGAGACAAGTTTTTAAATGGTGATCTATATATATATATATAACAAATGCAAAACACGATCAAACTGCGGAACTGTAGTTCTAGCGACTTTTATTATACACATAGACCCACAATTTCGTATTAGAAAAAGTAATCGTATTATCGAATTTTTCCCTTGATATTAATCAGGTCTCTTAGGTACTGAACGGACTCTTGATATCGTGCTGAAACTGGGCACCAAAAATAAGTAAATCTGTTCAAACACGTTAGTTGAATCCTAGCTTACTGCAGCAGCGTATAATCAACACCAAATGCAGTTCGGGGATCATTTGGTGTCCAAATATATTTTTAGCGCTCGCTCTCGCCGCGGACTATAACTTGACGTCGACGAGAGTGACGTCAGACGCGAACTCTCTTTGCTTGCTATCTCCTTGAGCTCTTCGGAGCTCAACTGCTTAGGTTCTTCTCTGCTATCCCTGTAAAACATTACCATTTTTAGAATGTCTAAACGTTGATTCGTGTATGTATATACATCATACAAAAGGCTCTTTGTCAATTGGGCCACTTTTTCCAATAGCCAGTTCAATATTTTTTATACCTTTCGATATAAATCAGAACAACTTGAATAACTTGAACAGAAGAAAAATACCGATCCAAAGAGTACGTTTTAAATATTCTTTCTATATTTTATCATCATAAATTACTTAGAAATGAAAAAGTTAACAGATCAATAAAAAAAACTCTTCAAACTTGTTGATATAATTTTGCTGACCGTAATTTTTTTTATGGCACATAACTATGTAAATTTTCATTTCACAGCATAAATACTGGAATATTTCTGGAACTGGAGTATGAAATGGATAAAGTACTTTTTAAATCTTGTTAAAAAATAATCCTTCAGACAAACGTTTCAGTATAAAGTAATGTTCCAAAATTTTAGATTTTTCTGATATTGTGGATTTTTGAAGTATGTATTTTTAAAACGCTGGAGATATTTGTGATTTTATATCAGTTCCGCACAGCATTTTCAGTGTTCTGTTCATGAAATGTCATTAATTATAAGCGAAGTAAAATTCTACGTTCAGCTAAGTTCTGAAAACTAATTCAGCCCGCAAGAGTCATTTGTAAGTACGTATGTTGATAAATGAAATGGAATGCGGCTTACTTTCAATTGTATAAAATTCGAAACAGCGAAAAAGAACCATAGGTTACTTGCCGCGGAAAAACTCATGTTGACTTCATAAAGATTTTTCTAATAAAAAAATTTTTAAAATCAACAAACCTAAAGTAGACAACTGAGCCATCTTCAAGATTAAGTGGTAAGGTATCTATAGTTGTTGCTTGATGATTCCAGTTTAGTTCACTTTGCACCTGAAGTACAGAGATATCACAGGGAAATGCGTTTCTACCCTTGGCTACCTCTATGTACTGCGCCGGTATATCTGATATCGAGGATAACTAAAACATAGTGGGTAATATATTTCGTTAGGAACCATTGGCATTCGTAACAGAAATGCGAAAATTAATCACCAACTGATAATTTCAATCTTGTCTCACCTTTTCTTTCAGTTCTTCAATGGACTTTCCATTCATCGTGATTTCTTCGAATGGAGTTAGTTGCATTTGGGAAGGTGACCACTTCCTCACAAACAGAACAACCTGGTTGTAATCTTTGACTGTCTCCTTGTCAGGTAGTTCTTGTACGAATAATTCGCATTGTGTATATAAACGTAATACTTCGAACTTTTCTTCGTCTAAACATACTTTTGACGCTGTCTTGTAATTTTTCCTCCTCAAACGACACTTTTCGTACGGTATGTCAATATTATACTTTCTTTTTATTTCGGCTAGAATTTCCTTCTTTGCCTGACCAACTGTCATTTCATTAGATACTATCCAATCGCACAAAAATTTAAACGGCTAAAAAATAAAACAAGCATTAAACAATGGTTCGACAAGATGCATACTTCTCGTTCTCTTTTCCTCGTTAATGCAAAAAATTAAAACACAAACAAGTCCTATTAAATCATAAAATTACAAAAACAAACCTCAGTGGAATGAATAAGTAGCTGGAACAGCTTGACTTTGAACTCTCCGCTGCGTAAAGCACGTCCTAATTTCACACTGAGTCTCTCGCCGTCTTGATAACAACTTAATTGTTCAGTTAGTCTACTGCACTCTGTTTCCCCGGAGTCCGACGAGTGCCGGAAGACTTTGAAATACTCTACTGGAACACCCACGAGCGGCTCAAGGTCCTTCTTCAGGGTGCTCAACTGCATTCTCTTATCCACCAGTACTTTAAGTACTGTGAGGAAAATGAATGTCAAGCTTATTAAATCAGGTACACGAATAGCCCTATTCATCTTTCGCAATATATAAATGTCACAAGAAATTTCTTTATTCGAACAGTATCGAAGTTAGGCCGTATTTTACTCTAGAAATGTAATACCTACATTTTTGCGAATCTTCTGAGTGAGGAATAGCTTTGAAATAGTAATCAGATTCATCATCGATATCCCAATTTTCCATACGAGTCAATTTGGGTGGGGCGTAGTCAAAAACTATTCCTGAATTGGGGAATTGAGGTTCTACGCAATTAGTATAATCGGGAACATCCCCCATTAACGTTCGTTCACTATCACTCAGACTGCTATCCTCGCTGTTGCTCTGCTCAGGTGTATTCCAATCTTCGCCCTCTCCAAGCTGCGCAGACGTATTAGTCTTCGGAGGTGTTTCCTCGATTCCGCAACTGGGTTTGGTTTGTTCGTTGTTCTTTGTCATCATCGTCTTCATCATGTCACCAAGAGATGATTTTATCGGACCATTCGCTATCGATTTTTCTTGCCCCTTGCGTGTCTCCTCGAGGGATGGAATATTCAAATCGTCTAATGTTTCTAAATGAAATATTTATTCACAAAATAATGGCAACTTCATTCTTCCGTAAAAAATTCAATAAAAATGGTTAATCTTAGCTTACCTTTGCTTGTGTCAGGTAACAATACGCGAAGGGAGATGATGTACTCGAAATTTTCAATAATCTTTTGGAGTTTAGATTCGTGGAAAGGTTTCGTTTCGTCTGTGTCCAAAGCTGTGGCAACGAAAATTTTATTCGGACCATAAAATCCCTCAGATTGAAGCATATTGTCATCTTTATCTAGCAACCGGCTGTCCGAAGGATATTTTTGTAGGACTAATTTTATCTGCTTGGCATCCAATTTTAACAGTTTTGACAACTCGAGTTTGTATTCTCTGATGGTCTGAGTTAATAAACCTCGCACACTTATCGGACCGTCAACAACTTCTTCTTTATCAATATCAACAACAAATACTTTCGTTGCAACACCTGGAATAGAATAGAATCTCTTGAAATATTTTGGTTGAAAAAATGTAGTAGAAATAAAAGTCAAATATCTGATACATTGCATCTTCCTTTTATCTATCTTGTCAGAAAAACTCACCTCCTGGCAAATAAGTCTCAAACTGCTCGTCCTTCCGACGTATTTGAAGCAGGAGATCGAATCGGCTGTTATTACGCCAAATGTCACCGATCGGTTCCATCAACTCGGATCCTTCCCAGCTTCGTTCGATCAAATCTTCGTTATGATCGTAACTAACTAATCGACATTGATCTAGCTTTACTATTCCTTCTAAACCAAGCCTTCTGTGAGCCACCTCTGTCGTTTCTTGTAACGTTTCATCTTGCAATACGTAAAGTTTTGCATCTGTGAGCCTGCCCTCTTCCGGGTGATGACAATACACTTTAAGCTTGCACATAGACATCTGTTTTTCTCTGTTCTTTCGGTCGTTTTCTTCACTTTCTTTCATTTTCTTCAGAAGGTCCTGATTGAGATTTTGTAAATAAAAAGATTTCAACAACGTGATAATATTCTGCCAGTAACTAAAAATCTATTAGATTCACAATGTACCTGTATGTGTTTGGGAAAGTTTACTGCTTGCATCGGCAGCTTGTTACGATGTGGATCTATTTGTCTATACATAAGCATATAAGCATTTGTACTGCTGCTGTATGCTCCACTATAGTAAGCTCGAGTAGGTCCACCACCATATGTCTTTTGAATATCGTCATAAGTTATCTGCAAATAAATTAATCCGTGTATGTTATTAAGGAGGTATGTACGAGTACACAGCTCAAAATCTTGGTAGATTCTTGGACTTTGTACCTCGACAACTAATTATTCGATTTGATTTGGGTCTGTTTTCTTCAAAACTATTTAGATCAAGCTTCAATTCCATATTTTTTAAAATTTGGAGACACTATTCTTGAATTGTTCATTTTCTTTGCCGCGATCTAAGTTTTCTTATCATATCCTTAGTTACTTAAATAAAAAATTCGTAAATTTTGTACGACAAATATAACTTTTGTTAGAGAAAAAAAAAAATCGGATCGTAACAAAGAGGATAAATTATCTAATAATACTGTCTCCAAATTTTAAATCAATCATTCAAGCCGTTTTCGAGATATTGTGAGCATCTCAAAAAATGTCACGGAGCGAACTGGTTGGCGTTATTATCAATAACAATGATTCCTATTAATTGAGTCTAGTAAAGAAAATATGTGAATGAAGTTTGATCTACGCACTTTTGAAGAAAACAAATCCATATCGAATTGAATATTTGGTTGTCAGAGATACGAGATTGAAAAATTCACCAACTTTTTCAGCCGTCTACTCATATGTACCCTTTCAAACTAATCAAACGACACTACATAAAAATTAATGATATTGGCAAAAATATTTGATAAAACGAATAAGACCTGCTAACATACATCAATTGTTAACATTTTTATTTTGCCGTTTTGCTAGTCAAGATAATTTTCGTAATAAAATAAAGCTCTTACCCTCGTGACACTCTGATCATTAAAGCAAAACCATTCTTGAGTCATGAGATCTTTGATATACGCGTAGTAATGACCCCCGCTTGCACTCCCACTGTGAATCATGATGGAGAAGAGTTCGTACTGATATGGACCTTTATCAATTGCACGATTTCCAGAATTCTTTTCATTTTCATGATTGTGATTGCTGCAACTTGAGGTTGAGGGTCCATTGCTTACATCTATACCTGTCAACGTAAGAAGGTGAATATTATTTATCAAATTGAATGAATTGACATTTCGAAAAACAATTTAGGCAAAAATAGTTTACTTTTCGCAAGAATGGAAATAAAAAATGTATGATTTCATTTGTACCTTCATCATCATCTTGATCGTGATTTGTAGATTGATTAGTACTTGCACTGCTGTTATCACACGGGGGACATTCGTCGTCTAATGTTCCACTGTCTGTCGTTGAACTATCATCACACTTTACTCCAACGCCAATGTCCTCCTCTCTACCTGGAGACTCGTGAGCAGATGTTGATGCGACAAAGGAATTGAGATTTAAAACATCGGGAAACGTTACCCTGTTACATAAGTATATAAGCATTACATATTGTAGCAATATGTGACGATCGGTATAGCAGAGAACTGAAGACAAACAAAAAAAAGAGTTAAAGAAATCCAAATCTTAAGAAAGTCAATTCAAGACGAGACTTACTTATCATTCAGCTTGATTCTGTGGAGAGTATTGTAGTCAAAGTCAAATCGCTTCAAATGTAATGTAAGAAGGTACGGAAATTTTGAAAATTTCAACCCCTTATGTGCGTTACATTTTTTGTTACACTTTTCACAATGATACTGATTTGTCCCGTCCAGTGTTTCAGGTTGCACAAACGCTCGCAAGGCTTCCTCCTGTAGAAGAATCACAAATATTTTAATATAATGTGAATTGCCGTCCAAAACAATGATAGTACACTAAAAAATCTCCAGTATCGTGATTTTGTGGCCTGAAATTGAAGCATGCTCACCACGCTATTGTACGCGACATTGCTGCTGAATGGCCGAACAGGTAAAGGAATGTCCAGAAAAGTATCCTCTCTAGACTTTTCAGTACTACATTCTAGGCACTTTACATAGTCGATCATCTTTCCTGTTGAATAATGATCAGCGTGTCAGTGGTAAATATCATGTATAATTTTATTACAAAGGTATTCGTTGACTAAAAAGTATACCTTCGTAAAGCCTATTGATCAGGTCAGCCTGCTGTGTGTTTTTAAACTTCTGTTCCAGGGCATCAAACATCACTCGGCACAGCTCTTGTATATCGTGCTGTTGCCATGCTTCCGTTGAGTCCCAACCAAAGCTTTTCGTTAAAGAAGTAGTCTCCACTGCAGGCTTTGTTGACGTCTACTCGGCAGATGTAAATCATAGCATTAATGAAATTTGAAATACATAATTTTCTTTCGAACTATACAGAATATTCTAGAATATCTATTTGCATCCCTAATTTGTGATCTGATTTATGAAAACTGACCTGCAAATTTAGAAATAATTTCTGCAGTTGATATGGAATACTTTTGGCCTCATCTTTCTCTGAACCATCGACGTATTCCCAGTTGTACAAAGCATTCCTAAACTCTGGGGTCATGTAGAGGGCTTGCAAAAGGCTGTTTAGGTAACACGTCATTGCCTGATTCACCAGACCGACGTAACCTAGAAGATTACAGCTGTTTGGTCAAGTGAATTATTACAGAGGAGTCGTTTAATCAGTGTCTAATCATTTCGATATACAAAAGCAACTGGTAAAGTAAAGTTTGAACCAGTTTTTTAGAAAGCAAAGTTGATCAATGCTAACATTGAATAGTTTGCATAACGGAAAAGAGTTGTATGTAGTATATTATACTAGTTATAAAGGATTGTGAGCATTGAAGAACAAAATTTGAGAAAAACGTTACGGTCCAAGACAATTTTTCCAATCATATCATGTTGAATTTTTTACATGTAAATGAATAACTCATTGAAATGTTAGCATCATGCTGCATAATTGGCTTCATATATCTAAATTTGAGTAATTGTGTCTCCTATAACCGGATTACGAAATATATGCTGTCAAATGACGGAACAGGCAGGTTCAAAGTGTCATCCAAGTAAATGTACAGTCAAAATTAACATAGTAATACCTTGACTATTAACTTTCCCCCTTCTACGTCCTAGAAGAATGATCAAAATTCAAAATTACTAGATGAAAAATAAATTACAATGTAATTGATGATGATATTTGAAGTCTCTCTATCGAGCTCAAAGTCAACCACTTTCTCTGTATTGAAGCAGCAAAAACTGAAACGTCCGCTCTGTTTATCAATAAAATTTAATCAGAATATTGATAATCAGCCATATTTCGTGATAGAATAAAATGAGTTGAACGTGAAAAAAGCTTCCTTTCATTGCCTCGTTGCGACGAAATTTACTCTGAAGTATCGCGAGGTGCATCAAACTTACTAGTCTCAGGCTTGATGACACTTTTATGATTAAAAGTGAACTCCTGGATTTGTGACTGGAATGCTGGAGCTGGTCGGTTGTAATCTCCAGAGGATGGACTAAACAGTGGAGTCTTGATGGATGAAATAGTTCTGTTGGCCGCTGCATCCTTTGAAGTGTGGCGAGAAACGTCACTCACGACCAGTGTGTACTTTGTCTCGTTACTAAAATTCAATCCAATTTCCATCAGGTTTTTTTCCTTTACTTCGTTTAGCTCGACCTGTAGGTATAAAAAAAGAACATAAATTTACATATATTGGAGAGAAGTCAATTCACAGTATTCAAAGTTTTTGGTTCAAAGCGAAAAGAACACGGGTGAAAATAAACCGACTGACCACTTCACCACGTGCACTTTGTAGCACCAGCTCAAAGCTGTCCACATCGTAGGAATAATGTTGAGCTACATAGTTGAAGATATCAATAACTGTCGTCGATGGGTGAAGAGAAAGCTTAAACTTTGGCTGGGCATCTCGTGAAGTGCAATCACGAACTACGCACTCCACACCACAGTCTTCGACGGCACACACCATAGCCTGTGAATGTATAATATAGGTTTAGTCGCAGGCACATTTCGTGCGTTTATTCTTAGTTTCAATTTTACTCAACTTATGATATTACCGCAATGTTAGTCAGTGCGAAGTGAATTTGAAATCTACCACAAGCATTCGGCGGCACCTTGACTATTTCGTTATATTAAGTTACACGATAAAATGTATTTTTGTATGAAAATAAAAATAGATCTTTCTCGTATGCGAGGAATGAACACTTTCCAGTCTTTCTAAAGATTTTGAAACACGACTGGGTGGCAATTGATATACATAATTCAATATCACATTTTAACCAATAACCATTTCACTTAATTTAGGGTTAATCAAAGCAATACGTGTACCAGACAGAATAACTATTTGTTAAAACTGCAAACAAATTAGAACATAATTTTATCATCCAAGCAACATAATTAAAGTATTTCGTGAAAAAAAAAGATGATGAAGTAACTCTAATTAAACTGCGGACGTAAAATAACTATTTGCAGGAACAATGTGAAGTTATAAATTCCGGTTTAAATATAGAACTACTTCCCAAGACAACAAGTCGCAAGGATCACAATGCGGATGGGAACTTTCAAGTTTCTAAGAAAAGCACCGAAAGCACACAGTCGCATGTTTAACTGGCACAAACGAATAAATAGTTCACAATGATATTTACTGATTCTAAGATTAATTGGAAGAACTTATTAACAGATTTCAGGCAGACAAAATTTGGCAGCTCGCCATGGTGAAGGTAGAAAATCAGCGAGATCTGTGTGATGGAGTGGGATATCGCTGCTCTGCAGAGCAAGGTAGACTACAGGAGCCTATACACCCTGCAGCTATATTTAGCTGATCTAAACCAAGAGTTTGAAAATGGCTCTCTTCTCTGAGATCAGTACCACCTCCCCTTCACATATTTACACTGCGCATTGCTTTTACTCGCCTTCACAAGCACACTAATACCTAAGCCTCTCTTACACTGTTGTTGGATAGTTGTTTTTCGAGTTGTGTAATCGTCCTCATCGTCACCCCAAACTTTCCGCACTATGTATATTTATCTCGGCTAATATATATATTTCTGTACATACATATTGACGAGATAATTATCTGGGAATATGAGGGCAAACTGATTCGCAAAACCTGTGACGAGTCTTTGTTCATTTTGCATCAAATATTTTCATTAAAATCAATAAATCGGATGGAAAAGGAATATTATCGGTGGAAATGAAGAAGAATAAAACCTGTGCATGCATGTCAGTACCTGATATTTGCAATTTTTTTAAAGACAACAGGATGGTGCGAAATTCTGTTACAGAAGTTATCAGCCCTGGATACAGTGAAATCTGTTTTTTTTCTTCATATGCTATAGGTTCAAAATCACAACCGATGAACACAGACACATTACTGATTAATTACAAGGATGGTCAAATTGTGAAAAATACTACAGTGAAAATCAATTTAATAAACTATGTCTGCTACTAGTGGAGTCGGATCTGCATTTCCGAACTCGGAATTCGATATCTTGAAAATCATTGAGCCGGTTGGGCTCAAATTCATGGATTAACTGATTATCGGCATTATCTGAATACACTTACTGTAAACATGAGAATCTGATAATGTACGTCGGTTAGTGATAGATAAAATACCGAAGAGTTTTGATAAGATCGAATTTCAATATTTTGAAAATTCATATCTTACATATCTGTATTGATTCATTGAAATTATCTCATTCCTTTGCATATTCAAACTTCTGATGGAAGTGTTTTATAAACAAGCAACTTTTCTAAACTGTTAACTTTTCTTTCTAGTAAAGTACTCTGAATAAGAGACCCGTACTATAATTTGCTGAAGGGAGATTAGTTCATTTCGCCGTAAGTTTTCCTAACAACAAGTGATGACATAGAAACTGAAAAATCAAGTACTAGCATTTTAGAATAGTTAAATTGCTACATTGTCGTAGAAAAAGTGTAACAGAGGCATAAGCATATAACTATTTTCATGCAGATACGCTACAAGGATGGCCACAAAACTCAAGGCACCGATTTCCAGACTTTGCCAACACTCCGTCACAAAAATTAAATCCTCCTGTTACATAAAAAAATTTTGCACAAATTGTAAAATTACTTGATAAATTTCTGTTTTCAAGGTTTTCAAACCCTCTTAATATACGTTTTTGTTAATAATGTTTTCTTGACTCTTTTCTCAGTATAAAAACAGGAAATAATATCTGCTTTCTCAATTTTGTAATGCGAAATCATCTGTAGAAGCTTGTTGAAATCTAAATTTATGTAAATAATGTTTGAAAAACAGTATCAAGTGGTTATATTTTCTCTTAAACTGAATTTCAGTGGATTTAGTGGAAGTCTTGAGCAACTGGTCAATAGTGTAAATGAAATTTTCATTTCTTTTTCTTTTACGACATGTAAATAAGTATGGACGATGTGACAAGATTTTCAAATATCCCGTAGTTAATTACTACTTACATCAAAATCCACGGTCATCCTTGTGATGTAATAAATACGTCATATAGGTATCTACAATAAATTCGTACTATTGAATCATTAGGTACACAAAAATAGGTGATAACAAGCAAACGAAATATAGAAAACAAGTACAAAAATACATACTTCAATGTTTAATCACTCAAAAATCTAATCTTGAATTACATACCACCAAATAAATAGCCAAATAGTAACCATCAAATAAATGCACAGGACATTAAATGATTATGAAAAAGCAAAATTTCTAGGTCTCTTACTTCCAACACTCAACTCTGAAATCTAGGGACAATCATCGCAATTGGATACCTTTCGATGGCTATTCGAATCTCCTGTCTCGATCGACGGCAACAAAAGAATCTCGTCACATTGTTAACAGGTTATGGAGGAGAGTGAACATGCTTTACAGTGCTTAGTTTTACTGAAAAGGTTTCAAAGAAGGCAAATCTCACCTAGTCTTTCCTTTCTCTCTTGGTGATAGTGAAAATATTTGAATCGATTTCAACCTTTGGTAATGCGCTGAAGCTGCTTGAGATCTGTAGGAAGAGAAAAAAGAAAAAACCAACAAGGTTACGTCGAATGTATGTAGATATATACGTCATGGTAGTTGGCAAGTAGGGGCTGCTAATTTATTTTTACGTTAAGTGAATAAATAAATATTAAAAATAATGAAGGAAATCTGAAGGCGTAAGATCGGGGAGATTGCGTGCCAGTAGAACAAGTGAGCAAAAGTAGATTCGACGTTGTGAAGACGCCGGTATTTATATTCCTTCAAATCAAATTCCGTATAACTAGTCTTACGTAATTAGGCAGATGTTGTGAAAAAAAGATTACGTATTCGTACAGCAAGGTGAGTTTGAAAATGAAATGAAAAGAATTTGAGAAAAAAGAAAAGGAGGTAATAGAGTAACGAGAAAATGTTTATTACAAAGTTTCTCTCAAATGGCTGAACAACCGACGTCAGAAATATGCGTCCTGAACATGATTTTACCGTGAAGTTATGTAACTATTTAAAATGAGAAAATCTTTATACTCGGTAAAAATAATTGCGCAGTGAGTCCTATTGCGAGGAATACGTTTTTACGCTTGCACCGAGTATAAACTATCGTCAAAAAATCACTTACCGAATTCACTGACACATGTGTAGCAATCACGTTACGCCATATTTCTTTTTTTTTAATTTAATTTTTTCTTTTCATGGCCTAGCAAGTCCGTGGACCTAGCTTGGATCAAGCTACCACGGAACAAGCATTGACTACAAATTGTTGAGATAACCGCTTAGAGTCACGCTTTTTGAAGTTCGGCAAGATACTATGTGAAGTTAGCCGGCGATCTTTGAATTTGTTAAAAATGCATTGCGGGAACCTCTTAAATGATTCGCAGATATTGCAAAATCGCAGAATTTCCAAAGAATCCATGTGACAAATAACTTTGCGTAACCAGTCCGCGGGTAAGTGGGTCTCAGTGGGCCCTGGGTAGGCCCGGGGCCATAAGAAACCGTGTTGGTGATACGGTAGCTTTTTCATCGGCGAGAGCCATTTAGCACGCAATCCCGAAAGACACAAAACCCAGTTTTCAGTAATCGTCTAAGCACAAATGAGCCAGCCTTGGGTAATTCAAAAGTTCGTTCTGTTCACAAATAATTTACCAACTATATTTTATTACAATCAATTGTGGCTTATTATGACTTCGCAAAACATACGATTCCCAGAGAGCTCGATAGGAAAAAGTCGAAAGCCATGCAAAGCGTACATTTATAGAAGAAAATTAAAAATAGCAAGGATCATGGTGTTGACTTAAGAATATATTTGCAAGCGATGCAAAGTTTATGTAAAAACACTTCTTTGCAGCATAGTTGCGAGCGTACAACTCAATAAAAAGGGAAAGAACCCTGCATTCTGGTGTTGTAACATTCTAACGAGACGATCTTCTAACGATTATTCATATCCCGCAAGTTTTCCCTTACAACGTTCGAACAAAGTGTAAAGTTGTGAAAAAGAATATTATTGATTAAAAGTTGCAAGATGCAAACTGTAAAATTCTGAAAGTCCTAAAATTTAAGGTTGTCAAAAATTAGCGCCAATATTCGAAGTAGATTCAATGAGTGGCCAATCAACGTGGGTCATCGCGATACTCTACCTACAATTATTGGAGGCAGATTCGACCGCCATTAACCGCCATCGGTTGCTGACACTCAAGGATATTTAATTAACACAGGCTGTTAGCCAAATACCGATTGATGTTGAAAGACGCGTTGACTGTTTACCGATGAGATTAAGCAGATTGAGAAGATTTCCGATTTCCCGTTTGTTCTCACTAGGACACCGACCCTAACAGAACGGAGCGTAAATAAGTGAGCACTCCAAAGGAGTGAAACCAAGTCATAAGTCCTTTGGCAACATCGATGGTTCGGTAAAAAAGTATAAACGTGATATTTTTCCAATTACCTACTATGATCACCGCTTTTTTGTTGTTAATTTCAAGTTTCAACCATTGCTAATCCCGCATTGCACCTTCATCTCTTCTTCTAAATGTATAACCTGTCCGACTTCGTTAAAAATGGAAAACAGTGAGTTGATTTTTATCTTTCTCTTTCCGTTTCCAAGGAATAAGCCCTTTAAATTTACCGTTAACCGTTTACCCCACATCTGATACTGTTTTCTGCCTCATTTATATGCTTTAATTTGTTTCACCCTGTCTTGTCAGCAAACGATTAACCATCGATTAAATTACTATTCACAGACACAGTTGATCAAAAAATGGCAAAGATTTTGAGGAAACACTTGCACGCAGCTATCATTCAACATCGAGCTTGATGTACACTTATAATCCAATTCTTATTATTAATTGAATATTGATTATGTTAGATGAAGAAGAGATGGAGGTTCAAGAAGCAGATGAGCCAGTAATCCTGGCTCCTGATAATCGTGTCAACACTCCTATACGGGAAGTGGTACACATATCAGAACCAGAGACAGACCAAGAAGCTCAGGTTATTGAGCATAGTGAACCAATAACCTTTCGATCTGTACAAGGGGAAGAGAATGTACCAATTTTCCAAAAACCACAAGCAAACAACAATAACGAAGAGCTTCTCGAAATTGGTGAGTTATTTAGTAATATTCAAAGGTGCAGTAAGCACTTACATATTGTTTCATCATAGTATCAAGTCATGTTTCCTTTGACATCTCAAAGTCATATGAAATATTTGACATTGATTCAAGGTCCAGATAATTATAGCCCCTATTTGATGTTTCGGATTTCTTTGGGACCGTAATTGCTTCTTGCAAAACAAACTAGTATTAACAGTTACCGTTGATCTACCTAAGATAATTCAAATATATCTCGATGGACAAAACTCATTTCATAGGAAACAAAAGAAAAGACCCAGGCTCGGATGAGGAGGCAGACCTAGATTCGGGTCAATCATGTCCGATTTGCATGGATCTGTGGAACAACTCTGGAGAACATCGTCTCTGTTCTTTACGCTGTGGACACCTGTTTGGATATAGTTGTATTCAGCGTTGGTTACAAACTGGATGTAACGCAGGAGCGCGTCGATGTCCTCAGTGCAATCACAAGGCTTCGGCTAAGGATATACGCGTATTGTATGTCAAAAAGTTATCAGCAGTTGATACTAGTGAAGCGGACAAACTGAAAGTAGAATTAAGCAAAGTTACAGCAGAGAAAAGTCGGCTGCAGATGGAACTGGAAAGGTACATAATACGGCAGAAATTATTCGACCAACAGCTGGCTGGTATGAAGCAGCGAATATTAGAACTTGAAAGTCAGCAACTGCAAATGGGAAAGGAATATCAATCGAGCCTACAGCACTCAAATTCGCAACCAATGTTAAAGAAATTTCATCTTGAACGATCGATTGACATTTGTAAAGATGGCGGGTGCAGAGTTCTTGCCTATAATGCGTGGTACCAGACCTTAGTCATATCACAAAAATCCACAAATGCCTTATTTTCTGGGTATGGAATAAAAAAAATTGATTCCAGAGAATTTCGATCTCGACAATTCGTCTTCCTGCATTCTCAGGCCATCAGAGACGTGTCGTTCAATCCTTACATAAACGAAATACTCCTTAGTGTTGGATTCGACAAGTGTGCAAAGTTGATGGACATCCACAATAATACAGTGGTTCACAATTATCAGACGGATTCTCAGCTATGGAGCTGTTGTTGGGCCGGTAATAATCACAATGTCTTTTTGGCCGGTGCCCAAGACGGTTCTGTCAGACAATTCGATATTAGACAAACGGCTGGCCCAATCAGCAAAATAGACGGACCAGGAGACAGATCACCGGTCGTCGCTTTAGCAAAGGTTGCACCAGCTTACGACAGTGGAATACCGGCTGGAGGGTTCATAGCTTGTCGCCTGAATAGTTGTTTCGCATACGAAAGCAAAGATGCGGAGTTTGCAGGCAAGCAAATGTTTCTTGAAGGGCCGTTTGTGTCAGTTTGCTACGATTCCGAAAGCAAACATGTCGTGGTTTCGTCTCGCCCAAACCCCAGGCAACCGCAGGCAAGGCATACTGTTTGTACAATTGAAAAAGGTACCGAGGATATAATCGTTTGCAATATCGTTCACACTTTCCAAGGTGGAAATTCACAGAAATTACTTTCTAGACCGTGTCAGATAAAGACTGAAAATGACACGCTTCTAGCCGCTCATCAAGAAGCTACCAGCTCTATACCAATTTGGAGCATATCAACTGGTAAACAGATCTATAATCTTCCTGTTTCTGATCCTGTGATAGACTTCTGCGCCTTTAATACTAAAAACAATGACCTCTTTCTAGCAACGCTCTCTCAAAAGAAACTAAGGGCATATAAATATGGTAATTGATTATTTGTAAGATAAATGCATACAGACGTTGACGTCAAGTGTTATTAAGGAATAGCATGATGTGAAATCATAATCGAATGTGTTTTATTTACTAGTGAAATAGAAAGTGAAAGAAACTTGTTTAAACTATACAATATGTCATATACGTGTGTGTAATTAAATTTATGTGATACCGATTATTGTAGCGTAAGTATTTTGTATCGAATAAAAAAATTTTCTTTATAGATTAGGCACGTTTTTTAAGAGTGCTATAAGCCCTGTTTTTAAATATTGACCGAATAATTTTTTTACTTCCAGTAATTCAAAACTGTATACTATTTATATTTTTCCACGATCAAATCAAGGTGGATCAAATTTTGAAAGAAGTATTGAAAAAAAATTACTTTTATTAATATTTGAGGCCTATTAATGTACATTGATCTTATTAAATGGTATAAATCCTAAATTTCCCAATATGAACAGAGCAGAGTTTTTTTTTTGTTTTCCTGTAAATTCAAATTCACAGATCCCAACCATTTGTCCCAAGTTAACAAACTGGTTTGCGAGTAGTTGGACCTTGACTCTTGCTGGCGACACTTCAGACACAGCCTGCACATTGTGAATGATTGAAAAATGCATGAAATATTATGAAACATAACTATCAATTTTCAATTAATTGGAGTACATCGTATGCAGGTAAGATTTCACACCTGGCAATAGAACTTTACTCTTAGAATTACAATCGAAGTAAGATAGGATGTAGATTAAATTAATCAAATGTTCCATTACGTGAAACGTATACAACATCACTTAGCAAACGTGCACGGGACCGACCATGCGATATCCTGTCGTACCACACTGCCGTCTTACACTCCAAGTTTTCTAAGAAATGTATTTTCATCAAATAGCTACGTTCAATTTTTCGCCATAACCGTCACTGTAATTAAAATTATAAGTTTAATTTTGCTGATTTCTTGGAATTTTCTTATCGTCGGTATAATGAAAAGTAGTGTAAGTTTGCAAGTAATCAAACTTCAAAAAATGTGCAAAATTTAAATATTCACAAATCAAGTTTGGAGGCTACCGAAATTTCATAAATACGTTTATTAGGACTAAAAGATACGTTAATTTGATTAATATACACTCAAGAGTCAAGCGAAACCCCGTTACAATCAGTCGATATGCTGCAGGATATTATAATCAGCTAGTCAATCTTCAAATTTTGACAATTGAAGAAGTGTTTAATAATTTTATTTATATTCGAACAATAAGAGTTGGGGGCAAAAACATGTAATATCATCATTCATTGAACTGACAATGAGTTACACTTGAGTAGTACAACCGTTAGTAACGCAGTCAATTGGATACACACCTCCAGCAATGAGGTTTCACATAAAACTTGAACTCAGATTGAAGAAAAATTTCAGGGAAGCACTTGGCAACTGTGTTAGTGCCTAATCAAAGCAATTATCTTCGTAGATTTTAATACGTGTTTGGTTCTTAAATATTTTACTAATGCTGTTTCTAAGTGGATTATTGGGAATTGATTAAAAAAAAAACATTCATATGTCTATTCAAACATAAATGTCGCTTCGTCTTGTAGATTTAGAATTTACAACTTATTCTCGTAAATCGTAATAATGCCCTCCTCTTGAGTTACATACCTTATGAAATTTTGCTACTTAAAACTTGTTCATCAATTATTATTGTTTCTCGTATCTATTTTACATGTTAAATGAATGCTAATAGTTAGTCAAATTTGGGATCACTTCCAAAGTTATCTCACCATTGCAATATTGTCATTACGAATGTTGGGTTTTTTTCTCAATTATTTGAAAACACGATGGTATGCTTTTGTGACAGTGACATTCCAAGAGGTTGCTGCCAATTAGTAGCTGCTTTTTATGATACATAAGAATACACAGTAATCACTAACTGAATAGCTGTTCGGTGGCACGTTCTAAGTCCCAATTGTAGGAGGATAAGGCTACTCGTGCATTATGTTCTTCGATCCCCATATCAGTCAATCTTCTTATCTTGTCATCGAGATCTGACATCTTAGCTGGTCCTAAAAATATCAGGCATTTCTTGGTATTTTTTGATATTACAATCATTAGTTCGCTGAGGTCTTTACTCGTAAAAAAAACTTTAATAAATTTCGTAGTAGATAAATCTTGTACCACCAGCATACACAGACGTCCAATGTTTTGCAGTCTGACGAAACATTTCAGGCTGCTCCTTATACTGCTTAGCAACCACAGCGTCTTGTGGATCATCAGGCTCAGCAGCTGACAATAAGGCTTGTAACGATAACAAAACTGTTCTTAAGGTCATCGCAGCAGCCCTGACAAAGGATGACAATTATCGTTTAAAACACAATGCAACTAAAATCTGTTATGCAATTATTCTGTCGTAAGGTGATAGAACCAACGACATTGCAGAGTGCAAAATTATCACCCGATCAATTATATTAGTAACCATTATTGGACTGCAACTTACCATTGGTCTTTTAATATGTCCAAACATATGGCGCCTGTAACCGAGGATATATTTGGATGCCATATTTTTGTGATAAAACGAACCTGAAATAAAAAAGTGTAAAATTCAATGACTTCAGATCTTATACTACATCTTTGTTCATGATGGTTTTGGTACCTACTTTGGGTGGATTGAATGGATACGTTTCAGGTACTTTTATCTCTAACACGAAATTGCCACCTTCATATGGAGTGTCGGGTGGTCCTGCTATTTCACCCTTTAATTCTGTGAAGCTATCATTTACTAGTTCTACCTTAATCGCACATTTTGCCACCTGAAATGTTAGAGAAAAGAGATAAACATGATTAGTCAATTATTGTTTGTTGAAAATGCCAATAAAGTAGAAGAGGAAATCATTTGACAAGTTGACCATATTCAATATCAACTTCAACTATTGAAAATATATTTCAACTGAAACACAACACTATCTTATCAGCATATTTAATGAATATTATAATTGTAGAAAAGGGAAAGGCAACCAAGCTATGCACCGAGGTTGTTATGTTTTATCAACACAAATATTATCGCGATTCATACGAACAGTACTGCTCAACAGATACATCGTATTGCTGAGAAATAGTAATCTACTTTTAATAAGATTGCCGACCCCCTGTAGCCTTTAATCTGTAATACTTTTATAGAAAAAATGACCAAGCCAAGTTTATCAACGCGACCCGTAATGATGTGTAGAAAATAACAAAGTTTCGAAATGTCGACTAGCGCAAGAAGCGGTCTGAAGTAAGAAAATGTGACGAGATTCAAAGCAGTTTGTTAACAAAGCGTGGAAATCGTGATAGCCTGCCTACAAAGGGGTCTTGGAAAAACAAAACTTGACTGCAACCCAAAAATCTATGGCAAGCCCAGAAAATGTCGAATTATTGTCAACGGAAGAAGAAGAAAATGGTAAGTAAGCTACATTTATTGATATCTTTTCAAACAGGAATTTTGGATGGTTAATTAGTGACTCTAAAACAGTATTCAAATATCCGGAGAAATGATGAAACCTAAAAGATGAACCTGACAGAGAACGTAGATATTGAAGAAATAAAGATTCTATGGAAATGAGTATGAACTGAATAGGATATTTCATGTACTAAGAACTTGAGATTCTCACGAATTTTGTGAAAAGGATAAGTTTTCAATGAAAATGTTTTTTTTCTAATAACAACAGACACTTTTCAGACGAGGTAAATAATTGCGCAAGCAACTGTCAGAGGAAAGTTTGAAAATTATAACGAGCGAGGAAAGCGAGATGTGCCCTCAACTCAAAATTGTCTACGACTTGGTACGTGGAGAATCTGTTTAGCCGTTTGTTACAGGTTAGCGTTGCATAATATGTGAAATTCTCTCGCGATCACGCGTTTGGCTAAATACTGGTAAATGTACTGGGTCGTTGAGAAGTTGCACTTATTCACTCACCTCTTCGCTTTTTATAACCTCTTTGAACTCCCGTTTGATTCGTTGCGCCGCAATGTTCGCCATGTCTCCCTATCACTCCCAGCTACTCAATACACTGACATAATTTACCGCCGAATGTACGGATGCCAGTATTTACCTCGATTTAAACAGCTCTTTTAATTCATGTACTGTTGTCGCAACCTGTATTTTTTTTACCCAAATAACCGCTGGCGGTTACATACAATTTGTCATTCGATCACAGCTAGCGCCACATTGATAGGAAAAGACGAAAAGTAGAAAAGTGACTGTCACTTGCCTGTCTCTTTAAATTCCGACTAGAGTCACGCCGCGATTACTTTGGCGCTAATTTGAAATTTTTTTTTTCCTACCAATCTCGTTCGAGATTTTCAAAAAACTTATTCACTGACTCATGTAAATATGGTTATATATAACTTTTTTATTCAATTCTTCAACAACTACTTATGGAATACGTAAGCAATGACGCAGGTTTTATTCTACGCCTTCACAGATATTGAGTGGTGAATATTAACTGTTTTACTGTCAGATCTTAACGCTGCAATGCACTTATATAAATACTTTACCGAACGATTCTATTAATCTTTTACATTAATTGTAACGTAAGTGCATGAATTAAATCAGCATAAATAATTTTATAATTGAAGAAGAAAGTTGAAAAAATAACAAATTGGACCACGATGTCACGTACAAAAAATGTATAATATATATGTAACATTATACTGTGACAAAATGGAATATAATATGACAGAACACCGATTGATAATAAATTAACTATGACCGGATTAATTAGTAAACTTTAAATTATCTGCTGACTTATGAAACGAATAGTAAATATGTATGCTTCAATGATTCTCAAGTACATAATTACAATTCTGTTCGATTTTATGTCAATATGTTTGCAGCATCATATCTGCCATGTACGGACCGAACTATGAAACGCATTACCTAATTTTTTTTTTAATTATCCCCGTACCCGTTCATGAACAAATTTTATCTCTTCGAGTCATATTTAATGGTTTGAAAACGATAATATCTGTTGCAATTTTCGACATCCTCAAAATTCAAAATCAGTTCACAAAAAAGTTTCTATAGTCAGTCCTTACCGAGCAAGTCAAATGTCACTTATGATTAACTATTATCAGAGCCTACGCATTCGTTAACGGGAAAAGGTAGTCCCGTGATAGCACTATTCTGTATCGAAAGCAGAACACAAGAACCCAACGGGTATTTGTTTTACGCTACAATGATATTCCTGTAATAGAATTACTACTAATTGTAGGAGCACATTTTCTGATGTTATTCTTGCATGAAAGACAGAAGCTTTTGAATATTCTTGTTCGACATTGCAGTGGCTAAAATGTGCTATCCGCGCCATTTTCATGTCAGTGATGCGTAGACTCTGGGTAATAGTCAAAATGAGTGATATTTTATTCGGTTACTAGAGACTACCCGTAGCATCCTCTTAAAACTCGCTGGAAGTTCGTGAGAATATGAAAAAAAAATAAAAAAATAACAGAAAAATTGGCCAATTTGAATGATCGACCAGCTAATCATAGCGCAGAGCAAGAGAGATAGAGTATACCGAGTGGCCGTTACCATTTACCCCATGAGGCATGCGAGCTTTTCGTGGACAGCAAAATGCTGCGGCAGTATTTTACTGCCTAGTTCCAGACCAATGCAAATAATAATAAAAATGGATAATTCGCATTCAGCGTGCATCAGGCAGCACTTTATTACTTTATCGGCATTCCTATCGGTGAAAAAAGCATATTGCCGCCAGTGAAAATCCACCCTAAGATCAAAGATTTGAAATGCAAATAATTCGGTAAGCTGACACGAGGGAGCGCTGGGTCCGCATACTGATAATTTCCGGACGGCTCTGATTGGTCGTTCGGATTTACAGTAATGCCCGTCTCGCAACCAGTCCGTGCGAGGAGTTTGTTACGCGCAAAGTTAGAGAAACCTCGTGGCGGTAGTGTACTACGGAGCAGAATGCCAAATATCAAAGTATTCAGCGGTACGTCGCACCCGGACCTGGCGCAGCGAATAGTCGACAGGCTTGGAATCGACATCGGGAAGGTTGTCACGAAAAAATTCAGCAACCTCGAAACATGGTAACTACATCATTGCAGCCCTTATTTATCCTTTTATCTTATAAAGAGTCAGGACCCGCGCCGCTTCCTCGCGGAGCAATGGCCAATCCAACTCGTCGACAAAATTCTATCCCGCTTCATCGAAGCTCCAAAATATCTAAACAGTCGCCTGAAATCTGGGTAAATCGTTCTCGGAATTAGCGTCGTTTATTCTGGCACCCTTGCTTCGACAGGTACGCGAACCCCTCTTGCGCCAATCACCGTTCACCGGAGATCCTCGCAACGCCACGCCGCGTTGTTTAATTCCCTCATATCTTTTTGTCCTTTGCCTTCCCGTCCGACTCTAGTAATAGAACGAATCTTTTTTACTTCTCTCGGATCTATTGCTCCGCGTACGTAATCATTGATATTTCGCGTCATTTTGTGTACCTATGTACATACATACATACATATTATGTACGTATTAGACGGCTGCGCGCAATTTCTTGTGTAGGTTGACGTTGCCTTTAATACATCATGATTACAACGACCTTGCCGTTTGTTGGTAGTGGGCACTGTTCTGTATTGAAACTCTTTCGATGCTGACAAAGTTTTCCTGTATCATTACTTGAAATCACATCCGATATTTATAACGACCAAATATAACGTCGTATATTTATGCATGCAATTTTTTACTACCTACCTTTATTTTTATACTCAACAGTCTTACCGGTACACGTTTCATTTCTACATCGTTACGTTCTGAAGGATCAAAAATTATCATACGCGATTTGATTAAGGTTCGCCAAATGTTTATCACAAAATATTGAAGACCTTCCAAACATTTGAAAGTACCGCTATTAATCAACTTTTACAGGTGAAAAGAATGCAGATTCATTTACATTGCAATTATTTTTGAAAAATTCCAATTTTTCAAAGCAATTGCTAATAAATAACCAAACAACAAAGCTTTAGTTTCGTTAATAATCGCCTATCCATTCGCAAAATGATAATATCACGGTAGATTCCAACTAGAAACGTTGGTTTGAATTCAAACAAAAGAGTTTCTAACTATTTAAGAAATGCTGAACAAATAAAACATGATGTAATCTTATTTGAACAGAAGCAATTATTTCATGGCTCTATTCTTTTTCTTCGCAAGTTATCATAAAAGTTCCGTTGTTTACTATATCGAGTCTACTTTTCTGAAGAGTCGAAGGCTTGCAACATTTGAAATTAATCAAAAAATCAATGTGTAACTTTACAAAAAGTGGATAATTTTTATGAAAATTGTATTTCCTTCTTTTCCTATGTAATAAAGTAAATTGTCGACGACCGGCAGATTGAAATAAGCTCCCTAAAGTATCAGAAACTGAATTTATGTAACTGATCTCATTTCATTCAATGTAACAACAATTTACCTTTCGACGACACAATAGCAACGTGACTAAACGTGTCTTTTTCTTCTTTGATGTATCCACCTCGTACTAGTATCTTCACCATTATATGTAGTTTAATGAAAAATTGTAACATTTTTCATTCTCAGCGTGGAAATCGGAGAGTCTGTACGTGGCGAAGATGTTTACATTATTCAAAGCGGCAGTGGCGAGGTAAATGACAATCTCATGGAGCTGCTGATTATGATCAATGCATGCAAGATTGCCTCTGCATCTCGAGTAACAGCAGTCATCCCTTGCTTCCCATATGCCAGGCAGGACAAGAAGGATAAGGTAGGAGATGTGAGCATTACTTTTTATTCCCAGTTATTAATTATACTCGTATAGTTTACCATGTGTGTATGAATTTCTTGTTATTTATATATTTATTTCAATTTAGTTTATTTAGTTTTTTTTTTTTACCATTTTTTCTCACAATTGGCGTATTTGCATCAAATTCGTATCAAATTTTTCCAGTATGAATTCTAAGAAATTTGCTGAAAAATTACTGTACATCATTTGGTGCATTTACTGCTTTCCAATTTGTACGTGTATTTTCTTTCTTTATAATTTTATTAGGAGTAAGCAAATTTAGATCACACGTATGTATCAAGTGATGAATTAATTAATATTTCAAATATCAATGGTAAACCTGAGGATTTGTTCAAATTCGTCCACATTTACAGATATTATTTGAAAATATTCCCAATGTAATTTTCAATCTGTAGTCTTCGCATAATTGAACTGTTTGAAATTCAGGGTGTTCAGTGAGCTGAAAAATCTTGGAAATCCAAACAACTTAGAATTTGAAATGTCAAAATTGAAATCATACATATTGCATCATTGCATACGTAAGATTTTGATGTGAACTTTGGCAGACCGCATAACGGTGCTGATTTGATAATATCTCGTTTTGGTTCGATTGGCCAAATTTAAAGTACTGAAAATTTCTTCTCATTGCACACTTGTTTCCTATCATTTTCTTTCGAAAGTCTTCACCATCAAGCGCTAGGTAAAAACGATCTTTGGTGGATTCTCTTCAAACTTTGTTCCATAATCTCGCAGAATTCAAGTGAAAAAGCTGAGCAAAAATCAAACTTAGCCAATGAACGTAGCTGAAAAAAAGGAAATATATTACAGACCCAGAATTATCATAGTTTTAAAATCCTCAGTCGCTGGACACCTTGAAATAATATAAAGAATGTAAAATATATAATGGGGTGATAATTGACCAATGATGCAAACCACTAGATAATCGTTATTGAAATTAAATTTGCATTCGATTATATTTCCCAGCAAAGCAATTCCAGCAGATAAACATTGTCAGCTAATTGCAATCTGTTTACAGTTTGATAACCTTTATCAAATTTCATGCTGTTTGTGGGTTTTTTCTTTTTTTTTTTTTTTTTAATGTATATAATACTATTTTTGTTATTAACTATTACGACAAGATGCGCAAGCTATTCAGTGTTCCTAATCTAAACATTTTATTTAACCCCATTGTATTTTTTCATGTTTATACATGTTGTTGATTAATAAATTAATCAGTATCAGTGTGGCCAAAACTATATTATAGTTTTAAATCACATTTTTGTTGATGAACAACAATAGATTTCATCGATAATAAAATACGTCATTCAAATCGTCAGCGTCAATTTCTGCACAAGTCAATAAAAATTTCCCAACAAAATTATCACAAGTATTTTTGGCTCGAAAGTTAGTTTCAGATTTTGTTTCCTCGAAATTCAACTTACGCATGAATATATCTTCGTATATCAGCACGAGTATTCTTCCATAGTAAATTCGTTTTTAATTTGGAAATTGTCTTCTCTTTTTAGAATTGACTATTTTTATATTCAGTGTCTGTATCAATTCAGTATTACAAACTATCTAGCACATTTGACTGTGTTTCTATACTTATACTTGCGATATTAGTTGCACCATTTATATCTTGATTTTTACAATTCACTGCCTGTCGTATAACAATGTTTGTTTGTATGTGTGTATATATATATATATATATATATATATATATATGCCATTGTTTTTTCCATCTGACACTAATTAGAAAATGGTGTAATATATTTCACTACCAATATGTGTAAATAATATATTATTCAAAGAGTGATAATTATAGAAATTACACCTAACAATTTCACAGTTATTGTTCTTTGCGGTAAAAGCAACTCAATGATACTTGATCAGTTACGATTAGCCAACAAAATGTAAATATATATTTTGTGGTGTAAAATGGATCTGTGTTTAAAATCAATACTTTTACACCCGCATGCTCTAAGTATTTTCAATTAGAAATTTCTAATACCCTGCCAGCTGCTGACTGACGACTAAACATTTACTTTACTTCTATTTTAGTTTGACACCTTTTCTTTGGTGTTAGAGACTGAACCACATATTCCGTAACTAAATACGTCAAATTAATTCAACTAAAATGAATAAAAAGTTTTATCAGACCGATTGGAAAGTTTTCTATTCAGATTGCCCGGGAGTGAAAGTATTGTAGAGATGTGATACAGTTGACCGAATAACAAATTATTCTTATTAACGTCGTGTAACGATGGTGTATATCTATATATTATAAACAAAATTTGAATTGAAATAATAAATTATTCGCCGTTATTCTTCACAGGGATACTTGCTTAAAGATTAGATGAATAATATCGAAATAAAAATAGAAGAAAAAACAATACTCGTAATAAGCAACGTCGGATTTAATTTACCTATGAAACGGAATAAATATATATGTACATATATATATATATTTATATATATATATATATATATATATATAACCATATTTAATGTGGATTATTGTTAAAGCACACGGATAATTAGCATATGAAAAATCGAACGGCAATGCAAAAATAGGAAGAGATAACCATGAAATCTTGGAACGGAATTAACTCTTCTAGACAAGATGTAAATTGTTTTGTGTGGTGTCTTCGCAGGGTGGTGATGGTGGGGACAAGTCAGACTCCACTAAGACTCGCTTCATCATGAAGTCGAACGAGTGGAAGTTCAGGGTAACTTACAGCAGTTTCCTTACTGCTGTTTTAAATTTTTTTGTAGCTTTTGCGAGTGTTTATGGAAGAATGAATTTGTAAGTCATTTTTGGGAATAACAGTTCATGGAAACGACGATGTACACAGGGGGGGGGGGGGGGGGGGAGAATGATTTGTTTGTTTCCTAAACGAATTTTTGCTGCAGCTTTATTTTACTCATATATATTTACAACATTTTGTATAAATTTATGTTTTGGGGAAACAAAGAATTCATCCTGATTCGCAGATCAACATCATGGCGTCTATTATACGTATACGGTACAATTTGGTATATCTTTCACACGGCGGGAAAAGAATTTTCATCATTAACCCTTACAATCATATGTTATTACTATCATAATAATAATTGAATCACGATTCATCATATCTTTAATGCATTGTATTACATGTTACATTTGTATGTATGTATAGTTGTTTTAACACGTTTTGATTAATTTCAAGCTGGGAGATCGACATCTGTGATTATTTTGTTCATTCTGTTACGGCAAGGGTGCCCGAAATTTGGTCAGTTACACTTATAAATGATACGTGTGTAAACTTTGTCGCAGCTTGCATAAAGTTGGTGAACGGAAGCTTGCGGGTGGATGAAATTGGGCAACCTCAATAAAACTGATGCATTTTTTAATATAAATGTTCTTGCAAATCAAGATATTTCACATGTATTAACATTTTTATTAAACCTAAAAATTTTGTTGAACACTATTGTTAAACAATGTATCAGTATAAAAAAAAAAACTTCATTGTTTTACGTTTCAAAGTGTGCGATTAAAATTATTATTTATGTTAATAAGGTAATTAGGAAAAAACCTTTTCTGTATATGTGGAACTATCAGGAATAAGCTAGTAACTGAGACATATTTATTTTCTACAGTGTAGTTACAGTTTAATACTGCGTTGTTTCTGACGATGCGTAATGCTCGATAAGGGAGTTTGTTGTTTTTTGCATAAGTGTACAGAAAAATGAGACGGGGATTTGTGATCAGCAATTTAAAACATCCGTACACATTGCATTTCAGCTGACATGATAACTGCGAAATAAAAGTTTGAAACGTGTGTAAATAATTAAATCGAAGTTATATGAAGAGAAACTTTGAAACTTAATATAGAAAAATGTTTCAATGAATCGAATGGAAATTTATTTGAAATCACAGCGTCACAAACTTAATTATCATTATCGTCGAATAACAACCCGAGGTTATCAATAATTGGCTGACCGTAATGTAGTATTGCAAAACCGTGACGCAGTCGATGTCGCTTCGAAGGGGGTCATTTTATTAATTTAGCTCATGTAAACAAAATCGTGATAATCAAACGTGTAAGTATAAACGGAGTAATGTTTGATTGTGAGAATTTGTCAAACCCCCTCGGTGATATTTGATTATATGCGCAAGCAATATTTAATACGTACGTACTATCGAACAAATTGTGACTATCACGCAAAGCCGACGATGATTGAAAATAAAATTACCAAGGTTATTCTACGTACATGACACTTTCTACGAAATTGACCGGCCTTTGAGGACAGTCGTTTGCTTTTCAATTAATTTTAAAATTAAGAAGCAGGTATAATGTTTCAAAGTTTTTTTTTTATACATCCACATGTACTTGGAATATGAATTTTTAGAACCTTTCGTTTTGATAGGTCAATAAACTTTCAAACGCTTATCTCAAATTGTGTAGAAGTCTTATCGAAACTGTGAAGTATGTTGAATATTCGTCTGTAATCCGACTTTCATACTGTGAATACGTACATTGAGAACATATTTACACAACTCTTGAAATAATTTCATCACGATGAAATATATGCATAGCAATTTCGCGATATATACAATTTTGTCTTTCATTTGTTCTCAATTTTTGTATGACGAAAACTTGAATCAAAGTGAAAAATGGAAACTTTTCATCCTAATTGTTGAAGTAATTTAAAACTTTATTATAATCCAATTCTTAGTTCAAGTTTGAATCACATTAAATTTTCAATTCAACGTCTGACTGGATTTCCTAATTAGTATTTACATATTATGAGATTATAATTATTAAAAAAATTGATAGATCTATCAAAACAATAAGTTTAGAAAAAATTTGTATGCAAAAATGAAAAGAATTAGGGAAGAATCCTAATAATTTGTGGATATTCCAGTTACGTGTGTTAGCTTTGGGAGAAAGGAAAATTAATCAATTAGAAAATGGTCGAACTCTTGGAGCTGGTATATTAGTCGCTAAATGTCCCATATATTACTCAATTGTTTGATTATTATTGAGTTTTCTATATAGAGATAGACGTAAGAAATCAAGTATATAGGCGTGTAATCAAATTCTGAATAAATAGTTGGGTATTTTCAGGATTTTGTGCCCGACCTGACGACAGTGAGTATGAAGACGAACGATATTGTAGAGTGGAGCGTTTTGTATTTATAACTTGATGATTACTTCAATTTTGAATTTAATTGTTTAATTATACCCAAACAGCTATTTTTGTAGGACTAACAAAATCCTTGATTGTTGTTTATACAGCGCAATGACATCATAATGAATGAATGAAATGTTCGGGATGAGCATTTTGACAAACTGAATTGAATGAGAGGGCAAAATATTAATATAATAGCGTGTGTTTATATAATTCTGTTAGTTTTTATCGATTATGGTTATTTTTTCGGGCATTCGTACGTTCATTGTTTTGGGTACTAATCTGTATGTGACGTGTTTTTTTTTTTTTTTTTTTAATGATTTTTATTCTTTTAATTTTCACCCACTTTATTATTCACCATACTAATTTCAGAAATTGTATCCAATCGTAACACTTACATACATCGATAATAATGTGCCGTCGGGATACACGAATGCTATATGTTACCTTGTTTTTACATCGCTAATACAAATTCGCCTAGCTACTGCCATGATCTAGATTAAGTTCCAATAATTATAGTCCGAAGCTTTTGTGACGTTCCAGCTTCATTGAAACTGTATGCTTTAAGTTTTTCCTTGTTATCATTAGTTATAATTATAATTACTATTATTCTTTGTCTTCTTGAACAATGCATTTCATATCTCACATTACATCTCACAACGTGTAAATATTACAGTCTACGTTATTGCATATTGGAAGGATTAATCAAATTTCGGTACATATTATAGCTTTTTTTTTTTAGTAATTTTATTCCAATCAATCCTTTCTCGTCTTTGAATGAATCTTAAAATTCCTAGATTTTCTAATTATTTTAAGATACCCAACAATCAACTTATTGTTTCTAAAAATTAATACTACGTATGTTTGATTTATTATTTATCGCACATAACTCTGCCGCATGAAAGATGACAAGTATATTCAAAGAAATTTACTGAAAGTATTGTAAATTCTTTTTAAAATTATTCTGTCAAGTTTATCGCAGATTCACCAAGGCAAAAAAGATTCGGTTAAACTGCAATTTTCTTTTCGTAATTTTCGAAGCGAAAATGTAGTGGAAATCGTTGGATAAATATTGAAAATCAAGTTCCTGTCAGTTTCCAGCTTAGTAGGAAAAACAGAGGGTTGAAATTTATATAAATTTGTTTGCTGATGAAAAGTTCAAAATTGGGCATTTCTTTAGCAAATTCATTTTAATCGAGGAGCACATTAACATGCAAACAAAGTTCAAAGTTTGAATTCGGAGGTGTTTTGATACATTACATAAAACATTCATACGCATCTCTGTTAATAATAGGTAGGACATTTGTATTTTTGATAAGCCAACGATAAGTTGGCTGATTTGTACCTTTGTAATATTTTCGATAGTTCAAACTCTGAGAAGAGGTCCAGTCTTGGGCTAGATGCAGCAGATTTGTATCGCTACATTGCAAAAATAACACGGTCACGATTTTTTTTCCACCATCTTGCCACTTTTACATAAAAAAAAAAGTTGACCAAATTGAAAAACGGTCAGATTCAAAACTCGCCCTTTTGGCATGGAATGCTTCATTTCTTTTATACAAGCACACAGTTTATTTGAAGTGAGATTATTAGTGTTATTGTCATTATTATTATTATTAACGTAACATCGAAAGATGCAATATCTAAGGACAAATTTTGATTGGAAGGGTTATTGGTAAATTATCATAATTTTATTGTTGTAACGAAATAAAAATTGAGTTATTGTGTCGGATTTTAAATGTTTTGTGAAGTGCATTATATACGTTGGTTTTTGTAGTTATTAATGAATAACTTGCAGGTTGTGCTTTACTCACAGATCCTATTGAGCCTAACTGGGGTGCATTTGCAACATCTTTTTCCTCTATATTCTTTCGTTATTTGTTTTTTTGCATTATATTCTTAATTTTTTTTTCTAAATACGTATTACTTATACACGTGAATACATAATATTTTCTTTCACATCGGCATTTTGCCATTGTATTTATATTTTGTCCCCTCAGAAAAGAGATTTTTCGGTATATAAGAATAACCGACCATTAACTGAAGAAAAATCTAATATAATAGCAGTGATTGATCAAATAAATTGTTCCACTGATCTGAATTTACTTGTAAAAACAAATTCTTCGAAACAGCGCTCAAGAACTGAGGCTGAAATATTGTTTCTTATGTTTCATAAACATTATCTTCTCATCACTCGACTATGATGTGATACGACGATAGTAACATGTCATTAACATGTGAATTATCGTATTCTTCTTTGGTGTCAAAGTTTATTTGATATACTGCTATAATATTTAGAATGTATACACCTAGTAGCAGGTTAATAGAAAACTTTTTGTTTTTTAAAGTTACAGGAAATTCTGAGTTGCAAATGGACTTGACGACGGGCTCCTTCTTTCTACAACTACTTATTCAATAAATTTCGATTACAGAGTCGTGCTCCAATCTCCGCAAAGTTAGTGGCGAACATGCTGTCGGTAGCAGGAGCAGACCACATTATCACCATGGATCTGCATGCTAGTCAGATTCAAGGATTTTTCGACATTCCCGTTGATAATCTGTACGCAGAGCCAGCAGTGCTCAAATGGATCAAAGAGAACATTGTTGAATGGAGGAACAGCATTATTGTATCTCCAGACGCTGGTGGTGCTAAAAGGTATCATATCGTAATTTTAATCACTTTGATTTCATACCATTTCCGTCAGTCTTGTACATTCTAAGGTTTTTTCTTCTTTTTTCTCACAATTAGAGTAACGTCAATTGCGGATCGACTCAACGTCGAGTTCGCTCTTATTCACAAAGAGAGGAAGAAGGCAAACGAAGTGGCGAGTATGGTCCTCGTAGGAGATGTTAAGGACAGAATAGCAATTTTGGTCGATGACATGGCAGATACTTGCGGAACAATATGTCATGCTGCAGAAAAGCTGTTAGAAGCTGGAGCGACCAAAGTATATGCAATTCTAACACACGGAATTTTCAGCGGTCCTGCTATATCCAGGATAAATAACGCATGTTTCGAAGCCGTAGTTGTTACAAACACAATCCCTCAGGATGGTCACATGAAAGACTGTCCAAAAATTCAGGTAATTTGAGTATGGGGATGATGGAGTGGAGTTCGAATCATTTTCATTATCATTTTGGCAAATTGAACTATTTGCTGTTGCTAAAATGTTGCCTCAAAATGTTGATATTGTTTTCAGTGCATCGACGTTTCCATGATGTTTGCGGAGGCTGTAAGGAGAACCCACAACGGCGAATCTGTTTCGTATTTGTTCTCCAATGTACCATACTAAGCATGTAAATCTTTAGAATATCGAACCCAGGCAAAATATGCCATTGCATGTTAGTTGATTATTGTTATCACATGCTAAGCAGGTCTGCTGTCTCCCTGGTAATGATAATTGTAGAAACTGGAAGATTTACTGTGCGATGGAATCTCTAGACTTGGACTTGTTCATGTGTGTCAGACAAATTTATTGATAATTTCGATAACCTTTTTTCCATATTTTTACCAATGTCTATGCCAATGCCCAGTGTATGCAGACAATGATCATGTATAAGTTATGCAGATTCTGTCGAGTCTAATTGCTATTGTCATGAAATTCCTATTTGCTTATGACAGTCGTAGATCGTACACCTTAGCGATAATGAACTATTCCCCGTTTTATTATAATCAAGTTTGCCATAACATAAATTTTTTAATTAAAATTGCTCCCAATTACATGGATAGATTCCAATCAAACTACTGCTGATATATTGAATTGTTAGCATAACAATATTTAGCAACCATGTTGACGATGTTATTACCGGAAAATTTAATTTTTTAATCATGAAATATTTTCAGTTTCGTAAGTTACTTATACGTCAAATATCTCAATAATTGATATTGTATGACATTCGCGATGTTGAAAAATCTTCGTATATAAGGGGATAAAATTTGATTGAAATTTTTTTTCGTATTTACCATGAAAAGTAAAATTGTACATTGTAATATTGATTGAAAATGCTTTACAACCTATCAGTATTTGCGGTAAAAGAATTATATATATATATTCTATTGAAGAATCATATATTGTTGATCAAAAAAAAAAAAAAGAAAGAAAAAAGGAATTACGCGATATGGAATTGTCTACCATATTAAAATCTATGTATAAATTATTTTGTATGGTAGATACATATTTGATGTACATATTTTACGGTTTAATAAGGCGATCTACTTTTTATTCTATCTTGTTAAAAACATATACTGAACTTGAGTGGTAAAAGGAAAAAATAGTAAAAAAGTATACTCCTTGAATCTATGCAATCTTAATATTGCAACGTTCACTCATTATTGTCCAGTCAAATTGTGCACGACTTGCCATTCAATAATTATTTAGAGACTAAAATTTTAAAAACACTCGAAAAATGGAATTTTTTTGTTGAAGGTATTCATAATATGGTAAAAAAATGGGAAGCAAACTTGGCGACATAAAGAAAATAAATGAAAGGTACAACTGAGACACATATTGATCATCTTTCATACTATTTTATTAGATATTTTCTGTCTAGTACAAACATTTGTAAAGATGTTGGGATTGTGATTACTAACATCATTTATCCGAATTAACACACCCTTTTATTATTTACATTACATTTTTTTTTTTCTTTTTTTTTTCCCCCTACAATATTTTGGTGTAAACAAAAATTACACATTATTCCACGTGTTATTTGAAATATATAATTTCAGTACATTCCAGTCTGTAATTGTGTTTCTCCCATTTACCAGCATACTTTAATAATTGTAATACTATCCACCCTTTTTTCATCATACTTTTCCTATATCAGTCCTACATTCTGAAATAAAAATAGGTGACAGTATTAATAATAATACTTAGTATCCGAAGAGGTAGACTAAAACGATACGAAGCCAAAATAGGTATGATTATTTCAAATTTTATTCAGTATTAGCATTGAAATATTTTTACTGAATCTGTGACAACAAATTGACTGGTTAAGTTAAAATTGTTAAAAACAGACTTAATATTAATTCTTTCTTTGGCATGTGTAGCATTTCATTTTATTCACTGTTATTCATATTTTATGTCGAATGAGACATTGAACATGTGTAATGTTCAGCATTTCTGCATTATTCTATACAACCAAGGTCAGGGGTGGGTAACTCACTGTAGCGATGGCTACTAAGCTAAGGATAATCGAGTCCAAAAAACTAATCAAAAAATCCCATGTGACATAAAAAAATGTTTCAGCAACCATCCATAGTAAAATGACTTTCGCATCTGATTTTTTTATCGTTTTTTTTTCGGAAAAGGCTTGAAAACAGTAAGAAGGGAAAATTGGCCCACTCCGGCTCCAAGCTTAAAAATTTTGATATATGACGCAGGATTTATATTTATATATAGGTATATATATATACACACAACAACAAATAACAACAAATTTTAGTAACAAAGTAGAAATATACAAAAGACAAGAAAGGAATCGCGATAAACTCGGTTGAGTATAAAAGATACAAAAACTTACCAATTACTATTTTATCAAACTAATGTTACGCACACGTTTGAGTAAATTTCATTTAATCTGAGTAAGTGATGATAGTATCAGCTGAATTTTGAGTAAATGCCCGCAATAGTGTACAGATAAACTAGTAACGAATAAAATGAAACTATTCTATAGTATTCGGTCTCGGATTTTGCAATTCTTAGATTATATGTTCCAGTGAAATTCGCCGATTTATTACGTTATATGTAAATGAGCTTGATAATGAGAGTGAAATGCAGCTAGCGAGATAATATTTCGTAGAAGTAATGGATTCGTTTTTTTTCTTTCTTGATTGGTCTTCAACAGTGAACCATAGGAGATTCTTGTCATTTTTTGCGTGTCTTCCGAAATATACACTTTAAATTTCTAGGATTTAGGCATCATTTAGTAGATTTTGAGATCCTATTTCATTTACTTTTCCCATCATTTTGTTCAGCGTGAAATACGGTCGAATATTTTGAAATGATTTTTGCGTCGATTTCAGATGAGTTTGAAATTCTCTAGTTTTATTTCAAACGAAATACTTTCATCTTGGAAATCATTTCTGTATTAAGGAATCGAGGAATACTTTATAATTACGAAAATTTAGGCTGTGAAATTCACTTGTGCACGTATTTGCGAAAAGAAGAAAAAAGATCGCCTGTGGTTTACTCTAGCTGGGGGGGAGGGTATACATACATGTGTGTTAAATTAGGTGCATGGTGAACATTTTGATCCGATAACCAACGAACCGTTGATCCTATCGATCTGAATTTTTTTCTACACTCAGCTCGCGTGCACGGTTCTTGTGCCGATTGCGGAAGCTCGAAATATTTGGTCATTGGATGAGAAAATTCAAGAATTTTTTTTTTCGTATTTCTTACAAACTGTTAATCTGAAAGTTTACAGATGCAAAACTAAATATTTGTTGATGATTGTAATCTACGCCCGAATTACATTAGCTTTAAGGAGGCTCGTAAACCTGGATTCAGTTTGGACTGAAATTGATCCAAATATCAACCTATGCAGTATTTACAGAGCTCCGCACGTCCTATACTAGTAGTTACGTTACCTACAAAGGCTTTCATCGTTAGAATTCATACATCACATTGTATAAAACAGAGGCTCAAAATAGCATATCTATGTATTATTTTTCTTAGTTGCTATAATATCTGACAGAAAGTCTAATTTTCAACTACTCAACGTGCATTTGCCCCTCCTTAAATAGTTACATTGGCAAATTTTGAGCTCTCACAGGCAATACGATTATATGTATCCTTCTTTTGGATATTGGAATTTGCAAAACTTAGGCTTTAGATTCTCCTGGGGGTAAAGTTATATCAAATACTATGGGAATATTATTCGGCAGATAGTTTAAATCGCATGTTGAAGCATTGACGAATATTATTTTTCCATCCGAAGAAATGCCGTAGCCTGAAAATGGCATAAAATTTACATATTATTATATATTTAGAGTAGGCATGCATACAGTTAGTTCTGCAGAGATTCCATCTCCATTGCTAAACCTAACAGCAAACAAATGTATTCAGGTATCCTGGAAACACAATCATTCAATCTACTCTGTGTGATAAACCAAAACGAAAATATACCTTCGTGCACATGGCCAAACACATGATATTTAGGCTGTACTCGAGTTTGTACAGTGGTCAATAGCTCCACACAACCAGCTCGAACTCCACTGCAACACAAATCTCCATGACCAACAGGAGGCGTATGAGTTACAAGAATGTCCGTATCTGTTGGGATTAATTGCCATTTTGACAAGCATGGCTCTCCGCGAGGAACGTTGAAAGCCCATTTACAAAACTCAGGCTGCCTGTTCATGTAAGAATAAAGTATGGGAATGAATATCCTAACGTTAATGTAATAATGCATGTATAAAACAAATCTGCATTCAAAGCCCAGAAAATACATCAGAAAAAATTTACATTTCTCTGGGAGATTAAGCGATTTTCGGAGAAATGCTTCAAGTTTTTCGCAAACATAAAAAGTGACAAAAATTTACATAGAAAAATGTTCCCGGGACTTACCAGTATTTCTTTCTTTTTTTTTTAATGTCATAAGATGCATTCCTAGATAGAAATTTCTATTTTTCATCAAGTATTTGGATCGCGTCGTAACAGCCAGAAGAACTGGTAAATTTCTCATAACTCGAATGTAACATTATTTTTTCTTCAGTACAAATCAATTTGTATCGTCTACTAAGATTATTTATCTTATCATCGATTGATCGATCGTCAGAGTAATGCTTAGAGTGTGTTAGAGCTGCAGAGTTTATTCATCATTATGCAAGTCTTACCAAGGAGTACCGTATATTTTAATTCCATTGATCACGATTTCAGAATCCTCCAAGTAAATGCAATTCGTTAAATGTTCCCTGATGTTCATGGTCTTTATTGCATTTGCGAGAACATCTTTGGACATTCCTAATGTTGGGATATTATCAAGCACACTGATTCCTGTATGTTTATGCCGATCGCTTGAAGCATGTGCCGAAAATGGATGAGTAAACGTCGGATCAAAGCTGAGTTCATGATTCCCAGCTATCACTAGCTTATGCTTGTGTGGAAGGCTCCCTGAAAAAACATTGAAAAACTTGGGATAAAATTGTTATTTGTTTGAAATAGATGACTGACAAGGCATGGAGAAACATGCTCACCGATCCAATTGTTGAATTCTATCACCTCCTCTAGACTTCCACACTTTGTAAAGTCTCCGGCATGAATGAAAATATCACCCTCAGGGATGTCAAACTTAATGAAGGGAGTCAAAGAGTGAGTGTCACTCATGCAAACAACACGGAGCTAAAATTGTTTTTAGTTTCATTGTATTTATCAAGGTTAGGTAGGGTTAGGAATTACGATCCATTGCTACTTCTGCTTTTGATCAATTTAAAAAAAATCTTACCTTATTACTTGGGGCCGGGGTTGTCGGCAGTTTAGCGATTATCTTGATGACTTTTTGCTGTTGTGACAGCTCGCGCCACGCTGCTGTTGGGTCGGCTGTCAGAGGGTGAATACCTACTTTCATTTTTATTTATTGCGACCACACTGAATACCTGTTCAGACGAACGTACAGCTTTGAGACTCTCCGAGGACTTAGATATTAATTAACTACGTGTATTGCACATCTAGTTTACAAGCGATTTTAAATCCCTGAAATTCACTGTCAGGTAGTACATTTTGCTCCAATAGAGTAGCGACCACGCTGTTGTGCACGCGTCACTCCTGCCGGTGATTTTATGGCTCATTGCCATGCAGCGCCTAGCAACAGGCAACCTGTATTAGAAATACGAAGGTCGCGTGTACTTATACATACATTTTCACTGATAATGAGCGACAAATGACACTTATTTAATGGAACAAGGAGTCAGTGATCATCGGTGTATTAAATGAACTAAAGAGTTTAAGCTAATTGGGAAAATTGAAAATACTTCGTAATTGTTGTAATTCACATACTGACAAATCAATAGAGGGTTTTGTTTTTCTGTTCACCCGGATAACACGCTGCTGAAGTAACGTAACCGACCCAGCTCTTTGTACAGTAATAACAATTTGGATGCATTAATCATGTATAAATGCATCAAGACGTGGATATCGATTTTGTTCAGCTACATTATGTGAGTAAAAACTAGAATACGGTTAGAGCAATTGGTCCATTGACTTCGTTTATTATATTACGGACTTCAAATTTACGCCTAATCATGTGACCAACAGCAACCCATCGTACTCGAGTTTCTATGGGGTTTTCTCGCATGCGAGAACACTTCCCAATTTAGTATCACAGCTATTACTTTTTTTGACCGATCCCCACTCGTCAAATGAAAATCGCGTACTGAGACCGTTTCTACAAAACAAAAGACAAATTAAATATATTAAGTTGCCGAAAGAATCGGCAAAAAATATTTGCATCCATTTAACGTCTTCGCGGAGTTTTTTTGTGTTAACGATTTTTTCGCAAGACTGACGGATCTGAAATACTATATCATAGTTCAAGCAAAATCGGCGATGGTGAAGGTTGGTAGCAGGTCGAGTGCCATGGAAGCCCCATGTTGCGACGAAATATTATCTACGGTTGGTATGGTAGAACGTCGCACTTACGATGGTTGACCACGCCGGTAAGAGAAGTTCTTCGTAACCAACTACTATCGCGTGCTCCGCGTGCTAAAGGTAGGTAACAACACACCGTCGTCATTGGAGGACAGAAAAGTTGGGACATTCTACACAAAATAGATGTACGCAGAAATTGTGCGACGACAAATGAGTGTAAATCAAAATACATCTTCAGTCAAAGTCCGAAGTCAGCGGTCAATGCAGGACAAAAGGATGGCCGGGAGCGACTCAGCTTCGACCACGCTGTTTCAACAACAAATATCAGCAGCCCAAAACGCTACAGTTTAGCGTACACATGTCCTCCTGGTTCACGTGCGAATCGTGTATCTATACTAGACTAGGAACTACGAAGTACGAGATGAACGGGGTCTCATCGAGTTTGTATCAGGCTATGCCTGCCCGTGCCTGCCTCTACACAAAGCGAAGGAGATGCGTGGGGGCAATGGTATCCCGGTCGAGTCCGCTGCTAGCGCGGTGGGAGAGAAAGAAGGAAACTAGAGAGTAGCTTTCAGTGCGATTCCTGCGGCCGTCGGGGTCCCGCGTGTGTGCAATCGTTCCATTCGAAGTTGGGGTGAATTAACCGCGGCATGTAATTCTGCATTGTATCTACCAGCGCTTTATCCCCGTTCTACGGAGATGTGAATAAGCAAGTTCTAGCTCTAAGCAAACATACCCAAGGATTATTTTCCTCGTTCTTCCACCTGTTAGTCGTGTAGTGCAGGCGCGACTTATATACACCGTTGTATTGTGAGTGATTGCATTTTCTCGTTTCGCCTTAAGGCAACTAGTGCACCGACCGAATATAATCCCGATTCCAAGAGCCGTTTTGCGCTGAGGTACGGGGACTGTAGTATTCATGATTATTGGTGCCTGTGCATTCTCTATTCGACAAGTGGCACTAACACGAATATCCTCCTCTTATCCGGGTAATAATAATACTTATATGTGTGTGGTGCCGCCACAGCAGTGCTCGGTGAACATAACAGGATATACCGCCGGTCATTCGGCCAAGAAACGACCGAATAATTAATGTAAGTCAAGTTGTCCAGCGTTTTTTTTTAAACCTTTATCTGTCTATTTCCTATCATTTTTTGAATTGTACTTGAATACGAATTATGTTAAACCGTAGACTAACATTTTCACTGTGAATATCGTACGTGAACATTCGAATCTACAAAAGCTGATGGACTTGTTACAAATTAAATTAGACGTTGATCGATGCTTATCCGAGCGTGTGATCAGTTCGAATTTATCCTTGCTGCTTGAAACTTATCCTAGGAAAAATAGCGACCAAATAATACATTTTGACGATCATCATCATTGCGTACATTTCTTATGACTTGATATGCAAAGGCAGATACTTGATATTAGTCCTAGTTTATTGTCCTGTCCTTTTTTCAATACCAATCCGATTTTGCACCTGTTATAGACACGTAAAGCCTGCAAGCACAAAGAGTCTGCGACTAAGAGTGTTATTGCTCCATTGTTTTGTGATGACACTTTTCTGCGTTACGCGATTATACTACTTGAATACCGCTGCTTACGGCTTTTGCAAACACCATTCGAAGTCGGTTGTGTAACTTCGAATTATCGAATTTTCATCAGGATGAAGTTTGTAACGTTAATGTAATGACGCATTTTGGGAAAAAGTCGGTATTTTGCAACTTTGTGATTACTTGAAATTTCGTAAACTGTTAATACAGAATCATCGTAGTCAGATTTTGTAAATTCAGCTTCTTCAAGTGTTCTAAAGGTGCAAAATAGTAATTTTTGTTTCAACGTTGCGATACATTAACGTTATTAATTTCAGCCTCGTGAATTTTCCTACACCTGTGGCTTTTATCAGGCAATTACACTCGAGTTTGGCCAATCGATTACTGTCAGTACTAGAAATTGGCAAAAACATTATGGAAACTCGACGAATTGGACCTGAAGTAAGCACAATATCAGTAGTAATTCAGTTGTCCAGTGATTTTTTATGTCCCAAAGTCCTCGAATATGTCTATATGAGCGTTGTCGAGAAGTTAAACAAACGACTCGAATTTGCTGACGGAGAAAAGATCTTATTGTTAGTCAACTGATTCATTGTGGCATTTTAACTAACAAGTTCTGTTTAAGATCAAAGGAATATAGAGGAGAAAAAAAACTACGCAATTACAGACGTGACGGGATATAAATGAAAAAGTCACACTATGGAGATTAGTTGTATCTGTATAATTCGATCTTGTTTTTATTTTCATTCATTCGTTTGTATACGGTCGAATCTCATGAGAATGAAGTTAGTAACGTTACCTTAACGATGCATGTTAAGGAAAAATTGCTTCTTTGAACCTTTAGGAATGTCTAAAATTTAGTAAATCATGATAATAATATGTACTAATATTTTGCAAAGCCAACACCTTAGAAGTCATTCTAAAATTGAGCAATAATGATTTTTTCACTGAGATTTCGTTACGTTAACGTTACCAACTTCAGCCTTATCGAATCTCGTTCTACACTTATAACGTCTCAGTCTCACTTTCACGTATGATTCTACGTAAAATGTAGTTCGTGAACGATGTGGTGGACAAGGTTGAAATTAGTATCGTTCGTGTATAAGTGAACTTGTAAGTTTCCAGTGGTTGCAATTCCAAAGTTGAAAGTTTGTTGAAACATCGTTTACGATGGACTAGTGATAATTAAAAAATCCAAACACGTACACAATATTTCATCGACGTTGAATTTTTGCAGCGCCGGCGTCGAGACGAAGAGTACCGAAGGTATCAGCTCGGGACGATGAAGCATCGGTAAAACGATCTGTCGTTAAAGAAATGGATGGAACCCGGCGTTGAATCGATCCGATAAAAATCCCTAGAAAGCTGTCCTAACCGAACGTCGTGCTAGGAGGGTGTGTCGGAGGAAGAGCGGCCGAGAAGTAAGGCTACGGCGTTGCCTTGGCGACCGATGTCCAGGGGCGCGCGATGGCCGGGGAGCTAGCCGTGAGCGTGATCGCGGTCGACGGCACCGAGGCTTGTCAGCAGCATCAGCAGCATCAGGCAACGGCGCCTCCTCGCGCAGGGCCGACACAAAACGGCTGCAACAGGTCGTTCATCTCGACGGAGGCGCAGACGGACGCGGCCGGTTCTCAAGGGCCGAACGCGTCCGGCAATCGGGCGGAAATCGACCGAGCTGAGAACAACGAGGACGATGAGACGAGGGATGCGCGAAGGCGCGAACGCCGGATGCGCCGGCAGCACAGACGCGCCCTCAGGACCTGCTCCGTGCCCCCGAACTACGCCGGTGGGCCCTGCGCCGCGGGGGCCCCTGGGGTCCCCCTCGTTCCGTCCGTGGGGGGGTTTCTTCACCCTCCGCCGCCCCACCTCGGCCTCAGAGGACTCAGCGGTCTCGGCGGCCTCAGTTTGGGACTGCCGTTTCCTGTGCCAACCAGCGTTTCTGCCTTCGGGAGGTAAGCTATTGTGGCCCAGTTTCTAACACCGGAAATTCGAGTTTTTTTTTATACCGTAATTTTATTTTTAATAATCGTGGGGGAGGGGGGTCCATTGGTAGTTCAAATCCAGATTCTGGACTATATTCTGCAGTAACTTCGACTGCCATCTCAAATTTATGGTTTAAATTGACGAGGCTGAAGTTAGTTACGAGACATTAGGGGGGAAAATTCTTATCTTGTCAGTTTATTGTGATTTTTAAGTACTCGAGTCTTAAAAATTTTAATAAGTTTTGCCTTGTTATGATTCACTGCATTTCAGATCTCTCTGCAATTGTGAAATAACGAGTTTACCGTAAAGTAAATTATTACAATATCGTTATCACTTCAGCCTCATTTAAATTGTTAAGCACCAAAGTTGTAGAATTAACCCTCCGCCGCGCACCCCTGGGTCTTTTATGTCCTGTCCTGTATTTTATTCAGAGAGTTATGTAGAGTTCAGACAATGACCTTTCAGGAAAATATAGTTTTATTTCCCACGGTTGAAAAAAGTGTATTTATTTAAACATTAAAAAATGGGGTAATCTTCATCGGTATCCCGACTGTCGGAAATATGCTCTTCAACTTCCTTTCCGTCTTCTTCATCTTCAAAAATCTTACCAAAGTTTTAAGGCTTTCGTCCCCGTAAATAATAACGTACTTCCTTTGCGCTCGTTTCTACTCTACCTTAAATTTCGAAGTACATGTTCGTAAGTGAGACCGTATTTATATAACAAGT